>NC_045563.1:47326152-47628658 GCF_009819795.1 Aythya fuligula
TTGGATGTGCTGCACAATGGCAGCCTCGTTCTTGATTGGATTCTCTTAAGTATAATGCTAATGATGATAAAAGCAGTGCGGTTAATCACCGAGTGCAGTGCTGTTTTACGATGATGCTTTTTCTTCCTCCTCAGAAAGGAGGAGAGAGGAAGCATTCCGAGCTACTGGAGGAAATATTGGGTCTTCCCTCCAATAAAGGCCACGGGCTCTACAATGCTGCAGCAGAGTTACAAATATTGGGCAGCACGTGTTGAGAAAATATATTTTTATTTAAAGAATGGTCCTCTTTTTCATCCTGGTGCCCAATCTTTGGATACGGTTGTGTGAATGGCTGAAGTGACGGAACAGTTTGCTGCCTGAGAATGAGGCAAACCCACCCTGTCCCCTTCCTGTGAGCAGGACTCTGCCCTTACACTGGACCTAGTGCCCACATGCGCCCTTAAGGAGCTGGTTCAGCTCCCTCTGCCAGCAAAAACCTCTGCTTCCCTTTTTTTTCTGGGTTGCCTGAGTGAGCTGAATTAGCTCACAGAGGAATTAGATGAAGCTAACGTCAGCAACGGGGGCACAGAGACCCATCCGTAGAGCTGCCGGGGCAGCAGGGGACGACCCGCTCCCTTTTGGCAGGAGCAGGCAGTTAGGTCGGCCCAGCAGCCTCATCTGACTCCACTTATCGCTGGAGTCATGTGGGGAAGGGAAAGGGTATCTGAAGATCACTGTATGCCATCTCTGCAGCCAGGAATGCCTGAGACGTTCCCACGTGCCAGCGTGCTTAGCTGAATGACACTAATCCTTAAAGCAAAAGGAAACTCATGAATATTTGGTCTTTTTTTTTTGTTGTTTTCTTGGACCATGCTCATAGTCTCTTCCTTGATGTAAGTGTGTAAGATTTCAGTACATGGGCATAAGTGATAGCAAAAAATGCATTTTTACATAGTCGCACAGTAGATCACTGCAGCACACGAGTACCCTGCAACTTTCCTGCCTGTTCACAACTCCTTCAAAGTGTAGAGAGTTCAGAACAATTTAGGGCACAAAATAAAAGCAATGGTTAAATATTTTATTCTATAACTTTGTCCAAAGAGTAAATTCAAGGAAAATCCTATATTTTCAAGAACATGCGTTGGGGAAAAGAAAACAACGTAATAAATTATTAGTTCAGGATGTGTAACTGCAGATTAAATGCTGTACTAACTATAATTGTCTGACATGATCCCATTGTCATAAACAGTGGATGTGTGGGCTATCACAGTACCCAGCTGTATAAATTCGATCTGTGTCAGGTCTGAGCATTCCTATTAACTTTTCTATTAACAGTAATTAAATTTCTATTAGCATTTCTATTAACTTTACTAGCCATTGTGACCTGCAGCCAGCTGTGCAAGTACAGGCAGAAGTTGACCCAGGACTAAGTTAAATGGTGCAGACAGAAAGTGCCCAATTCTGTTTGTCCAGAATGCTGGCACCCTCAGAAGATCATTGAATGACTGATCAGCATTTTGGGTCATAGAATTATAGAATATCCTGAGAATTTGAAGGGATCCATAAGGATCATCGAGTCCAACTCCTGGCACCGCACAGGTCTACCCAACAATTCAGACCATGGGTCACCCAGCTATGATGTTTTTTATCTGGGAGTAGTAGATCTAGGCCCAGATTTACCCTAACATCAAGTCACAGCCTGGGTCCTTTGTGCAGGTCTCCAAACCCTGTGTAGCCAGAGCTGGCTCTGTCCTTTCTGAGGGAATGAATGCTTGCAGTATGCAATGGCTTCCCCGTGTTCACTGGAGGCCCCAGGACTCCACACTTGTGAGCCATCATCATCAAGCCAACAATTATGCTGTATTGTTTGAGCTTTAACAGACCTTAGATACGTGTCTTACTGAATATTTCAGATAGAGACTGGAGAACTTGTATTGACATAATTACTTAATACCTACACGCTCAAAGAAGCTGATGGTCAAGGTAATGGAAAAGCAGAAGTTTAATTTATAGGGATAGTTAAAGGATTTAGCTATCTTATTTCTTCATAACAATACCTAAGAATCTTTTCTCTTGCCAAACGTGAGGTAAAGACTTGATTCGAACAGGCAGTAAATTCAATACAAAGCTTCTTCCAATTCCGAGATGCCAGATAGCTTTTCCAATGCGTGATTTAAGCCAGTATTTCCTGCAGTCTGAGACAAGAGAAGAGACGCTGTCCGCAACACTTTAAAGCTAATTAGCTGAAGAGGACGTGGTTGATGCTGAGAATCGCTCGCCACTTCCAGCTAAAGATGCCTGACTGACCCGATAACCACAGGGCAGCAAATGGCAGTCAAGGTAATTAAGGCCCCTCTAATTTGCCTGGTGTCAAAAATGCCAAACCCCAAATTCCACGGTTTCTTCTCTAAGCGTACCATCGGACTAGTCAAAACAGCTATAAATACATTTCCCCTGTATCTGCACATTCCATAAATAGTACAAATACAATTTTATAGCAAGAACTGAGGCTCGAGCAGCAGGATTATCTGCTCGCTTCAGACAGTCGTGCAGTTTAACTTCTACCATTAGAGCCTGAACTTGGAAAAGAATACAGAACACAGATTCTTGCTTTTACAACTAGAGTGTGTGCAACAGGGTGCTTGCTTATCCATGGGCTGTCTGCCATCCACTAGCAGCACACACAACCTTTCAAGACCAGCGATCATCCTGCTTCCACTGAGGCCAGTGAGGATGCTGTCACTGCCTTGGAGGAAATGAGGACAGTGTCCTCGTTTACATACTTTCAAAGGGACTTTCTACTTTTTTTTTTTTTTTTTTTTTTTGCTTTTGTTGCATTTTTATTTCTTAATATCGTTGTATTTTTATTTCGTAATGTTGTTTGTGTTTACTCCTTTGTAAGTCGTTGCGGCAGGTTAAGCATTCTCAGGTCGTGAGAACCCAGAGCAATTACTCTTCCATTGATTCTCAGATTGTGATTTGTGTGATTGCGTAGGTAGGTGCTGATCCGAAGGGGACACTAACTCCGGGGTGCCCAAAGAGCGAGTGGGCACCGCAGAGCCGCTGAGCTTCCTGACAGGGTCACGGGGCTGGTCGCAGCAGAGGCAGAAGCAGCTCTCTCCTTCCCTCCACGGCATCCTGGAAATCCCAGCGCCTGCTGGGGCCACGGAGCACCGACACGCTGCACCAGCCGTCACCCGCGGTGCTTCGCTGCCCTCCGCGGTTCTGCCTGGGCTTCCCCTGGGTTAACCCGCCCGGCCCGGCCGCGGGGCAGCAGGAGCGCCCCGCTCACCGAGACCCCGCTCTGACGGGAGCGCGCACACGAAGCGCGCCCCCGCTCCCGCCGCGGCAGCGCGCTCAGCGCGGCCCCGCCCCTCGCCCGCCCGCCCGCGCTGCTGATTGGCCGGCCCGCCCGGCGGCGCAGCCAATGGGCGGCGCGGCGGCGCGGCCGCTCGGGAGGCGCAGCGCGGCACCGCGCGGCGGGAGCGGGGCCGGGAGTGGGGATCCGGGTTCGAGACCGGGGCCGGGACTGGGACCGGGGCCGGGACAGCCGCAGCCCCCGGCCCGTCCTTTATCCCATCCCATCCCATCCCATCCCGGCCCCGGGCCGCCTCTCCCCTCAGGCTTTGCCTCTCCCAGCGCGCCCGCCTGCCAGGGAGCCTTTTTTTTTTTTTTTTTTTTTCGGTGCTGATTGAAATCATCTGTTTTGGGTTCTCTGACAAATTAATTGCACTTCCCTCTGACTCAGGGGCCTTCTGACTTTTGAAGCGGATTTTGTCTACATGCCGTCTCCCAGACGAACACAATTTAATTTGCCGGGCTTTAAATGAACTTTGCGTTTCCACAAAGCCAATGAAAGAAGCGTTTGTTCTGGTGGCGGCCTCCACAAGCGTGGCGCGGGGATGGATTGGGATGGAAGCTGCCAGATGCCCGTTTTCCTGCAGCCAATACCCCGCTCTGAAATGTGTTGGGTCCAGAGGTGCTCAGTGCCACCAGTGGTGCAGGCCATGAGCTGTGTGCTTCCTAGTACCTGAGCACAGTGCCCCTTAATGAACCGCCAGAGCTGCCATGGGATTGAGCCGGGCCAGTAACACGGCCGTGCCCGTTTGTCGTGTCGAGAAAATAAGCATGGGTTAAGGACATGTTCCAGTGCCATCTCCCTTCATAGGGATAAGCAGGAGCTGCTGAGTTCAGCTGGAGTCCAAACCCCTTGATCACCCCAAGTGCTGTGTCCAGGGTTATGATTTGGGCCCCTTAATGATACGACTTCTTCCCCCATTCTCTTGGTCCATCCTTCAGGGCTTTTAAAAGCCACCTTTTAAACACACTGAGACAAATTCTGCTCTTCAGTACGTGAATGTTGCTGCCCGTGACTGTACTCTGCATGTCGAAGATTTGAAAAGGGGCTCAAAGCAGAGCTGTGATGGTACAGACAGGGCTGTGCCAGGCTGATGAGGGAGCACTGAAGACAGAGTTTTTACCATGCTCAGATTAGTCTGTATGCTCTGTGCACGGGCATTTTGGGTCATACCTGTTTATCTTCCCTATTTTGAAAAGCACCAGCGTACATAATTGACTCTGTGGGCTTCTACTTTCGTTAGCAGAGGTAGATTTAAGCACATTCTCAAAGCTAAGCGCGTGCTGATATAGTTGATAAAGTGGGAATGAAGAGAATCTGCTGTTTTTCTTGGCCCATCCGAGCATTTCTTCCTTCCCCCCTCCCCATGCATTCTAAAATCCAAATGATTTGTAAACATTAATTAATTTATCTTTGCAACTCTGCTGGGAAATAAGGGTGTTATTTTTGATCCTTCCCTTACCTAAAATGTAATTGATACCAAAATAATTTTGTGAGGCTAACAGGAATCAAACCCAAAGTCTGCCCTGTGCCGTAGCTGCCATGTCCACGGCTCCAAGGGGCAGGGTCTCAACAAGCTCTGAGTGACTGCAGGACTTCTGTCATGGGCTGACCCTCATACCATCTCGAGTGCTTTGTCTTCTAACTAATTTACAGCTGCTACATTGAAAAGTCAGGTCGAGAGCACTGAGTTAATTGAAAGTCTGTGTTCCCCTGAAGTGTTAGAAAAGAATTAAAACAAAGATATGAAAATCATAGCAATAGGTAGCTGAAATTTCAACACAAAACCTCAGACCCAAACATTCCCAAATGCCAGCAAAATATGTAAGTGAATCCAGACTCCTACGTTATAATTTACCTCTTTATGTGAATTGGCCAAAGCAACCCCCCAATTCTGGGTGCATCTTGAACCTTTCCATCAACATTTTCAGTTTCACAGAGGTTTTCAAGCTGACAACAAACCTGAGCTTTGCAGCTTGCACCTATTTGTATTTTTTATTTCAAATTGTTGCTGTTCCTAGGACTGTCACTTGGAAGAACTCACCCTTTGATTTCGAAGTGGAGCACAGTCAGCAGGAGCCTCAGCAAGTACCAGAAGCGAGCAAATTTAGAGCTGTTCAGTAGCACACTTGCACAATCCAAGCTCAGAGCACAACTGCAGTTTTCAGGCCTGTACGTACCCGCAGGAGTGCTGGTGCTCTCCAGAGAACACAAGAAAATGGTAGGAAAACGTCTTACTCAAATGACACATTTTAGGATGCTGAGTGGTTTGCAATCTGCTCGCGTAATAATGTTGATAATGATATTCAGTGTCTTTGCTTAAGCTTTTCTGTATTTATTATGCAAGCCTAAGAGGTCTGTCAGAAACGTAGCTAGAGATTGGACATGGAATCTGCAGCTGTTCAAACTTTTTACTATCCGGCCACAATAGTTAATAAGGCACATTGAAAACTGTCTGTTGTGAGTCTACTATTAACACTTCAGGGTTGTGAAGCAACATGAAAAACAGTCGCTGTTTCAGGCTTTTTCAGAAATGTCTTGGACAAGGATGGCTACATTCAGCTGGACCACCCAATCCTATCCCGCCCTTGCATGTTTTGCCGTGCTGTGAAATAAAAGTGCCCTAGGTGCACACAATCTGGCTATGACTTTGCAGACTTGCACTCGATTCTGCCAAAAGCCAGGTAAAGGGGATTTTGTGTCTGTTTAAATCAAAACTCCCACTGACTTGAAAATTCTCCTTGCACCAACCCCTTACAGTTTACTTGAATAATAAAGAAACACCAAGTGTAGAGGAAAGGCCATCGAGTTGCTTTGCCATCAAGTTATGAGGTAGCGGTGAGGGGTCGTTCTTGTGCCCTAGATGAAGGTCTCTGTAGCATGATCTTGAAGGCTTAAATGTGCATCTTTATGACATTTTAGGTCAATATCATGTTGTCATGTGTTGACGTTGAGAACCATCTTTCATTTTATGGTGAATAGATAACTGACTTTTATTGTATGTGTACATTTTGCAGCTCTACAGTAGTAGAAGGTGCTGTGCAATTCTCTTTTACCATCCAATTATACTTCAGAGCTTTTAATACAGCGAAACGTATAGGTATGCAATAAATGCACCTCTAGACACAAGGCAGGACTCAGCTATAGTCCACTAGTGTCAACTCAAAACAGGACAGAACCTGAAGCAAAAGGGGTTTGACCTGCTTCCCCTGTTTATATTAGTTTGTGATGAAGGATCTGTTTTCTTTTTTTCTTTCGGTAAGAAGGCACAGTCCACAGACCATAACAGTTGTGTCAGAGTTTTGGCTCCAGCCTGGCTCCTATCAGTTCTTTTTGCTCATCCTTCTGCGATGCTAGGATCTACCCGAACTTGCCTCTCATTTTCCCCCTTCCCCTGTAGTGGGAGGTAATTACGTTTGACGTGTCTCCCTGGCTGAGAGAGGAAGCAAAACTGTGAGATCCTGTGCCAGGATCAACTTGCAGGCAGGGAAAAAAGAGCGAGGAGCAGGCTGGCGACCTGACTGCCTGCGCAATGCTGCTGGGCGTGGGGAGCTGCGCAGGGAAGCCTGTGAAGCTGGCTGGGTGCTTCCCTGGGACAAAGCAGGGGGAGAAGTCAGTGCTGGGTGACTCCGGCGAAAGCACGAGAGCAGACATCTGGGAGTGGAGCCGCGCCATCTGAAGAGTGCAACAAAAAAGTCCTTGATGATAACCAAGGCATTTTACAACAATAATTACTTTGAACTCTGAACCATCCTTCATAGCCTGCGCAGTTGTGAGGGAGTAAGGAATGAGGCAGATTTTCTAACTACAAAATATATTTTTGTATCATGCTTGTACAGGTTGCCGATGCAGAATTTGGTCCCAATTTCATGACAGAGAACATGGGATCAAGTATTAAGGTTCATATAACGTTCCTTCTGTCAGGGTGTGCCTTTAGCTCTCCAAAAGACTGGAAGAAGAACAGCCTTGGGCCAAATCTACTGTATTTTCTTTATCATCATGGAAGAGTCCCCTCAACCTCTGTGCAATTGTTCATGATGGAAGCAAGCAGCCTTTGTCACTTGAAAAAAAAAAAAAAAAAAAAAAAAAAGAATCGAAAATACCTGTGATTATTTCTTATGACATAATCTGTAGGAAACACTCCCATTTGTAAGCTGAGCAGAGTGCTCTTAGGATGCGAGTCAGATAATGAAGGAAACAAACTCAGGGAATCTTGTCTTGGCTTTTAAATTGAATTTCTCTTCATCTGTGCCCATACCCCATTTAATTCAGTTTGTTTGCAAATGGAGCTTGTTGAGGAAAGCAAAGTGTTGATTAGCAGCCAACACTCATTTAATAATGGAACAAAATTAGTTTTGCAGTGGAGAATTCACTTCAGGAAGAAACAGGAGTAACTTGTAAAGATTACATCAACCAAACAGGAAATGGAAACAGTCCCATGTGGTTTAGGTAGTTTTGATTGCGATGCCAAGGGTGTAAATTGCTGAACAGCTTTTCAGCAGCAGTGCTGGCTTGCGCTGTTGTTGGCTTTCCCCTTCCTCCTGCCTGCTCCAAGGTGTCCGCTCCTGCCTGAGCCTTCCCCTCCCATCTGCATCGAGGCCCTGAGCTGCCTCCCCCTGCCTTCAGGGCAGGCATGGCTGGGGGAGAATTGCTAGCAGCTGCTTGAGCTGCTTGTGCTGCTTAGTCATTGCTGCCACCAGACACCGAGCACCCTCCGAGATTGCTGAAAAAATATTTGCAACGTGTATTTACAAACAATTGCTGGGCAGAATTTGTCTGCACAAAGAATATTAATATGCTGTATTAAATAAAGGGAGTGCAACTGGGAGATGGAGCTTTTTTTTTTTTTTTTTTTTTTTTTTCTTGAATCTATTCTGTTGGTGGATTATGTCAGTTAAACGTTTTAGGAAACAGAAGTCACTTCTCTATAGGAACTTAGCAGCAGTAGTCACAGCTAAACCACAGACACTCCACGTTTGCATACAGGCTGATGCCAGCCTCGAGTGAATGAGTTTTAAAAGCAGCATCATGTAAATGTATCTGAATAAAATACAAGCAGATCAGAAGCAGTTCCTGAGACCGAAGTGAATGACCTTCCTTGCTGTTGCCGTTTCCAAATGTTTGGCAGACTCTCCTCTGACCACTATATTTCATTTCCATGCACCCCTGTACTTCCCTGTTCCGGCCAGGAGCAGAAGCAGAAGTAATAAAATACCACAAGAAAAGCTATTCTTGTGATATTTCCGCTCCTACTGGATGCAGCACCAACAGGAAATCTCATGAGAAAGACTGTTCCTTCGCAGTTTCCAGGCCCCCGTTGGAAACCCAAGTGGCTCGGTTGAAGAAAACAGCAAAAAAAACTTTGGTGAGTGGAAGTCCTTCTCCTGGCCTCATCTGACACCGTCCTCCCTGCTAGCAAAGCGTGAAAGCCTCGTGATAAATGCTGATCACAGGGATGACAGCTCTCTGCGCTCTGCTCGAACTAATCCAAACGTGCGATTCCATTGCAGCCCAGAGAAGCCATCACAACACGTGCAATAAGAGCCACTAGCCTTAGGAGCGTTCATAGGATCCTCATCTTTCCTTTCCTGCCATTGCCCCCACCCCTCGTTGCTTTTAGGTATTACGCACTGTGGGCAGGATGGGGAAGGAGCTGTGCCCATTCCTTCTGTTTGCCTAAAATGTTAGGTTTCGGGTGATAATGCAGTCAACTTGGGCACGTGCTTGGGGTTTGTCACACCGTTTCTAAGCCCAAGAAATACCATCCAGGGACCTGTTCTCAGCCCACAGACACCAAAGGGAACCTTGCCATTGACTTGCAGGGCAGCCAGGGAGGCCCACAGTGATGTGCAGAGCTTCAAACCTCCCTGAAATGCTTTGCAGAAGCTCTGCTGCTCAGCTTGCTGATGGACACACACGCTGTCAAAGATGATGACTCAGATGTAAACCCTTCCTGAAGTGTCGCTCTCAAGAATAAATGCCTTCCCTCTTGGTAACTTATACAATATTTCTGGCTCTCCAGCTGCAACACCAGCTTGCAATTGCAGTGTTGCTTTGGCAGTTTAAAAACCTTGTCACAGTCATCTGCTCCAGCACCAAGCGTCTAGGCCGACTGACTGCGGGCCTCTGCCGGCCTTTGTTTCCCTCACATGCAGCCAGGATGCAGGTCTCTAATGAAGTTTGATACTCGGGACATTTGGAGATGGAATGTAACCACTTAAAACTGTTTGGTTTGTCACTTTTGGATTTGCTACATAAGGCTCTGTTAATACAAACAGGCCTGTTTATAATATTCATCAGACAGTGGAAGAAATTCCTCTGATGTCTGTATAATGCAGTGAGCAGACTCCTTGATTATTAACATACTGATTGTGTACTCTTATTTCAGATGTTAGTTCAGCACTGGGGAAAGAGAGCCGGGGGAATAAAAAATGTAAGACGCATGACATGCTTGGGATTTGTTCTGCGAAACTGGAAAAAATATTTACACAGTTAGATCGTGTTTTTATGTCATTCTTTCCTTTTATGTAATATTTGGAGAAGCCGCTGAATTGTCGGTTCTTACCCAAATCAAGCCACACCTCTGAGCACTGGAGCAAACATCGTAGGAGAGGGGATGGGCGCAACATGTCCCCATCCTTTCTTAATCCTTTCATTGATGTACTCATTAGTGCTGGCACAGCGATCATCTGATGCATTCTCATCCCTCCCCCAGCGCTCCCCTACGCTCGGCATTCACACCCGTGCTTAACTTGGAGCACGGCAGCGGGGACGCTCCAACATTTGCCTGGGTGCTTCCCTGGCCCACGCTCCTCTTTGTGGTTGCTGGATGCAGAACCTCGCACGCTTCGTGTAGTTAACCAGGTCTTCGTTGCCAGCCCCCGGTAAAAGCTGCAGAGTCAGGAGCCCTGCCTTGTTTGGCTGTGCATGGAAATGGTCCCTCCTGTACGAGTCGCAGCGATCAACGCGCTTTGTATTCTCTGGCCAGAAATAACTCTGGTGGGTATCGGTTGCCGCATCCTGTCACCAGCTGCTCACCAGTTTACAATACTTGCATTTATTAATAAGGCATTTTTGATGCCTTAGTCATATAAAATACATCAGATACTTTTTGTATTACTCAATGTTTTTATCCCTCGGGGATTATATCTTCTTTTAATGTAGCGTTTGTTATTTTCGTGAGGGAACTTTCACTTTTGGTTAGTTTCAGAGCCCACCCTGGATGTCCCCTGGATGAGCTGAAGTACATTAGATATGACATTAACTAACATTAATGTGGAAATTCAGAATCCAAATAGAACTTGTCCTGTTGCCCAACAATGAGTCATTGTCCTTTTTCTCTTTTTAGCCAACAGCAGATTCAGAAGCTGTGAGACAGTTTCCTGCAGATAAGAGATAAATCGAAGGGAAACCTGGCAAAAAGATGATGGTCAAGCTGCAAGATATCATTTCCTCCAAAGCCCCTCCATACTAATTAACCATTCCAAGCATATTTTCAACAGCATTTAGGGATTTCCTCATCAAAATAAACTTCCTCCCATGTTATCTTCATTTCTGACATCCGGTGGTATAGTCTGATATAAGAATCAGGGTTAAAAATCCTTAATATTGGGTTGTGTGTGCGTACGCACAAGCGTGCGCGCACACACACACGATTGAAGCTTTGCCAGTATTACTTTGGAATTTTAATGCCTGCTCCAAAGTCCTCTGTAGTCAGCAAGAGATTTTCTGTTAACTTCAATAGTAGCAGGATCGAGCCTCTATCCTTCCGCATCCAGATTTTTTCATTTATGCCTTATGACTTGTTTATAACAAACTACAGATGGGCTTGAGTCATAAAGTTCGGAGTATTCGGTTTAGAGGTTTTGCTTTGGGCCCATCCCTTTAATGTACTGCTTATTCCAGACCTGCCTTTTAAAAGGAAAATGTTGTCAGAATGAAAGTGTATGTGCAATAAACAAACTTCTCATTTCCTTCCCCTTAAGTTTTTTCCTCTTTCTGAAGCTGATTTCTTAACTGGACAATTAGTTTTAGGACTGCCATTGAATGCAAACTTGTCATACCTGATTTGCAATCTTTTCTGTTTCAAGTGCTATCAATTATTTTCTAACTAGATGCTCCTGTGGGATCAGCTGTCACTAAAAGCAAATTTGAACACAATGGTTTGCTTCCTATTTCCAAAAGAATCTGAAGATTGTCAAAGCTTGACAGGCAGCTCCAGTTTTAAGATGAAACAGATAAGTTGGGTTTCCCTGTTAGGCGCTTTTGAACACAAGTAGATAAAGGAAGTATTGTTTCTTAAGAGGGGATGCCATTTATAGTGCAAATTCACTCTTATTAAGAACAAACTGCAGTTGCTTTAAACACACAGTCAAATGCATTTGCACTGTGAGAGGTAATAAAATACCTATGAGTCTTTGCAAATATTTCTCTAGACCTTACTGCACTTACAAATTTGGCTTTTTTTTTTTTTTCTTTTAATGACAGGCTAAGTAACTACTTAAAAAGTCAGTATATGGTAGAACGTAGCTTGTGTAGATCAAATACACAAGGTGTTGATTTTGTAACCAAACTCACTGATAGTCAGCTAGAAGTTAAATTTGCCTAACCCTGATTTTGAAGATGCATTGCATATTGTATGCCTCGGTAATTATCTATGTGTGTTACACATGAAGATCAAGCATGTGTTATTATAGGCATATCGTAAGTGAGAAGTATTACAACTTTAAAGTCTAAAGTAGCAGTGACTTTTTTTTTTGTTCCATGCCACTTTTGTTTCAGGGTGGAATGGTGCTATTGAATCATTTGTGCAAAGACTTGAGAGAGCATCTTTGAATGTGTACTTTCCAAAAAAAAGAGCATTATTCTGAGAGATGGTACTAGGTTAATGGTCCTAAGGTCTGAAATGTTCCAGGTGTCCACAGAAGACACTTGCTATCGGTATTGGAAACACCACCTACTTCAAGAAAGAGTAGTTCTTCCAGTCCTTTTCTGTTTGACAAGTCAGCCTTCTTGGCCGTTTGGTTGGCTACCATGTCTGTCAACAGACCTAGTGTCATTTGTTTGGCTGAGTCTGTTGTGTGACTTCACCTACTGTGGGAAGGGTAAAGAACTTCTCCTTTGCGATGCAAGGCAAAAAACCTTTATTGTTCAAGTAACTGATCAAATGCTCATTGACTCAGAGTTACTCAGGTGCTAAAACTTCTGCTTTTGTATTAAGTGTCTTGCTGAATGGAAGACTTGATAGTGTGCATAGGAGGTCTTTTTGATGCATGTGTGAAACCTGACTGAGAGAGTAGTCTTTTCCTCCTCCCTCTAACATCTGAAACAGTCATAACAGGAAATATGAAAGGAAAATGTGATGACTTGAGTTTGTCATTTGCAGTCAGTGTGATATTTTAAACTCGTATCTTGAAATTTTTTGATTATCATCAACATCAAGGAAGAAAAAAAAATCATTCAGAATCATTACTGTTGGGAGAACACCAAAAAAATGGTAAATATTCTTAGACAGAGAAGTATTGTACAACTTGAATAAAGCTGCCACCATGTTGATGGATTGTTTCCAGAGTGGATCAAAAGGAAGAATTTTGGCCATGAGGGCAGCTCATGTGATCTACCAAATGGAGAGAAGCAATGTTATTTCCACTTGCAAAATCATAGGGCTCCATTGCCACACTTTCACAATCACCAAATTAGAATCAGGTGTTAATTAGCACTTGTGTTTGGCAAGCTCAGTTTATTGAGAACATTTGCCTTGGTCAGACTTTTGATTATTTTGGCTCTGAAACCTGGTTTACATTGATTTAATCATTAGAATACCCTCTTCTAAGGCTTTCAAATGATGCAATTAAGTGCAAATACCACATCTCCTGCACAGCAACAGGGATCTGAACAGTTATGACAAATCCAGTAGGCACAAATACGTGTAATTTTTTTTTTACCATGTAACAGGGTCTAATTTTGTATAAATTGTTAAAATAATACATCGTTTGCTATCATTATCCATTGTAATGTTTGCATATCTTTGTGTCATTCTAGGCATCTTTACTGAGTTTCCAAGTGAAAAACACAGTGTTTATTGTTTAGGGACAGTACATATCCAGTTTGAAACTCCAGCCATTTGCAAAAAAAAATCGTAGTGTTCTGATTTCATCCGGAAAGCAAATAGCGGCTGTGGTACACGTGTAATACAGACATGTCAGCATCTACAAGAATTACTCACCCATTCTTAAGACATCCATTCATCCATAAGGTATTTAGATTATTTCCTTTTAAGATGAATAACATTTTTACTTATAAAACTAGGCATTTATATATTGTTCATTTTTACATTTCACTATTTTGATTCTGCCAAGGAAGGGCTTTTGTGACCGTTTCCTCGAATAAGTAGTACCCACTCTACAAGCATGGCCACAGTTTCTGATAGACCTACTGGCAGTACTGTCCCACCAGAGTTAAGTGTCAGGATCCAGCACTCCGTATTTAATTATAATTTCATTCCCATATGACTGAGGAAAAACACCCTGAGGAAAGGAAGTAATCTCTCTAAGGAAGGCTAAATCTTTTTTTTTTTTTTCTTTTTTCTTTTTTTTTCCCTACTCCTTGAATAGCTTTACAATGGTGATTTTTATCAGATGAGTCATCTGCCTGGTTTTATGAATTGGTGCTCATGTTGTGGATCCATTAGGGGTTTGTACTTCTCTCCATGACAAACACGTTGGAGCGAGTAATGAGGAGGCAGCTGCTTAGATCAAGTGGCAATGTCTGTCCACTCCTAAGCCCGTAGCCAAAATCAACAGTGAGTCTTTACAGTTGATCTAGGGAATGCTGTTACAAAAATGGGATGTTTGCACTAACGACTTATTCAAATACATCTGGAGCATTTTTCCCTGAAGAAATGAAACTGATGTAATAACACAGCACAGTCTCCTTATTATGTA
Source organism: Aythya fuligula (assembly GCF_009819795.1). NCBI lineage: Eukaryota > Metazoa > Chordata > Aves > Anseriformes > Anatidae > Aythya > Aythya fuligula. The sequence continues at coordinate 47,340,433 of NC_045563.1, forward strand.
AATCATGAGGCAGAAAGCTGAGGACGTTATTTAAAGAAAACTGAAGAAAGCTGAAGATTTGCTCAAGTAATTTCCCGTTTTTACCCCATATGAGATCTTGCAGATGGCAGGAAGGAATAGAAAAAGAAGCAAGCCTTCTAGCTTCCAAATGTGAGACAATTCTCTCCTCACAGTGAGTGTTTAAGCCACTGAAAACCTGGAGTTTTCTACAATAGAAGCATTTGAACTCTTCCTGAGCAAGAAAGCCAAGCCAGACTTTATCTACACATCCTCTATGTTGAAAGTCAAGGAATAATGTAGGATCCCATTTGTGCTGTGACTCTGGAGGCATGAATTTTAAAAGTGCTTAAAGACACACTCTGGTTTTGAGCCCAGCAAATCTCTCTATCTTGAAAATAGAAATTTCCTACTTTTTACTGTAAATGAAACTTGGATGCGGTGGGAAGTTGGGAAGGAAAGAACTGAAGACTGATTGTGCAGTGTTCATCTTTACTTCATCTAAAGTTTGTGGTCAAAGTTTTATCTTTTTTTATTCAAGTCATTTGGGATCGTGATGTATTTTTGGAATATTTTTCTCTCAGTTTGACTTTTCTACGCCATTCAAAATGTACCACCTAGATATAAATGTAAAGCTTTATGGGTTGCTGCCTGTGGATGAAGACAAGTGAACCTACATGCCATTCCCTCAGCTCTCAGCAGTGCCAGGCAATGTCCTATCACAAAAAACTCAATACCTCAATAGCTTTACTTTTCTGCCACAAAAGGATTTTTCTAAATAGATAAAGCATATCTATGCAAGAGACAACAATTTTGAGGGCGTGACTCAGACATGAAGTTCTCTGGGGAGTACTGACTGTCACAGAGCTCACCATCCTCTGCTCAATTGGCCCATCAAGGCCCATTCCTCATAAATTTCATGTTTGGCAGAGGAAAAGATGTGGCAAGTGTTAGTGCATCGCTGCCTGGTGCACTATCTAGAAGAGCTCAAATGCTTCAGAGCTGATTGCATGCAAGGATTTACATAAATGAGAACAAAAAATAATTACTTTAGTATTCTGAGGTTTACCAAGTACTGAGGTGGTGCAGACAACCCATTAAACTGCTCTACAACATTTGTTGCTACCTGAATTTGTAGGATATGTTCTATAACTCATTATGTATGGCTCAGTATTGGTCAAGATGCTGATGACCTTCACCAACTTCAATCCAGTCTGACTTTTCTTGTGGGAGAACAACATTTTGCACCTTAAAAATCTGCCTTTTTTCACTATTTTGATTTGTTTTCATTGTATCCTTATTTCTTTTTCCTTCTAATTAGCACTGTGAATCTCTTGTTTGAGGATCAGGAACTTCCAATGCATGAGTGAACTGTTAATATAAAAGAAAGATAGAGCCAGAAATCAAAAATGTATAGTACAGAAGCAACATTTTCCATTCTGCACTGAAAAATCCAAAGACTTCGGTTACCTCATCAAAGGCAGCAAATGGTCACGTACTCTCACTTTCACTGCCTTTGCCCTAGCAAAATGTTCAGGGCTCCAGCTGACAACCTCTGCTGAACCTTGCTGGGGCAGCAGAAGGGGTTACCAATGCCTACAAAAAGGCACAAGGAGCAAGACAATGTCAGATCCTCTGTTACTGTGGCTTATGGTGCAGTTTTAAAACAAAATTGATGGCAGCTAAAGGGACGTGATGGGAACATCATGGTGAAACCCTCTAGCACAGAACTGGAACAGCTAGCTGACAGTGATAGCACCTTAAATCCCAGCTATTAGCTCCAGCAAGATTCATCTGAAGAAGACTAGAGCCTTCAGTTTCTAGATTTTTTCCATTTTTAAGTATTTGCCTGCTCTTTTTCTGGTTAAGTGGCATCTGCATTCCTAACAGCTGTAGGCTGCAGTGTGCATGGTATTTCACTGGTTTAAACACAGTTCAACCTAAAACACACAACAGCATTTTTACAAGTTTACAGACATCTGTCTAAATACACAGCATAGAGGCTCAGGCATGACTGTAGGTGAAGGCTATGTGAGGTATGTGTGTTTTGCACCTTCTAATCCTACAGCCTTCATTTAGCAGAAAGAGACTAATTCTAGGACTACATGAAAAGTTTCTTCCTGCCTATGTCAAGGTTTACTTGCATAAATTCTTGTACTCAAGAATTGTACACCATCAGCTACAGATACATGGTATTTCCTTCACAAATCTTTCTTCACAAATCTTATTACTAGAGTTTGCTATTAGGGTATTTCAATCTTTTCACTTCTGATGAGCCTGATCAGCAGGGTCGGTGTTTCCATTTATGTAGATCTTTATTCTTGAATGTTTGGATGGATTGCAATTAAAGTGTAGGGCAAGGAGGGTTCTGTGGCATTCTGGTATACAGCAGGGGCTTTTTACTTGTGTCTTGATTGTCTATAACGTAGACAAGGTTAGCAGCCTTAATGAAATAATGTTCTGCTGAAGTCCTACTTCCCATGGATGCAAAAACCTTTACTTGCCTCGATGGGATTTGGGTTCAAGCAAGAACTTATTATTTCTGAAATATGGAATGCATTTGCTCTTGGAACACATGTCCTTTTTATGCCCTCTGGTTCATGAGCTGGTTGCAAAGCTACAAATTTACTATAAAATTCCTTTTAAGGTGCAATGCTGCTAGAAATTTGTAGAATAATAGAGGCCCTTTCATCCTTTGTATTTAAACGTGCAATTTGCTTTAACGGGATCTGATCAACCATTAAAACCCACTCTGTGTTTTATGTGTTTAACAAAAAACATACTTGCACAAGTAAAATGGACTGCATGCAAGGCTACAATATATCTATTTACGTTCAACGTCTAACAAGGTCTTGCAGAACTCCTTTTGTCCTGAGGGGTTTAACAGCTCTGTCCCAACACTGCTAGTGGAAGGTCAAGCCCTCTGGCAGGAGAGCTGCAGCACAACACGTTGCTAGCATAATGCTTAGGGCATTGGGTTGGCAGTCCCAGAGTGTGGGCTCAGCTTCTGCAAGAGGGATGCTCTGTTGCAGTGCTTAAAACAAAATATACCAGTGACCCATTCCAGTCATCTATCCAAGGATGTAGGCATCCAGCAACAGGAATGGGCTGTTTTTTTCAGAGGATGGCTGGTCAAGTGGTCAGTTCAACGGGCCTCAGTCTTAGCTTGAGTGCTTGGGTGCTGCAGGAGTATAAATCATATCCACAAGAGAAGGTTTAAAGTCCAGAAAGTTTTAAAGTCTGAGGGAGGACTCTAGTTGCTTAGAAGATTTTGCGTGGGGTCTCTAATGTCGGATGTCTCTAATACTGCTAACATGATGCTCAGGAGACCTGAGTGGCCAAAGTTGCATCTGAAAGGCACGTAATAAAATTGAAGACTGACTTTTTCCTTTTTAAAATTGATTGATTAGCTATAGAATTACAGGTTTTACCATTTTTTTCAATGAAGAAGAATTTTTCATATAGTCCTGATTGCTCACATACATATGCAGAGCTTTGTTTTCTTGAAGGCATCAAGCATCAAGGAATAATATTTATAAACAGTTCAAAGGCCTTTTCACAAGCAATACTTAGCTCAGAAGTCTATTTTCTTAGCGTTCCTCAATATCATTTTTTTTCAGTGTTTCTTCTGGTTTTGTCTTTTTGTTTTTGTTTTTTTCCTGTCCTTAATTCTCAGTTGCTTTCTTTTGCTCTTTTTTTTTTAGTTATTTATTTCAAAAACACAAAAATCCGATAACAACTCAATCTCAGCTAACTGGTCTGTTTGTATGGATTGGAAGCCCAATGGTTTCAACTATCAGGTCCTGTGAAGTTATTTACAGAGTACTGGGAAGACATCATAAACATAAGCATTAGTGGAAAATCAAGAAATAAATTGCATGAGAAATACAGACGCTACAAAGCCATTTTCAGACTTTGAACCAAGAACTGATAACTTACTTGGACATCTTGTCCCCTCTGTTTCTGCAGCAAATTTGTTTTCCTTGCTGTCATTAACATTCTAGAATGAAAGCATTTAAAATAGATTTTAATTCTGGAAATAGAAGTATCCAAATAACAATTTTTTTTTTGAAGATTCTTCTACACAGCGCTCTTGTCATATTAGAGCTGAAGATTAAAATTAAAAAGAACTTGTCAAAACTAAAAGCTACATTTATATAATATTTCCATCCTTTTAAGTAATGGAAATTGTTAACTAAAGATGTCATGTTTTCTTTCAAGGACAGGCAGAGTTTGATTATTTTTCCTTTTTGAAATGGTTTCTGACCGTGAAAACCCAGTCCTTTCCTAGCAGTTCAATGATATAGTGAGGATTGCAATTCAGTGATTTATTATATGTATAAGATAATAGTAAAAAAAAAAAAAAAAAAAAAAAAAAGAAATCTCCTGCTTTTCACACATATTTTTACTTAATGCTAAAGATTACATCTGTACAACTAGTTTTAAGAGAATGTTTTACCATTCATGGTTGTCATGATAAATAGCACATACCATATTTGCTTTCTTGTTCTTTTTTCAAAGCCCAAATCTTTTGGCTGACCAAATGATCCTAAGACCTCTAAAATATTTTGTGATCTTTCTAATTGGATACACTGATGGCTGCTGGGAAACATATGTGATCAACTGCAGTCATCTGTGGAGCTGAAAAAAAAATGCAGTGTGTTTTTTTCAGGAAAACTTTATCAGTAACTTTACCTCCTTGCAAAACATCGACGTAATCCATAAATAAAAGAGCTGCCATTTGATGAGAAGGAGGAAATTCTATCTTACTCAATGACAGGGAAAGTGAAATGTGGTCACCCAGAGTTCCTGCAATTCAAAGCCAACTCATGCCCACTTTAATTATTATGATGTCTATTCCTGTTCAACTTTAATAGGACTGCTTGTGCCAATAAAGGATCTCAATTGCAAGGGTCACATTTGCTTTGTTTTGTTTTTGTTTTTTTCATCCCTGGTTTAAAGTTAGGAAACCTGCACAAAGGACAAGGATCCTTTGAGAGAGCCCTCTGTTCATTTGTTTCTGCCACCCCCAGGAGAAAGCAGCACAAATCCAGAGTGGGGCAGTTTGGGTATCCCCCTGGCTAGCAGTTGCGGGGAGGAGGGAGAGGTAGACTGGTCTTGAGAAGGTGTGGGACTCAAAACCAAAGCAAAATCTGTTGTTGGAAGGGGCTGGATTGGTGTAAGATTGGATGGGAAAACCCACCAGACAACCTGAGATGTAGAACACAGGAGACCAATGACACCAGATAGATCAGTCGAGGAGGTGACTGCAGCAACTAGTACAATCTCATGCATTTCATTACTCATAATTTTAGCTTTAAGTTCACCACAGGTTTTTCAATGTCAGTGGAATATTGGAAAGCAAATATTTCACTTAACAAAGAAAGGTGGAATCGGGAACACAGATCTATAAAGGCATGGGGAGAACAATCATGGTTGAGTAAACCTGATTGTTTATCTGCAGGATTGGTAAGGACAGAGGAATATTGGAGCGTTAAAGATGCTAATTATTTTGATTAGTGGAGTATTTGGTACTTTCAAGAAGTTTAAAGAGTTTTGTTTTTGTTCAAAGCTCTAGATAGGCTAAGATAGTTTGAGGCTTTGGCAATCCGTGATGGAGTCACATTTGTGCCTTACCTCAGCTTTGTATGTAAATTGCAAAGTTATCCACTCAAAAGTTATCTTCTCTTTGGAAAACATTGTGTTTCAGTCATCTGCTCTTTATCTTGGTACAGGGTGAAGTCTGTCTCAGAGAACTCATCTCCACAGCAGCGGGTGACAGGCTATGCTGCTAATTCCTGTGGGGAGTCCACCTGGGATGCTGGCACTGGAACGTCTTCACTACCGCCCATTCCCAGGCAGGATTTCATCCCTTTAAGAGGACTGGCCGAGTTCCCACCTCTAGTGTTGCAGTCTGCTTGAAAACTCAGACATCGATAAAGCCATTAAGGTAGGTGACATCTTCAGGCATTATTTACCTGTGAGGACTAAGGCCTGTCTTGCTTGTGTGTGAAAGTCAGACTCCTGATGTCAGTATGTAGCTTTGGGAGCTGTGATAATAGCCAGAGACCTATAATGCCTGTGCTTTTATCTTGTTGCATTTTAGTACAAAGGTCTTGCCAATATCTAACATACAGTGTTTCAGTATAAATTTATAATTATTTTTATTCACAGTAATATTGTCAATAGTCAAACTGAAATCAAAAGACTGATAACGATTTGACTTTCCTGTCATTCTTGCCCATTTCAAAGATCCTTCAAAATAAATTAAAAAGAATAAATTATTGAAATAGTATTATATTTTTTTTCAGAGGACACAGGCTCCCAGTTTCCACGAAAACTGCTCTGCAGCCAGCTGCTTCTGCAGCTGACATTTGCTTACTGAGCCAAAACCATATCTTAGGGCAGACCAGAGGGAATGTGTCTATTCTGGTTCCTGAGAAATGAAGCAGACAAGGGCTATTTCTAGTGGCCTTTCAGGTCCAGTGTGGGTGGCTGAGAACTTTCAATCAAAGTCCTCCCTTTCAAAATTGAACCCAATGATAGGAATTTTGAATAAAGCTCAAAAAGTTAAACCCGGAAAAGGAGGAGACTGAGACAGTTTGTTGTCATGAAACAAACATCTCCTTTTCCTGAAATACAGATATTATCTTCAAGAAATGAGAAAAGCAATGAATAAGGGAAACAACAAACAAAGAAACAAACAAAAACAGAAGAATGAATTTAAATATTGGAGGGCACTAAAATCTAGGGAAAGTGTCCTGGCTCCTTTTCTTCAAAATATTTTGATAGACTTCTGATAAACTAGGAAACTCAAAAAAAGCTGTCAGCTTGGGCCAACAAACAAATAAAAAATGCTTGCAGATGTGTGGAACGCTCTTTTTTTTTTTTTTCTTGTCAAAGTTTACAATAAAATCCAGCCAGTGTATGTGACTATAGTAAGGGGGAGGAGGGAAAGGGGAAAGTAGGAAGACAGGGAAGGTCAAAGATTTTCAAATCTGGATGCCTTGTTCTAGGTTTTTAAATCTGTATTTCTTATACAAATTATTTTGAGAGAGGTTTATAAATTTCAGAACTTCCTCCCATACCACTTATGGTTGAATTTGTCTTCTTATGATGATCTAATCCAATATTCTTTATTCAGTGAAGGGAAACATCTACAAGCTATTTAATTTTTGAATAGCTTCAGTTTTGAATCCTTGCTTACCCTAAATAAGATCTGAAAGGTTTTCTTCTGAATGTTAGGGGATGAAAATTAAAGGGTAGATAAGCCTTAATATACATTTTTAATGGTAAAAGTGATACTGTGTTCCCGTTTGAAAGTTTTTAAAATATATATATAGTTGCAAAGAAAGAGGGGGAAACTCGTAGGTATTTCACTTTTTTTTTTTTTTTTTTTTTTTTTTTAATCAAAGACTAGCCATACATAAATTGCTACACAATGGAAATTCCATGCAGGGGTAGTGCCTAGACTTATATTGAACCATAGCATTTCATAAACTTGTAGAGCTAGGCATGAAGTGCTACTATTGGGAGTCTGCATCACTGAGTATTTGCTCACTTAAACCCCAGGGTAGAGGAGAAATTTTCATGGAGCTTATAGTGATTTATAATGGGAAGCATAGGCTTTTTCATAGACATTGTTCTCACTGACAGTGTAAAGAAAGAGAGCACTAAATCTCTTCTCATCATAACTAATGATTAAGTCAGCAGCTTTTTTGGCGAATACAGAATGCCCTTCTACAAAAACAAAGTATTCTATTGTGATGTATTACATTTAAGAAACCCATAAGTATCCCATAAGGCTATTGCAATATTTTTAACTAGATCTTCTCTCTTTGTCACCATATTGAAATAAATGGAATGTGTCAGACTGAGTAATGCTCTTTCAATAAGTTTTTAGGAGCTCACTTAGAAGTTTGGCAAAATATAAAGAAACGAGGAAAACTTTCTCAGGATCCTCTATGGCCTGAATGAAAGATTGGTCCATTAAGGAGAAAAGCTTATGCTGATGCTGACACTAATAAATGGGACGGGGAAGGATATTTCTGCTTAGTTTGGGCTACCTTGCTCCAAGTTGGCTGCTTCAAGTTGCCCTCTGAAATAAATCAGCCGGTTGATGATGATTCATTGCGTTACAAAGTTCCCATCAATATAATGGCAAAATCAGTTTTGTTTGAGTGTCCAAATGTGAACCCACCCTTAACTATTAGGAGTCAAAGGGCCAGCAGTCACTGAAAAATTAACTTTCCTGCGTCTGCTTTTCAGACCTGCGTTTGAACTATGGCATTAGGAATGCCTCTTCCTTTGGAGTGTCTTTCTGCCATTCACTCTGGATACTGAACTTGCTTTAACTTCGTACATAATGTGGAAGAAAATACTGTGGTTTTATTAGGCTGTTCCTTCTCCAGTGCTTTCACTTCAGTTGCTACCTCAGCCCTACTGAAGCCAGTGATAAAACTACTACAGACATTGCCAGGGCCAGGCTTTTACTCTGTATTTTGACTCCTGAGGCAAATTTTGAGAAGGTGGACATTCAGAGTTATACCCGTCTTTGATTTTAAGTCCTTTTGTAGGCAATACCAGTACATTCGCTTTTATAAGTATGTTCCTATTTTCTACGTAAAAACACTTACAAAAATGCCTCCACAATGCTCCTTCAATGGGAAAATTTGAAGTAGAAATATTGTGCAATGGGCAAGAATTGTTTTTAGCTGTGATGGTATCTCTCAGTAGTAGGGCTCAAGTGATCTTCATGTTGCAAGTGCAATGTTTGCCATACCTGCCATCTTTCATTCTTTAGAAAAAAAATCTAGATTAGTCAGAATCTGTTTTCAAGGGATGTTTCTCTTGTGACACTGACCTCACAGTGTACTCTTATATTAGATAGTTCAAACATTTCTGCAATGTTCAGAAACCTTGCTCAGTAAGTCCTTTTTTACCTCTCTGTAATACAGCCTTTCCTGAGTGTTATGTCTGGAATCCTAGCCACAGTTCACAAAAATTGCAGTTCGGTAAAGTGGGCCCTCTCAGACTTAGGAATCCTTCAGATTTCCTTTTTTTTTTTTTCCCCATTGCCTCACAAAGGTCCTAGTCAAGAGTGGGATAGAAGGAAATCCCACTAGAGCCTAATAATGCTGCTTCTTTCCAGAGGGAGTCACTAGAAAGTAATTTATTTCTTCAGCATGCAACTGGAGGTACTCATTTATCAAAGGCTTGTGCATGCTGCTTCTGTGGCCTTCGTTATCCTAGGGACAAGGAACTAAGATTGTGACCCAAAAACTCTATTCCTACTGCCAGGCTAACCCTTGTAGTTCCTTATTTACCCAAGCATCAAATACCGGCCTACTGGACATATAAGGCTCTGTTCCTAGCTGGAGTTTGTGCAGTATTTACAAGGTATGAAAAGCCACAATTCTGCCTTTTCCTATCAGCACCAATAGGCGGGAGTACCACTATCAGCTGCATTCCTTTGCCTCCTGAGCCATGGGCAGCTCTGATTTTCAGACATGCTTTCCTTTTTTTTTTTTTTTTTTTTTTTTTTTCTTTCCCTGCTCTTCTCTATTGTTTTGTCTTTCCCATCAAGGGAATTCGCCCTCAAGTTCAGATCACACACTTAGGAGACGCAGCGGAGAATTGGGCCTTTGTGAGCGTGTGAAGGATGCTTTCCTTGACCTGTCAGAGAACATATTTTACTTGATGAGAAAGAATGCTGGGCCAAATTCCTCTCTACTGTAAGCAGGCTGATAGAGGAGGACTTACATTAGGGATGAGCATGGCCTACTTTGTCTGGTGGAAGGTCTCCTAAGCAGACAACGCTCATTTATTGTTTACAATGCATTGGCTGCTGTTTTAAGTGATGGTGGGTATTTGTACCAAACAATGCAAATAGGAAGTCATTTGTTTGTGAGGGCCTAATCCTGAAGGCCTTATTTGGAGTTTACTGAAGTTGAATTCAGCCTTTACTCAGATAAACTCCACATGGATTCACAAGGAGCTTGCCCCAGTGAGGACAAGAAGAGGACTGTGGGAGTGTGCTGCCTGTTTTTGGCCAAAGGACAAAGATAGTTTATGTTAAAAACACATACAGAAAAAATAGAGGCACACACAATTACTGACTATATGCATGCGGCACTGTACGTGTGCACACGAACACAATTGCACACTAATCTAATCAATACATTCATTTCTTATTAGGACATAATTACACATCCCAGGAGGCTGGAACAGAAAAGTCCCATTAACCCCTCATGCCCTTTTCAGCTTTCCTCTGCCTTTCCATCTAACAGACCCCTGTGTCACTCCACTCATTAGCAGTTACTGTCTATGACATTGTTACATAAATAAGGATGTCGACCTGTCAGAATGGGTCACCCAATTCAAGGGTGATGATAAATATCTGTCCCTCTGAATTAGGCCAAAGACACCAGAGTACAGGACAGCTACTGTTGATTATTGGATAGTTAATGTATAGAGGACAAAAGGTGCTGAGGCCTGGTCACTTTTTGGATCATTAATATGGATTTAGGCCTATTGTTAAAAAAAAAAAAAAAAAAAAAACATACACATACAAAACTAGGTTAGCAAGAACATGCATAACTTTCAGTTTGGGATTGAATATATAGCTGGTGGGTGGATTTATGGTACTAAAGGTGTGGCTTTCACATGAAATTAATGGTGCTTTTAGATATGCCAACACAGTATTTTGGGGTCAGGCTGAAAATGTTTTGTATTCCTCCATGCTTACAGCTGAAATGTAAGTAAAAGGCCTGGTGGATGCCTTGAAATAAGCCAAGAAGACTCCAGGAAGCAGGATATACAGTAGAGCAGTATTCAGCTCAGAAGCAGCTAGAGAGCTGCTGAGGCATATCACATGGCTTGCACTGAAAAACATCAGTTATTGCCAAGACTCTTCTCTGAAACTCTGCTTTATTTTCAAAACACCTTTTTCTACTTAAATAATGAAGGGACTGGAGAGTCTGTAACCTCAATTCATTCATTCAGCGATTACTATCTTCACTTAGTGACAGATTATTCCTTGCAGGTAGCACTTAAGTGTGATGCAACACACTGCTTTGATTTTAATAGCAGATAATGTAAAAATATCAAAGCAGTTTTGTAGACAGAAGCTCTTGCCATTCTAAATAAGGACAAATTAAGACTCTTTTCCAAAAGACTCAGTACTGTATCTCAGTGAAAATGTTAAGTGCTGGGCAGGAACATACCTTAGGATTTGTTTATCTAGAAGTCTAATCACAGCACCCACAACTTTCCCTGAACTCAAGGGCTCAGTGTCTCATAGGCTCAGACTGCGTTATCATTCTTGAAAATCTATTGCAACAGCTTGATCTGAATAGAAGATCCAGTCTGGAAGGGAGTTAAGTCCCCTGTAAAGAAGTCAGCGTATGTACAGCATATCTTTGCAGAACCAGGCCCTTTGATTAATTTTACTGCACTCACCCCTACCTCTGTGCTTTGTTACATCCTTTACCACACTGTCAGAGGTGTGGCCACAGCATTTTCCTAGAGCAAGGCTCTGACAGCTGGTAATACCAGCACACGTGCCAAGTCAGTAGTGTGAAGTAGCTGTAATTCTGTGTTTCCCTCTCCCTAATTTCCTCCTCCCTCAGGGAGCAACTGTTGCAAGGAGTATCCTTGTTTTCCTGGCACACTGGTGCATGGAAAAGTTCTGCTGGTTGTAGTCAGAAATCTCAGTCTCACCAGCAGTGCCAGACGGCAATCTCCTGAGCGCAGGAGGATCAACAAGTCAGCTCCAGTTTGCGAAGACACTGCACCAGTCCTGCAGTGCTGATTTGAATAGAGTCTGTGTGTTCTGGCTTATGGGGTGGGTTCACATCCTTATCCAGGCTTGGCTATGCAAATCTAGAGAAGGAAAACGCAGGCTGGTCAGAAATAGGAATACTTGCAGCTCCCAAATTTGCCTTGCTGGGGTGATGCCCAAGGGACTCTCTGCCAGCTCTTCGGAAAGTGTCTTTGTGTTGAATCAGTGTTGGTAGGCAGGAAATCCAAGCAGATACAATTGTGCTTTGAGCTCAGTAGGGACTTCCTTTTAATTTGTCAGATAGGTGGCTCAGTAAAAAGGTATGAGGGAGGGAAGGAGCAAGAAGAAACTAGCCAGAATACTGTTCTTAACAGACACATTAGAAAAATAATAATTATTATTATAATTTTTTTAAAAAGTCTGAAAGGTGCAATCTGTTGGCTGGGTAAAGCACCTATCTTTATCTTCAAGTTCAAACTCCCCAGTGAGAGCTGTAGCATCCCTTGTCCCAGAGGGCTCTGAATTTCAATGAAAGAGGAAACACAAGTTTTCAAACCCTCTGTGGAGAAAGATGGTCTAATGTATTTTAACAAACTTAACAGTAGTCTCCAAATATGGGTGTTCCTGAGGGCTGCCATTTTGACTAGCACACCAATGTTTTAGCAATGCACACCAGCCGTTGCAATTTGACTCAAGAAACAAACTCTGGAGCTGTGGATGATGTGGTAGCTGTGCTGGCAGACTTATATCCTCAGTGGATGAGACCCAGCAGGGAATGTCTGGTGAATCTTGTGCATAAATTGTCTATCAACACTCTACAAGGCTTATCAAAAGGATTTAGAGACACGCTGTTCCTAAATCTATTTTTCCCATTCAAAGTGCAGTCACACATACTGTTTTGTTTAACTGCACTAGATTTTGCTATTTTATGATCATTATTGATAAGGTTCATACTCCTCCATGAAATTATTTCTTAGAATTAATTTGCCATAAAGGGTTTGTCTGCGCATGAAACGGCAGCTGTGCATCTGCTGGAATATACAAGGTTTTCTCTGTTTGAATAAAACTGCCCTTTACTCTGCAAGCTGAAGTCTCTGAGGTCTAAAAGTCATTGGGAAAAAAAAAAAAAAAAAAGTCAAACTTCTTGTATCCTTATAACAACCAAAATTTGAAGATGTTTTGATCAGGTGTTTCCTCTATGCATTTTCTCTAACACGTTGAAGATGATGTTATAGGAAGGACAATGTTATTGCATGGCTTGGAACTGCAGAGCATAGTGAAGTTGCTTGCTGATCCCTGTGTTTCTTAAAGGCACATATCTATCAGCCTTCTGACTGACCTCATCAGACATTCTCAGATATCATCACCTATTCCATTATAATGACAGATTTGATAGTTTATGGGAAATCTGTTAGAATCATACTTCAGGAAAATATATTAAGTTACATTACTTCTTTGGTTATTTCCTAAATATTTCTTAGTAACAGGATGGCTGTATTAGTTTGATGCCTATCAGAAACCAGGGGAAACCATGTCAGTTAAGTAAGTTTAAAAATGAAAATATATTTCTTTCCTTTTTAAGGTTGATTGTAAAAAGCCTTGTGCATACACACATGCCACATTTATAAAAATAATTCCTAACACCCTCTAAAAAAGTCTAATCATAATATCTCAAATATGTAGCCAATATATATGGGATTATTTTGCAGCAGTGGGTTAAGCATATTGCTGGCAAGGAACTCCAGGATACGATGATATAAATTCACAGGAACAGTGCTTGCTAATGCAGTAAATGACGACAGCTGCTATAACTGCTGAACTAAAAGGGAGCTCTATCCAAGAATAATGAATATTTCTCATTGCATTTCAGAAGTGCATGCTTTGCACATGTGAATTTGGGTCTTAACTCAGTCAGCCCTATGAATCCCTCAGTTTACTGCATAGTAGCATTAAGATGAGCTAATTAAATGTCTAAAGATAATTGTGTGCATCCAAGCAAGGCAGCCCCAAGTAGCAAAATCCTCAGCAAAGTCTCAGGCTGGATCAGGCAGAGCCGCCTGCAACGCCTCAGCTCTGTGGGGCTCGCCCAGCCTGCTGAGGGCATTGGTGCTCCTGCCGTAAACGTGCCTGCTGCCACCACTGGGGCAAGAAAGCCATTCAGCTTCCCATTGCCATGTGTAACAGTCTGGCTGCTTGTGCTGGTGGTTTTTGTGCTGTGGCTACCTTTCCAGCAGGAATTGGACTGAGATCACTGGCTTATTCCAGTCTAGCCACTGAAAGGCTGCCTGTTTATTAAAACCATACTCCCTGTGAAATGCATCTTTGTCTATGAAATGGCATGACCATTACATAATAAGTTTGTGATTTATGGCTGTCAGATAGTGTGTTTGCAGTAGGCAAAGCAGTAAGTCTTGAGGGACCAGGATTTGCTAGCCCAAGGCCGTCCATCTCCAGGAACTTTCATGCTTGCTTTCTCCATTGAAACACAGTAATTGATGGGACTTAGGTTCTTGGAAAGTGAACACTGCTATTTCCACCAGTGAATGAGGCAATCCCAAACCAGCAGAAGCATCTAAAAGTGTACCTAGACACCTGCCAGGGGTGATAAGGAAAGCTACCTGGGTTATCTCTAGAGCTCAGGTATTAGAAGCAGTCTAACTGTGGTAGGCTGGAGCTCCATGGACATTTATTTTCCTGACTGAGAATTGCTTGAGGCTCTGGTTCCACAAACACCTCTCTCTGTGGCAATTCTGGCTCCAGCAGGTCATGCTGCCACCGCCAGGGCCGTTTGCGGCGGTCTCTACACTGCCCTCCTTGTTCTGCACGGAGGGGTGGCAGCAGGATGGGAGCAGGCAGCAGCGAGCCAGTGGGCATTGCCTGCTGACGTTGACTCCATGTCCTGGAGAAATGTGTGTGTAACCACAGCCCCAGCGGCAGGATGAATAAGCTTATGTGGGAGCCTGTGACTAAATCATTCTGGAAAATAGGCTATAGGCTCTTTTGAAAACGTTACCTATTGCTGGTAGGGACTAGAGGTCTTAAAGGAAAGGCAAAAGGCTATTGAGTGTACTTCTTAAATGTATAGCGTTGTGTATCAAAGAAATCATCAGCACAGCTGCTGCTAGCTGGAAGATGTGAACTTTCTCAGCAAGTAATTGATGGCCGTAGAGATTACACTGGCCTCTCTAAAGTAGTCCCTGGTGTTCATCTGATCAGTGCCAAGTACAGTAGCAGTTGGTCTGTGTGCCAAGAACCTCTCTCTTCTGTTACCTGGGTTAAGCCTATTCCCTGAATGCAAAAGTAACATTTCATAAGTATTGAAGCCCAAGCAAAATTTAAAGAGAAAAAAAAAAAAAAGTGGGTGTCAGAAAGTTTAAAAAAAGAGGTCTAATGTGTTATATCAGTTTGTCTGATAATTCTGGCTGTGAACTGTTGCTTGCTCATTGATAGTGTGTTGTGGAAGTTTGCAATGTCTGAGAAGAGCAGACAAAGCTAAATTCCAGTGAGTAAATAATCCAACCAGCTCCATACCAGTCAGGCTACAAATATTAGTACCCATTGGCATGCGTGATACCAGTGTGTTATCAGCTGATGTCATTAAGGTGTGATGCAGTAAAATACCTATATGACTCTGTGTAAGTACCATTATATATATGGTTGGTGAGCAACACCCCACACACCCACTCCCGCCTGCATACAGGTGCCCACCCAGCTCCATATATTGTATCTTGAAAACCTTCCCTTGCAAGTTTGCCCCTATGTGGTATGACAGAGAAACTTCCACTTTTGCACTAAACCCTGGAAATTAGGCACTGAAGAAAGCGAAGGCGTATTGCCTTCTGTCGTTGGTCTGTCATTGGTTTGACAAAGGAAGGTGACAAGAGGCTGATACTTGTTAGCCTTTTTACAATATAAATCTGCCATTCATCACTGTCCATATGGCGAGGACTCCAGAACTGTGTCTTGAGCAGGCAGGGCCGTGTACTGAGGTGATGATTGTGGCTGGCCTTCACCAGGACCAGCAACCTCTGTCAGGAGTTACTTCACAAGCTGTCTTTTACCAAAAAGAAAAGCAAGCAAAACCCTTGAAGGTGAGATGTGGAAAACTTTGTCATGCCTGTGGCCAAGCACCCCACTCTACAAGCTCATCAGATGTCCCCTGCTAACTTGGTGCTTCCTGGAAGGCTTTTATAGCGTGTGGGTGAGGTGCTGGTGGTGAACAGCCTGCATGTTTTTTACTGAATTGGGCTTAAACGCAGTAGTAGTGGACACTGGAGGTACCAAAGCCACTATCAATCTTGTTATCAACCTCTTCTGCTGCTGTGGCCATTTTTCTGTCATTTTTTTAAAGTGCATGTGGTAATCTAATTAATAATTGTGCTTATTATGGTAGTGGAAGCAGACAAGTGCTGTGGGATAGATGTCCTTCCTATCTCACTGCAGGACAAGCAGGGCAACGTGGCATTCCTCAGCATCAGGTGGGCCCCATTTTTGGCTGGGGTGTAGGAAGTGTGACCTGAACAGGGAAACGGGCAAAGAAGATGAGAGGAGAAAGGAACAACAGGCGTGTCCTGAAGCTGCTGTGAAGACAGGGAGGGGGCGAGGAGAGAAGGTGAACCAGGCCGGAACTAGGCCCCAAACCTCATAACTGTGGAAAGCTCTGTGGCTGTCACAGGTTCTCGCTTTAGCTGCCACTTCTGGTGTACTCAGCATAATTTTATGGACAAGTCTTTGCTAATTACGCTTTGTTTTTTCCTGTTACAATTTTTGCTAAGCATGTCCAGAGAAGGGCTACGGAGCTGGTGCAGGGCCTGGAGCACAAGTCCTGTGAGGAGCGGCTGAGGGAACTGGGGGTGTTTGGTCTGGAGGAGGCTGAGGAGAGACCTCATTGCTCTCTACAGATACCTGAAAGGAAGGGCTGGGGAGCTGGGGGTCGGCCTCCTCTCACAAGTGATAGGACTAGAAGGAATGGCCTCAGGTTGTGCCAGGGGAGGTTCAGGTAGGAAATGAGGAGACATTTCTGCTCAGAAAGAATTGTGAGGGATTGGTGACACCACGAGGGAAGTGGTGGTGTCACCATCCATGGGGATGTTCAAGGAAAGGTTGGACGTGGTTTAGTCAGTGACATTGGTTGTAGGGGTATGGTTGGACCAGATCATCTTGAAGGTCTTTTCCAACCTTAATGATTCTATGATCACGTTATGGCACTGGGGTAGTAGGCAAATTTCATACTGTGCTGCAAAAGCATTTTTCCTAAATGTCGTGGCTCATAAGAGCCTGCAAGCCTACCTGCCATAGCAGCAGTTAGGAGACCCACAAAAAAGCACCACAAACAGGAGGACTGATTTCTCACTGTATAAAGTGTGCGTGACAGGAGCAAAGCAGATCAGCCATTGGGGAACAAGCAAAACCAGAATTTGAGAAATTATTATTTTCCAGGCAACAGAGCCAAGTTCAGATTCTTTCAGGCTCTGATTCCATTTACATTGATCAGAAAATACCTGCTCTCCCTGAGGTGTGTGATTTCCATTGTTGAATTACAAACTTATGCACTCAACCATATGGCCCATGTCCCCCTGACCCCACCAGGAACAGTTACATAGCTTCTGTCAGATCTGGCTTGCAGGGTTGGGCTGGCGGGATTTCCAGATTTGGGAAAAGTTTCTGCTCCATGACCCCACCTTTTTGCAGCCCTTCTGGTACGGACAGAAGCACATCCTTTCCCAGCACTTGTGTCCAGCGCTGGATTTCTCACTAACACAACAGAGAACAGAGTTGGCCTCTTAGACTTTGGTTTGCCTGTATTTGTTTTTGCAGATTCAGTGTACATGTTTTGTCAGCAAGCAGGACACACAGACTCGCAGGATGCGCACGTATGAGCACTCGTCGCTTACATGGGCTCATACTGTATTGTGAACATGGCTAAACCACAGCAATTAAGATTTAGCTTAATGGCCAGTAATGAATTTAACTGTTCTGTTTCGTAGTAGAGGAGTTCACAACTCCATCCATTAGCAACCTTCTGAATTACCACTGCAATTTTTGAAACTAAAGGCATTTTGGAAATAAATAAATGAAAAAGCATCATTAGTTCAAACTATTAATTTTCTGCTCTCCTTCAGCTTTGGTATACTTCTTGTTTAGAGACAGACATGTATGTACACTTGCATACACACACATGCACAGATACATATATGGGTGTGTAAATATATATATATAATATGTATATATAAAATATATACACGTGTGTTCCATTTATATTCCCGTATATGTTTGCCTGGAACATACAAGAAATGTCAGCGTGTTTGTAGTTCTCTAAAATGTTTTAGAGCTCACCAGTGATACATCATTACTGATGATTTATTCTTATTAGAGAAGTGTCTATAGAACCTAACCTAACAGCTTAACTGCCTTAAGCAGTCTTCAGAAGGTTCCTAGTTTGATGCAAATGCTTTAGAAAGGAGGTGAGGAGGAATATAGATGTAAGGATTACAAAGCAGACTAGTGTTTTAGCTGGAAATAAAGTTTGGTGTCCTGACTATTACCTTTTGGTTCCTACTGGCTTCATGTATTGCTCTGTGATGAATCATTTGTCACCAGCAGAATTTGTCTGAATTAATATTATCACAGATCTCTTTGATGCTCAGTCCTGTAGGGCTCCATGCACTTGATGGCAGCCTTCATAAACTCTTCCTGCTCTACTGAGTTTCAGACAGTGAATTTCCCCCGCTCATGCTGTGATCAGATGAGACCGTGCTTTTCCCTCTGCACTCAGTCCAGGGTCCCTCTGAGTTCCAAAGATGTGAGTTGACTTTTATTCCAATTATTTGTCATTTTCACATGCTTCTTCATTTCCAGGTTCCAGAAGAAGCTTTAAGAGGAAGTGCCAGAACTTTGTTAGGGAAAGACTGCAGTACTTTTAGTCCCTGAGGAGGCCTGGCAAGATTATAAAGATAGCAGTGTGCTCTGAAGAAGACTGAGAGGTGGAGGAAGCAGACAATATGGAAAAGTTAATTGGAAGAAGGAAAAGTATAAAAGAGGTACAGTGCATGGGAATGTAAAGAGAAAGGAAATGAATGATGAGAGAATGTGAGTCTTCTCTGGTTCAGTGTTATGATATCACTGTCTGCATTTGTCACATAATTTAAAAGTGACCTGCAAATGATTATTTTTATTACATTTATGTTTTTCATCACTTCTTGATGACTTAAAATGAAAGCTTGAAAGAGTTCACAGCTTGATTTTTTTAATATACTCACTGTTGTTGTTCTGTATCTCAAGCATTTTGGATTCACACAATTCTTGCCAGCACAATTAAATTAGCTTAGATTGATTTTGATACATTAATGTCTCCTACAGACACCCAAACCCTCATCAGCATCTGGGGGACACACTTCAGTTGGTGCAGTCATCTTCAATAGATTTAGTTTCTGTCCATAGGAAATAGATAAACTGGCAAAGCATTTGCTGTAGTACAGACCTTCAAAATATCAGGAAGACAGAGATGAGGGAAGCGGGAGAGGGTGGAATTTTACAGGCAAAACTTACATGTGCTAAAAGAAAAAGGGAGGTTTGGGGGAGATTTATTTCCCTGCCTCAATTCCCTTTGCAGCTCACCTTTAAAGGAAAATATTTTTAATGCACATGTATTAAATGTACTCATGTTCAGTTATGATTGTTTTTTAATGAATAGGATATTCATTACATATAAGCATATTGAGCTTACAGAAACAGCTGGAAAAATAGTGTAAGCATTCCTTACACATAAGTGAAGAAACAAGTATGTATGTCTGTGTGTTTATGTGTATATGTGCATATATATAAAAGCCACACAGCATATTATCTGAGAGAGAGCCCTCACAAGGACATGGATGACATGCATGATGGAATTAAAATGACAGAGCAAGAGGTGAAAATAAATCAAAACATCAAACAGAAAAGGAACAGAAGAGAAAATAAGGAACAAACTGAGAGGAAGTTATGCTAAAAACTGGCTATATTCCATGTTAATTCAGATTTCCAGATTAAGACAAACCAATTTTGTTATTCTGTTGGGGTTTTTTTGCTCTTGCATTGAAAACAGATACACTACAATTCAAGGAGACTTTTAGATATGTGCTTAACTTTAAGCATATAAATACTCCCGATGAAGTTGTTTTATTGACTATTCAGAAAAGCCACAATTCATAAAGATGTTTACTGTCATTAAAAAAATCACCAAGTAGTATGTTAGTAGAGAAGGGAAAATAGCTGTTACATGTATATATTAATATATTTACTTATATATATGGAGAAAAGGAAGCCTGTAGCAATACATATGAGTGAGAGGCTTAAAACTGCAGAATAATAATAAAGGAAACATAAGGAGAACAGGCAGATCCATGTCCACCAGGATAATTTTTAAATTTATTAAGAAGAAAGCCTGAACAATATTATTCTTTTTCACTACCTTAAAATAGTAGAACAATACAGTAGAAGTGATAGAACTGGCTTTATTTCAGAAAAATCCATATCATATAATGAGTATAGTGGTCATAAATGTTTTCCTTTCCAACTGTAACTCAGGAACTTAAACCCAAAGTACTGAAATTAGTGTTAAAATCAAGATATCCACACACCTGTATCCAGGAATATTAAATGAGCAGAATGATTTTGTGGAGTGCCAGTGCTTGCAGTAGATATCAGCTGTGTATAATCTTCCAGAAACACTAAGTGGCAAATACCAGCTATGTTTTTATTAAAAGGGAGCTGTCAAACAGGGAAGTAAAAGTTACATTACTTCTGCATTTCTCTATAATAACATAGTGAAGATTAAGTAGGTTCTGAATTTCTACAAATTTTAAAATCGGAGAGTAGTTGTACTGAAAGATATGCTCTAGTTTGAGTAAGAATCCATTTAGGAAACCCTGTAGAATACACTGCATTGGGGGTAGAAATATGGGACAAATGTGCACATACTTACATCCAACTTTGTGTTGTCAATAACTGACTATCTGAAGAGGCTTCCTACTCAACATGCTGATCTTGGTATGTCCTGAAGTGTATTTTTATGTTTTCTTTATGTCTTGTATTGCAAAGTCAGGATCCTAACTCAGCTTTTGCTGTACCACCAGCAGCACACATCAGGGTGACAGGCTGTAATTTGAGCTGAAGTCACTGATGTAAATTTTATGTTGGATAATCCAAATGGAATGTCCTGCATGAATCTGCAAAATTAAGCATGTCTTCTTTGACCTAAACTAATACAAATTCAGTAATGAGAAACAATGAATACAACAATTTTCCATGGTGGAATAGATGCTTGGTTCTCATTGCTTGTGTTCCCTGTTTCGATGCAATGCTAATGCACCTATTACTTTATGAAAGATTATCTTCCACAAAAACTGCTTTTTACATGTATACAACATATCATTGTATTGCCTCAATGCCTCCTAATTTTGAGTGTCCTTATTCTGGCAACAGCACTGTGAGAGAAGGTTTTGTGACTAATTTTGGATCCAGATAGGTGGTTTCTTACTAGAGATAATCAATGAAACCTCACTGAGGCCCAGAGATCACCCATTTATAATGAATAATCAAAAGGCTGTTCCCTCCAGAAGACGCTGTGCTTAAGCTGATGTAGAATATCAAAGCTGAGGCTGAGACTGGACTGAGACTGATCTTTACATACTGGTGCAGACAGCTCCCAAGAGAAACCCATTTAATCGTTCTTTTGTTTTTTCTTAACTGCACCATCACTTACTCATGCTAACAATCATGACATTACATAGAACATCACCAATATTCTTTCACTTGCAAGCTTCATCGAAGCTGAAGGTAATTGACACTTGGTCAGACCTTCAGTAACTGAAATATTTTTTTCCATTGTGTTAAAAAGTATTAAAGTGAGCCAAAAGCTAATGGTGCCTTCGTTCTTTGGTCTTCCCCAAAATCTGATAATCTAAAGAAGGAATAGTTAATGTTTCTCAGCTCATTGTTCATTACCTTGAATGGAATCATGTAGATTTACAAACTGATGAGTATATCATATGTTATGATATCAAGTATATCAAGTATCATATGGAGAGATCAGAAAAATGAGGATCGTAGTTTGCAGGTAGAAAGCTGTGTGGGATCTTACGGGTTCAATATGATGAGTTAAGGTTTCTAAATAGGCTTCCATTATCTTCTGAAGAAAGACAAGTAAAAATACTATTAAGAAGAGATAAATTTAAAGGAACCATGTTGTCATTTATTTCCTGGCATCTTCCTTTAACATATGCATTAGGGTTCAAAATAGAATGTTTATAAAAAGTAGAGCTTTTCCTTTGTGTCTGCACTTAGATTGGCTCTAGATTGCCAGATAAATTAAACAGCTGTTGAAAAAGCTTTTTGTGGACGTAGACAGCTCACAGCAAGTTGATCTTCATTTTTTTTCAGAACTTACTGTCTATCAAAAACTGGAGGAGTTTTTAAAAAAAAATAAGCAAACGAATCCAAAGATACAAAGAATTATAGTTGTCAGTTTGGGCTTCTAATTGCCTAGTGTACTTGGCAAGAGCAAACACAGAGCCATATCATTTGATATCTTGAACCATAACCTGCAATAATCCATACTCCTTAATCCTTCATATAGCTGTTGCTATGTCATCACAATTTATTTTAAAATGGTATTCTCTAGTACTTATCTCAGTCCTAATCATTCATATTAATGTTAGCATTAGAGTGAATTAGGGCATTATTTGCCTAATATGTGCCATATGTGACACTTAAGTACTTGTAAGTAATTGCATATGAGAGAAGACAGCATTAAATGTGAATGGCAGATACAGTATGAAAAATGGAAGAGACTAATATTAAACTTTTAACAGAAATAACTTCAGCAAAACTTTCCCACAGGCAACAGTACTCTGATATTTTTAGCTTTTTGAGGCCAATGTATGTTAAGGCTAGCATTCACTGCAGTGGGAAAATACACAATTTCTATTATGGGGCAGTCAGAATAACAACATACTGATGATACACTGGTATAAAATATGTAATTATCTCGCATGCAAAAGAATAAATCACATAAACTGTTTACAGTAGGAATTGTGAAAGGACAATGACACATTGTTGTCTTATTTGTGTAGCAAGGATAAAGTTTGGCTTCTAAAATTGCAAAATCTAATTTGTGGTGTTTATGTGATGCTTCCTGCAAGAAGATCGTGATAAGATTTTTTACTTCTAATAAATTAGGTTAGATATTAGCTAAGTTCAAATGAGAGATAGAACTGGATAAAAATAGAAAGATGTTAACTTGGATAACATCTTGTGTTCCTTCATGTTGTACCATTAGACTAAAATTATACAGAATAGTTCTGCTTTCCCATGCAGCTGCATCTAACTGCAGTTTTCTTCCTAGAACCATTACTGTACTGTAATTCACAAGTTGCAAGAGTCATAACCATACCAGAAGTGAATTCAGACTCTTTGAAAGCTATGCATGAAATGATGGAAACAGAAACATTATGGATTATTATTACAAAACTAGTAGTCCATCATACTAATAATGAATAATAATTCAGAGAGCAGGCATTGTGTGTCCTCATCTATCACCATATATAAAAATAGTTTTAATTGATAAGCCCCGTCTGTTCTGCATGCTATTATTGTATCACTGTAAGTTTTTAAAATAGGGTGAAATCAATATTTTTTGTCTGTCCTCCCTGGTAGCAAAGAAAGGCCTAAGCTTTAGGATTAGTGGGCAGATACGAGGAGGATTTCTTTCTTTGTGATACAAATCTGTATTAATTGATTTTTCTTGATGTGGATTAATTGCAGCTCTTTATTAGGAATAATATCACAAATAAACTATAGACCGGTATAGATTGCTAAGCCTAGATTTCAACTGAATGAGGCTAATCAATATCTAAGTCTGTAATTTAAAGCAATTCATTAAGGCCTCGGGAAAAGCTAAATAATATACGTGAGAAATGTCTCATCTGGAGCCTTGAAGGGGTTTCTCTCTCAACAGAATAAATACGTTTGTAATATACAATTATTGCAGATTAAGTTTGCTCAACTGCCTTTTGTTTGCCAGCTATTATGCCAGGGGGACGGAGGAACACTCCTGCAGCTCAGGCAGTGGTAGCAGCATCCTGACAGGCCAGAGCCTCTCCGTTTACCATCAGGCTTTCAAGTCAGATGAGGACAGCTCTCATAGGCATTGCAATACTTCAAGATTCTGTGTTTTTGGTGTTTTTTTTTTTTTTTTTTTTTTTTTTTTTGGTAACTAAAGAGCTGATATTTTCATTTTAAGAAATCACAATGTGCTATATACTTGCCTTGTCTTCTGATGACCAGAGCTAGACAAGAACAAGTATACTTCAGTTTTGGCCAACATGTCTTTGGCCAACGTCTTTGGCCAATATGTTCAGTTTTGGTACAAGTGGTACCCACTAAGCACAGCACGCAAACCAGTGCTGTGCAAACAAGGAGGGAGGTGTGTTGTAGATGCAAGCCTCTGGTTCCCACCTGAAGGATTGTCCAGCCAGGGTCCCTCTGTAGCCAGCTGGCTGTGGCTTCTGCTGAGGGCTCGCTCACTGCCCTTGAGTGCTGGTTCCTTGCCATCAGCCCTGTACCTGCAAGCTTCTCTCAGGAGAGTCCCAAGCTGGGACTCTCAGAATCACTTGTACCTAAAACGTGAACCCACATAGGATTAGTTGTCATTAATACTGTATAGTAGATATATACTGTATAGTAGATACATTTTGTGTCTTACAGGTCACGAGGAACTTTCCATTATTTCAGATAGACCGTAATTAGACAGTAATCACTTATGATTTGAGGGTAAAGTTGGCAAATAGTTATATAAAAAAATAAACCTTTGTGCTTGTGGTAATTTATATCCTTCATGTACATCCATGCAACATGTATAGCAGTGTCTGTACTGCCATTGTTTAACACATTTCGGATATACGTAACAAATTTGTTCAGTCTCTGACTGGAATGTTACATTCACAATTCTTGCTCTCAATTTAGAGAAAAGTACAGTTCAGGTTCTGATCTGAAGCATCCATTTAAAGTTAAATACATGAGCAAATATTAAATTTACTACTAATAAGTAACCTTCAGGGAATTATTTTAATAACTTGTAGTGACTGCGTATTATGCAAGGTGAATTTCAAGGTTCTGTGACCTAAGAACTTGCAGCATATGAGCTGTATCATAAAAGAAGGGAAGTGGATGAAGCACTTGATTAATATGATTACTGTAATACTTGAGATGGATCTTAGCTTTAGAGGCACTAAATGTAAGACCTAGGATAAAACACCTAAATCCATGCAACACAATGAACAAAGAAGATAAATTTCATAATAGCATTGTAATGAGAACTACATTTTGAAAATACCCTTACATATTGGCATATGATCTTCCTGGGCAGGTGTGTGGGTAAGATAGAAACAGACTTCAAGCATATACTGGTAGTTCTGACCTGTTCAAATTTTAGCATTTACCAAGGTCATCAAGTTCTTGGAGGCTGAAAAGGAGATAAATTCCCTTAGTAGTTCCATGAGTGCTACATTTAACAAAGAGTTTCCTTGGCGTTGCTTAAGGAAATTGGTTTTAGAGCTAGAAATCCCAAATTCTTGGTGCTAGTTACAGGTTTCAGTGAAGCTACAGCAGGGATAAATGCAGCAGAATAAGCCAGGCAAAACATTCTGTCAACTTTCTGGTGTCCATATACTGTAAACCAATGCTGTTATTGCTTTTAGCCTTGTTCTCTTTTTCCTTTACCTAGGCTAGTATCTGTCCTCTTTATCCGTCATAGATCTTAAGGAAACCTTAATACCACCTTGACTTCCAGCTCTGGAGCCTGTATTTTGCTCCAGTGGAGATAATAGTTTGACTCCCTGAAGATACGAGTGCTGGAGCCGTAGGCTATTAATCCGCGTGCAGTGAAGATAAGCTAACCAGGTTTTTGTCAATGGTTAAATGACTTGACTTTGACTTCTGGTTCCCATATAAGTGATTTGTCCTTGTCTTCATGTTTAATTTTCTTTTAACTGCTCAGTTCAAAGTAGCCTTAGCTGAACTAGCTAACCACTTTTTACAGGAAAGGCTTAGCATGCTGTGGGACAGATTTTCAGGCAGACTGAAGTTCTTTTACACTATTATGTGTTTATTTACACTATTAAGTGAAATCTTAAATTTTCATTGAGTTTGAATCCCTTTTTACAATACTAAAGATGTCTAAAGGAGGGTAGTGTATTTGATTACTAGGTATACTTAATTGCTATAGAAAAAATGCTGTACATAATTACGTTATGAAAGATGTCTTAAGACACAAATTTCTTGCTTCTCATTTGTTCACATTTCTTATACTCTTTCTCAACTCCATATTGCTTCTACCACTGCAACACCGTAAATCAAGGCCTAAATCCAACGATATGTAGAAATGGTAGAGCACAAATGCATCCTGGATAGATCATTCTTGCATCTGACAGCTAACAAAGTCGAGAGAATAAACACCATAATAAGTCCCTGTGCCCTCTCTCTGGCTTAGATTATCTGGAGGCCATCTGAATAAACTCTCAGCTGAAACAGGAAGCCCTGGGACTAGATCTTTCACCTTCCTTTGATTGTCATATTGCAATTGTTTTCATTTTTCAGTGACGTCAGCACACTTGTTCATTGATGTTCCATTTTGGCCTTGACTGTGCCAGATCCACCCAGAGAAATCAGAAGCCAAAAACACAACAGGCCTAAATTAAGAGGGCTTTCCTTAAGGCATCCTTATATATAAGATCCTGAGGAAAGATACAGACAATGATGAAGTTTTGTATAACCATTGTTAAGAAAGGGTGCTTCAAGTTCCTCTCCTCTCCTCTCCTCTCCTCTCCTCTCCTCTCCTCTCCTCTCCTCTCCTCTCCTCTCCTCTCCTCTCCTCTCCTCTCCTCTCCTCTCCTCTCCTCTCCTCTCCTCTCCTCTCCTCTCCTCTCCTCTCCTCTCCTCTCCTCTCCTCTCCATGCATTTTAAGTGCCTGTTAATTTACGAGCCTTTGCTTCTTAGATTTTCAGTTTCTTAAAATGTCAATGAGTCAAAATGCAATTTTAAATACCGGCTGTCTACTTCAAACTGAGTGAAGTTGCTGGTAATGCTATGGAAATCAGGACTGAGAGCAGAGGTCAGATCCATGTGTTTGGAGTGTGTATTGCTGCTGCGAAGACACTGATCAGTCATACCGCACTAGCTGAAATGTCCTGTGGCCCGAATGCTTCATGTCTTGGCACAGTGCATTCCTCCAGTCCTGCTGAGAGCCCACAGTGGTCCTCACAGGGTGGGAGGCCACTGGAGATGACAAAGCATTACTTATCACTGTGACTTTGTGAGAGCGTGTTGTCAGTGAGGAATTGAAAAGCACTTCTGGTTTATGGGATGTGTTACCCCGTGCATCAGCAACCAAAGAAAGGCACAACACACCAGCTAGCTCATCACAGCGATTTCCCATCTCCTCTGTTTTCGTTTGGTTCACTGCCAGCCACAAGACTAAGTGCTGCGCTATCTTGGGGAAGGTGGTTTGCTGATGTGTGGCAAAGGGGAGGGAGATCTGGGTCTTTTATGCATGTTGCTCCTATTTATGAAATCGCTGTCATCTGACCAGAAGTCATTAATCTTTAGGAGCAAGGGAGGGAGTTGGAATGAGTGTTGGCTTTTGGAAAGAGGCTGGACTTTTTTAATCTTACACGTGTCCTGTCCATTTCAGTCTTGGGACTGGTTGGCAGGGAAAGCAAACGAATGTCCATGCAGCTATTTTTCCTGCACAAAATATTTCGATTGCACAGGGTCTGTCAGCTTGGCATTCATCATGAACCTTAATGTTTAGAGGGGAAAATCTGTTCTAAAATGGTCAAAGAAAGAAAGTCACCCGCGTATTTGCATTTTAGTGCTATTAGTGGTGCTGTATTCAGAGCAGCTCTCCCATCTGAGGACTGGTTTGTAGTGTAACTGCATTTTTGTAGGTTTCCTCTGAAACAGAAACAAAACAGAAAAAGAAGCATCAAACCACAATTTTAAAAATAGGATGCTTTAAGATGCCTCCTCAAAGTCACAGGCTGTCCTTATATCGTTCAATTTTTGGAATTCTTCAGGAGTGAGAACAGACTTGGTTGTCAACAGAGTGCTGTTCACAGAAACTAGGCAGGAAAATGAAAGAAGGCTCGCTATTGTTCGGCTATGTGGTGTAGGCTGCAAGAATGCGTTGGGAATGCAGCGCCTGCATGTCAGGCAGAGAGAGAGGTCTTTGTGTGAATACACTGAAGCAGAATGTCAATCATATAAATAACTATTATCTGATACATATATTTTTTATTTATTCTGGTCATTGCAGTCATGCTTCTTCAATCGGAATCCACAAGGGTAGTTATCGATTTGCTGGAACTTAATGGTGTCTAATCGAAGCTGTCCAGATCTCGCATGCAGGGGAGCTGACCTACCACGAAGCAGGGAGCAGCGCAGGAAGCATCGTACCTCTCCGGTGCCCTCTGCTTTGTCTTGACTATGTCAGGGTGATAACTTGTGAATAGGTAGCATCCAACCACCCTGCTCTGGTGTCACTTAAAAGCAGCATTGTTTTTCCTAAAACAGATGTTTTTGTCATTCCCCAGGGAAAAAAAAAAAAAAAAAAAAAAAAAAGCGCATAATTTGAAATATTCATAATTGGAAAAGGAAAACTTTGGCTAATAGAAAAGGAAGCTACATGCTTTATGCAAATGTAAAAAGCCCAGGCTTTATCTCACAATGGTTAACATTGTATCAGGATGCAATGATGTAAGAGCACTGTTATGAAATTCCTCAAAATCCTGAACATGTTAGAGGCAACATGCCTGACAAGGGTGCATCTGTGATTAAAATAATTTTTCTCTTTAAGCAAATTAACTCTTGAAACAGAAGCTTGCACAGTTGGGAATAACATACCTGTTATGACCTGAATTAAATTGACCTCCTCTGAAGTCTCGCTTCTCATGGTTTGGTGTTATTTTGTGATGCTTAAGGCAGATCCGCCTTTGAGGTAACACATCTGTGTTTTGCTCGCCAGCAATGGGAGGAGATCACATACTGAAAAATCTGCCCCACTGGGAGAGGTTGAGCCAGTATTTTGCTAGCTTACACCACGTGCTGTGTAGCAATCAAGAGGGATCTGTTTCAGAGGAGTCATTTAGGGCCACGAGGAGCAAATCCTGTGAGCTGCTTTGAACACCTCTACAGATCTGATGTGGCACTCAGAGGTGAGAGCTGCTGGATGAATAAGCAGGGGGTGCACAGTCCTGAGCAATACAGGGGACCCAGTCCTGCACCACTGAAGTCAGCAGGAGTTTTTCCAAAGGGCTACCTCTGATCATAGATAGCCACAATATTATTCCCCTGTACCAAGGCCCAGGTAGAACAGACTTCTTCTTGATGCAGTAAGTGACTAACCTAGGGAGCAAGGAGTAAAAGCTAACAATAAATAACTCTTAAGGCATGCGTCCTCAGGCTCACTGTTTTCTGCTCCTAGCACACTCTATTCTGTTTTATCCTGAATATTGACAAGTCAGAGAATTAGTCTGGAGGACATGGGATTTCTTCTTCCTAAGGCATTACTTTTGTAAAGCCATTAAATCGGAATCACTGGTGTTCCCACAAAGAGAAGCTGTCCTAGATGCCACCACACCACCCCTACCTTTGCCAGCAGTGTTACAGGCTGAAGCAGGAAGCTGAGCCATGTTAAAGCCAAGCAATCTTCCACCAGGTTAGCTTTAACCCTACTCAGTTTTCTGGGGCAGATGACCATCTGTGTGCATAAATAGGTGTGCCAACAAAGGAGAAGGCCGCGTGGATAGGAGGAGGCAAAGAGCAGCAGGGAACTTAGAGAAAGCAGGTTGGCTTGTGCTTCAGCTCCATCTCAAGTCAGTGCTCACCCAGAGGAATCAGTACCTGCCCCAGCACATGGTGTCTTAGACTTTTACTGATTCACATCCATCTCCTTTGTTGCACCAGGAACACCGAGATTGCCCTTTAGCCATCATCATCATACCTTCTCTGTTTTCCACAGTGTGTATCGTGCTTGAAAGGCCTTCTTGAAGAGATCTTTAAGAGTGCAGGCCATGCTTACATCAGGATTTCAGGGCGAATCCTGTTATTTCACCATCCCAAGCTGCAGTTTATTCCGTATAGCGAAACACTGACCATATCGAAACCTCAGTTTGTTTAAGTCAGTGTAGCTCTCGTCAGTTCAATAGGGCTGTGCTGATTTGTACCAGCTGAAGATTTATTTCACTACCTCAGATTTCTTCTTCATTTTTAAAGCAACTGTAGCAGTATAGCACTTACTAACAGCACATTATTATGTTAGTTTTCCATGATTCATTTCAAGAATTCAAAGTACACATAACCATTTGTACTTCTTAAATGCTTTACAGAAAATCATCTTGATTGCAGAATCAAATCCTTCTTGTCTGCAAAAATACTGTTTATTATGCCAAAGCTCTGGCAATAACAAAAATGACCAGAACACAGAAATATACAGGATGGATGAATTGCTGTGAATGGCCAATAACTGAAGAAAGCCATGTATTGTTCACAAAATCCTCAAATGTGTTATTTCAGACTAACCTATGACAAAGTTTCAGTCTTGAAGGTAAAAACCTTCTAAAAATATTTTACATCTGTTCTATTTTGGTTACAAAAATTATAATTATTTTTTTTTTTCCATTAAAACACAATTCGGAATATATTTTAATATGAAATCTTGCAAAATGTTACTGAAAAAATGTTGTTACAGTTCCCTGGGGAAGAGGGAAGGGTTGCTTCTTTGGCATTTATTTTGTGTTATAAGTGCGTAAAAAGGAAAATTTCTTCTAATAGCGATAGTTTAGTCAAAAGCTATTTGAGAGGAAATATGTTTTGACCAAGATAGCGGCCAATTCTTGATTTAGATTTTTGAGCTTTTACAAAGCAAACTGTACAAAGCAAACACTCCAGTTGGGGTTCCAAACTACAACTACCAAATATCTCTGATGACTAATGCTTCCTGGCTGTACTTCATGCTGGCTTGAAAAGAACAAGACTACTTTTTGTCTAAGCCTGCACTAATGTTATATAAAAGGTTTTGAAAAAGGTTGTGTAGGTCCATCCACAAACATCCTTCATTTGCATATGCTTGTGGTGTTTTAGCTAGTGGCTTTGGGAAGAGTTAATCTAGTGTTTAATTAAACCATTTAGCTTTATTTGAAGCATACTTTTTTTTCTAGCTGACAGCATTTTTTCTTGCACAAGGATTTGCTGCAGTCCCAGAAGAAGAATGAATAATGTTTCCTATTTTGACCACAGAGTGATCTGATCATGCATGCTGTCAGTAGACACTGCTACTGCCTGGCTTCCAGGGAGAAAAAAACATCCCTTGTCCACTGTGTCCCAGCCACAAGGAGGTCATGTGGCTGCGGGGTGTCCTGCTAGCGAGGAGAGCATGTGGTGGGATTCCTGGATCCTTTCCTTGCTGTGATACTGAATCTGTCTGTGATAGGGGACGAGTTGGGTAGCCATTAATTAAAATGAAGGTGACCATACTTCTCCAAAATATTATGAAGGTCATTTCTGTAATCTTAATCTAAACTCTTTGACCTTCAGATGAACTCTTGGATAACCACAAAGGAAAAACAGCAGCCCAAAGTAGAGACTAAGTGCATGTCTGATTTTCTGTAGGAATCTGGGCCTCCCAAGTCATAGATTCAGAAGCATCTCACAAACTCATCAAGAAATAAAGGCTGAGGAAGATCTACATGAAAATCATCTTTTGGCTCAGAAGAAAATATTCTGTTTTCCCATTCCTCCTCCCTCCCATCCACCAAATAAGGACTTTTCAACTGACTGCTTAATCCCTGCTAACGCCCACCCTCGTCCCTTGTACTAGCCAGTCAACGTGTTCCTCCCTTGCTCTTCATTAAGCTCTACAGAACGCATTTCCAGTCAACACTGCTTTATATAATGCTCCTATTTGTGCTGCCAGCAATAATCCCAGTCCTTCCCTCGGCTGGCTTCAGTTCCTGTCACAGTGCAGCCCTCCCAGTGACTTTTCCACACTGGGGAGAGGCTAAAGCCTGAGCCTGAGGCTCCAGCAAGACCTGGAAACAGCCAGGGCTCAGGAGGAGGCTGGAAGAAGAGGGGGGCTGGAGGAAGTGGGCTGCTTCCCACCTCTAAGCTGGACAAAGGCTTGTGACTATGCTCTCTCCTCCTCCCTGCCACAGCACCCTCCCGTGGATACTCTCAGATGCATAATTACTCCCCATTGCCCTATGGGGAGTTGCACTGAATATTTGGATTATGAAGAAAAGTTTCACTTTATACAAAACTCACTGGCCAGAAGAGCTCAACTTCCAGTTGGGCACCTTACAATGGCCGCATTTTCAGATGTGTTCAGCACTCTACATTTATTTGCCAACTACTCTCTTGAAAAGTTTGGCTATAGTAGCCAGCAAGACAGAACTTTATGAAAGGAACAAATTACTGTAGGCAGAACTTGTTAAAAAAAATCAATGTCATGACTAAAAGTCCAAGTCCTACATGCACTTCAAAATCCTGTTAAAAGTCACTGATGCTTAATGAAACATTTTTAAACGCCCATATCTATTTCATGTAGCTGTTTTACTTTATTTTAGTCTGTCCCTTTTTTGCTATTTTTATATTAAAACATCTGCATTTTAAGAGGTCATCTGTGATACTTGCACTGTTCTCATCTAGCAGTTTTGCGGTTATCTTCATTCTTGTATTTTGGATAACTGAAAGTTTCTGCAGTCTCCCTTCTTTATTCTCGCTCAGTTTTCATTCTCTCCTTGGTCTGGACTTTTGTTTAGACAGACTATTCTCAAAGCAGAAATTTAACAGAGTCGTATTAGCCTAACACACATTGAATTTCTACTTCCTCAGTCTGTATTGCTTGGCTGAATGCGTGGCAGCAGTAGGGCTGCACCGAGACGTACCAGGAGGAAGACTCCTACAGACAGTTGTGGCCACTGGGAATTGTGGCAGTGATTCATTTTCACAAGCCCTGACAGCACTGCCTCTCAACCACAGATCCTCTAGGTCAGGGAAACCTTCAGCCAGACGTCTTGGAACTGTCTTAATCCTTTTGCACCCCAGAACATGACAAGGATGCTAAAGCGGGGGGTTATGCTTAGTCTTGGATACAGCTGTGTAGCGGGTAGACACATTTCTTAACACAAAGAGGTTGCAATAAAATGACTGCTCTGTTCTCAAATGTTGCTGGCAAATTGTTGTGAACATGGGAAAGAAACAAGAGTGTTGAGAGCTCTGTGTATCATTGAAATATTTAAATATTATGTACAGTGACGCCTGTAATTCAACATTTGCTGTGGTAAACACAGCAGAAATGACTGTAGCATAATGTTATTCCATATTCTAAGCCAGATTCTTGAGGTTTGTTTTATTTATATCACATGTGGCAGGGAGAAATAATTCTAGGAAGGCTCATACGGTATATTTTCTTTTCATGTTGCCAAAATATCTTAGAGAAATCAATGGCTGGGGACTTTTCTGTGTGGCTAAAGATTTATTTTTAACCTCTTGGTGTGCAAAAATCAGGAACAATTATTAATCTGTCCTGAAACTGCAGATACAACCTGCTAGCAACAGATGGTGTGAATGAAAAGCCAGAAGTGGCCATTTTTAATATTCAATAGATTAAAAAATCTAGTTCTTTAATCTTATCTAACCTCTCGTGACCGAGGGTCTAAGGTATTGACTTAAAGACAATATCAATAGCCTTGATTTGAACCTGAATCAACCACAGAAGTGGATCTTCTGAGATACTTCGTACCTCTAAACGATGCTGCATGTTCCTCGTCTCTGTTGACCTTGATGAGAGATGAGCATTAGCATTTGCTGCTGAGCAACTTAAAAAACCAAGCCCAGTTGGAGCAGCTTCTGCTGCAAGTAGTGTGTGGCTGCACTTTGGGGGTTCTTGCGTAGGTCTGAACTTGTAGGGTAGTTAAGAACCAACTCCTGTCAATGCCTAGGGAAGAAAAAGTATTACATTACCAGATATTATCTCAATCGTGCTGTATTTATATATCTCAACTACAAAATCAGGAAGTATTGCCAGCCGTCGTTTGGATGAAGCTGGCATAAACACACAAGCACACATGCACACACACAGAGAACAAAACAAAAATCCCAGGCTGCAAGCCTGCTGTATCTTTCAGTTAGTTACGGACCATGGAAATCTGACTCTTGCAACCTTGCGTCGTGTTTGGTGTCTCGTTCAGGTAACACATGGATGGCTGGGTGCAAGTTTAACGTGCTAGCCTTTCCACAAAATAATCCCCATTACCAAGTGGGGTGATGCTGTGCTAGTGAGGCTATTTTTTGCCTTTTGTGCCATTGCTGGTGTGGGCAGACTGTCGGCAGCACAGAATGTCACAACTTCCAAACCATAGCCCAAACTTACCTGAAGTATGGGGAAAGCTGTGTCTGAATTTCAAGTTTGGGATCACTTGTTATTTTCAGTAACATCTCTCCACCCTAGGTTTAGTTGTGAGAAACAAGGCCGGGGGGCTCAAAACCACCCCAGCAGCTGGTATGTAAAGGCAGTGCTATCAACGTGGTGCAGGTGAGAAAATGCCTGGAGTTTCTGCATCCGTAATTTCCCAGGTCAAGTATCCTGTCACTGTGTACTCACCAAGCAAATGCAGCAGATGTGGGCAGATGACAAACTTTACGTGCACGAGCCTGGAAAAGACAAAACCTCTCTCTGCAAACCAAGGTCTGCAATTTAGGAAGCCATTACTTTCTCTATTTTTAATGCCTTTATTGATATAGGTCTGCACAGACCCCAGCTCCTGGCAGGTCAGCAGCTCCTCACCCACAAACCCCAGCCGTCCCCAGGCCTCCCCCCTGCAGTTGTTCTGCTCTGCTCTGGTGTGGCCCCTCTGCCCCTCTCCACCCACATATAGACAGGCAGAAACCACTGACCACGGTCAGGCAGTCCCCTGACAATACAGCATGTGGGAAAGCTCTTCCAGGGTGACCGGCAGCCTCGGAAGGGCTCGGGCCGGAGAGTAAAGGCCGATGCACCATGGGAGAGCACTGAAAGGACATTGAGTTTTCTGAAGAAGGGAAAACGAGCCTCTCCCCTGTGGGTTTTTCTCTGGAGGCCACAAGAGTGAGATTTCTGAATTGGAGGAAGGAGTGGAAGAAAAAGACAAACCATGAAAAAAAAAAAAAAAAAAAAAAAAAAAAAAAAAACAGCCAGCTGCACAGATGTAACTTTAATTTAGCACATGGTTACAGTGATGCTAGGTAGTGCTCTGGAATGAAAATGCTGGGAGATGCAGGAAAAGATGCGCCTCAGTATCAAACAGTCTTGGACAGGAAAATTCAGTGTGTCCAACACAGTGAGACAAACACCTGATGGATGAAGGCAAAGTCAAACAGTCACTGAAGTCTTATGGCAGCCTGAGCCATTGCTGAGAGTCCCAACGTGCTCTGCCCCGGGGAGCCCGTTCCTGCTGCTCTCTCAGACAGTTCCACAGAGAGGCTGGTGGGGCACGGATCCCACAATGAAAACTAATTGCTTTGTTGCTGGTATCATTTTCAGGGAGAGCACTGGTCTGCTCTCACCACCCAGTAATTAACACGAGAATGAGCAACCGGCCATGTGGAGGGACTTTGTGGGGAAGCAGGGAGGAGTGACAGGACTGTGCATTTTGTTGGCATTGTGGATTCCTGCTGGAATGAAGTAGCTGTGTAACCATGGCCTGAGAGGTTTCATCTAAAGGTCTGAGTAGAAATCAGCAAAGCATTCTTCGTTTCTACTTCCAGAGGGGAGATGGAGTCTTGCACCTAGAACCTATTTACTGGTCTGAAAATGGGGTTTTAAAGATACTATTTGGGTTTGTAACCTTTATGGTTGTTGTTTCTCTAGTGGCTCCATTTATGAAAGAGCAATATTAAAATGTCTGCCTGTGAAAGCAACTTTCTACCAGGCTCTGAGATGAGTTCCTAAATGTTCTGTGCTGTAGTCTACCCTAGTAATTCTTGATACGCAGTGTATATCTTACCATGCAGGAAATGCAGAGTTGAAGGACATTGAACACTAAGAATTCTTCCACTGTGTCATGATTACGGAAACATCTGTTCTCAATAGCCCTCTGATGATCATCTGTAAAAACTCAGTGTCTAATTGTTCCCAATATTTTCCATTTTTAACTCTGACTCTGAACAGTTCAAACTTCAGATGTGTTTCTCTTACCAACCACTTGCCTTACATAGACCTGAAATCTATGTACAGCCCTTGCCTTCATACAAATGCTTCACAAATTCTCACATTGTTTTGCTGTGACATTCAGCTTTGAATGGTTAGACTCTTTATCTGAACTTGGAGTTTTGGAGTGTTTCATATTTCACGGTCTGACGTTTATGCTTCGTGTTTGTCTCTGGTTTTTGACCTGTAGTGAGAAGACCAGACTATTAAATGCAAGTGGTGTTGAATGCAGAACACATTCATCTCTCATGAAAGTGTTTTTTTTTTGAAGTTGCAGAACAAAGTCAGAAAAAAACACTTATCATAATGCACACGCAATGACTACTACAGAATTTCTTATTGTTAGGACATATGTTTTCTCACTGAATGAAGTCTCAATACCAGGACGCGTATCTCTGAATGTTTCCACTAAACCTGGGCTATGTTAATGTGAAGATATTTTGCCTTCATGCAGAAGAGTTTCAGCACTTCTGTGAATGATACAGTCTCTGAAGTACAACCAGCTCTTGTAATCACAACAAGGCAATTCAGAATAAAATTAAAAAAAAAAAGGGTCAAGGAGTAGATGTGAGAGTGCTCAGAATTATAGAAGTGGAACTAGGATTCTCTCTCTTTTTTTTTACTCTGTGTGTATATTATAATTCTCATTCATATTTATGTCATATTTTACAAGTGGCAGAAAACTGCTGTTAAGCTTCATAATATCACTGCAAATATCCAAGATTTCTGCTCCGTTTGGTAGACCTCCTTGGCTCACTTACAAACTTCTCATTTTGTCTATTCTCAGAAAACAGAGCTTCCTCTTCAATATAAGCATTTGAAAAGAGAGAAGTCCTGAACTTGAATAATCCCTTAGGGCTCAAGGGGGTCATCTCCAGTGCTATCTACAGGGGAAACAAGAATGTCTCAGGGGTCCAGGTGCTGCCCTTTGCCATGCATAATTTTACTGCATTTGCTGCGCATAAGCAGCCAGTGCCAGTAAATATCGCTCACCCTAACATGGCATGGGACCCAAGACTGGAAAAGACCTTGCCCCATCCTCAGCACATGCAGTTCTGGGATGAGCTTAGTAGAGATGGAAAGCGCTTGAAGCAATCGGTAGTGACTTAGGAGTACCATGGGAGGAAGTCAGCCTACCACAAGCAATTTGTCTGCTGTCTAGATGTACTAATGAGACACTATAAAGGCAGAGGGGAAAAAAAAAGAGAGAATTGGAAATTATATCTTCAGATTTTCAGCATTTATTTTAAATCATGTTTCAGTCCACTATTTGATATTCAGTTTTGTTCTTTGTTTCCTGATAATTAAAAGAAAAAAAAGTCATTACTCTTTTGGTCTATATATTGAATCATGCAAGGCATGGTTTATACAGTAGAGCCCTGCTCCATTTTCAGGTAAAAGAAGACAAAGTTCAGTATTTTGCAGGTCTAAATGCTAAGTGCTTCAAGTTTCTGACACCAGGTAAACTGAAGAAAACTCAGAAAACTCTTCAATAACTTAACTTCTTTTCTTTTTGAATGAATGAATGCCTGGTGCTGGAAAGGTGCTAGAAGGTATCTATAGCCATTGACAAGAAAGGCATTTGAGGACACTTAGCGTAATCCAGGCAATAGTCAGCGTCTTCCAAAATTCAGTGTCTCGGCAGGCAGGAGCAGAGATGTAGATACTTTAACATTTAAAAAAAAAAAAAGGTGAAGGGTTCATCCTACTTCTAGGTAGCATTTTAAAGCTAGCATGGTTAAGGCATGCCCAGTGCTGTTGCCAGCAGCTTGCAAACTGTTTACTTTTGACTTTTTCTGTCTGAAGGACCAGATCAGTGTTGTGGGTGCCATTTAGCATGAGTGTAGAGCAAGCTTCAAGCTTGTGCCTCAAGTGGTTTCACCACCAGACCATTCGTATTTTAAACAACCTCTCCCATACTTCAGCTCATGTAAATTGCTCTGCAGTCCCTGATATCAGTTGATGATCTGTTCTTC
This sequence comes from Aythya fuligula, assembly GCF_009819795.1. Classification (NCBI taxonomy): domain Eukaryota; kingdom Metazoa; phylum Chordata; class Aves; order Anseriformes; family Anatidae; genus Aythya; species Aythya fuligula. The sequence continues at coordinate 47,378,468 of NC_045563.1, forward strand.
CATGTGTAAATCTGATATCTGAACTGTTTGGAACATAATCACACGGAATTAAGCCATTTGAGGCAATGAGTGTAGTCAAAGCCCATGAAATAAAATCAGAAGCATATATAAAATGAAAGTATTTATGATATGAGTATACAATATATATATATATTAAATGTTACAAAATTTTAGCAGCCCCTTGGCCAGCATTTCAAAACTGGTGATGAGATGAGACAGGTGAGAAATAAGATTTTTACAAGTCAGAGATATTTTTCTGTTTGTGGTTCATTGTATTTGAAAAAAAAATCTGTGATTCATCTCCCCCAAAAGATGTAGATGTATGTATGCATGTACATACATCACAGTGGTATGTCTGTGTATGAAATATATATCTATATATGTAATATATAGAAAAGTTATAGAGAAAACCTTACCGAAGAAAAAAACTATTTGTATGACTGATGAGTCTAGCACTAAATTCCATAATGGCTTGGGGAATTCAGATAGAGTAAATCATAAATAGCAATCAATCTGTTTTTGTTGGAACTTTAAAACAACTTTGTTATTTTCTCTACTATGTTGCTTTGAAAATTATAGTATGTTTTCACTGGTCTGCCTTCAACAGGGTTTAGTTTCCATTTATGTGATGCAATTTACACTCCATTAATTTGAACTTTTCCGGTAGAATAAAAAGACACCCAGAAAAACAGAGTGTGATATTCTGGCATTTTATTCTGCCTGTAGTGAAGTACAGGCATCTGTGATGCAATTTACACTCCATTAATTTGAACTTTTCCGGTAGAATAAAAAGACACCCAGAAAAACAGAGTGTGATATTCTGGCATTTTATTCTGCCTGTAGTGAAGTACAGGCATCATTTCAATTCCAAGGACTGAGCTTGTAGAAATAGAATGTGTAGAGATAGAACTAAAGATAATATTAAACCTGCATTTATAAAACAAATTTTCTGCACATATAACCCCACATTTGCATGTGTAATATAAGTTGATTCTTGCTTATGTAATATTTTGCCAGTGTAAGCATGCAAGATATAGGCCAATTGTTAAAGTGATGCATACATATAACTTGCAAATTCCATTTGATCTATTGTCTACAAACGTGTGAATCTGAACAAATGGCAGCACACAACTTCATATCATGAGATGGAGAAGCAAACTACAATAATAAAATATCTCTTTCTTCATCATTCTTAAATTCCCAGAAGTCTGAGGCAGTTTTGGACCTTGCTATAAAAACAAAGCATTTTAATGGGTATTCATATATTTGCAATGACGTTCCTATTCCCCTTGTCAGGAAGATGTTGACCCATTCTTTTTTGTATATTGTTAGTACGCTGAAGTTGTATAGACTTACAGCATTTTTAGAGACACTATAGACTAAGCATGCCCTAACAGTAGAATAAAAAGTGGTTTGTTTGTATTTTGCAGTTTATGAGAAAATTTTCACATGCAACATCTGGCCCGTCGCAGATCTGAGTGCAGCCATGGTACTGCTGTGAACGCTACTGGTGCTGAGGTCAGTAAATGTACACTGTTGCCTAGAAAAGAGAGTCGTTTCTTGCTGCTGCATAATATGCAGGAAATACACTTGGCAACTGGGAGAATTAAGTTGGTTCTGCTGTAGTAAAGGGTTGGTGGAGACTCAAATTTCCCATTAGATAGAAAAGCATCGTACTGTAGTTGAGATACTTCATTTTGAATGACTAGTGAAATAATATGGTGGCTGGGCAGTAAGTCCTATCACACAGGCACTCATCTGGAAAAATCCACTGTATTCTTACTAGGAGACCCTCTGCCATTAAGCTGCTATCTGACCCTGTATGTGGAGTGACAATAATGGTACTTAATGTCCTTTGCGGGCTGCTTGTTTATTTATTACAGCCATGTACATTACCATAATGTATTAACAAGCCTATTTCCAACTGACAAAAAAATTACTTTTTTAGTTTTTATCAGTGAAATATGGTCAGTCATCCAACAATTTGCTTCTTTGGCATACCCTCCACTTGCTATAATGAGGAATAAACCAAGAGTATATCTCAAGAAATATATGGTTAGAAACAATGCTTTTATGTTTTCCATATTTTGTTATTTTTGCCTCAAATCATAGTTCAGTTCAGTGTGATCTGACATGGCTGAAATACTGAACCCCCACTCCTCCAAAGCAGTGTTTATTATAGAAACCCGCAAACTTAACCTAACCTAGAGCAGCTTTTCCAACAGTGATATAATTACAGTAGTTATTGTTGCAATAAACCAGATGTTCCTGAACTGGAATGAAAGCACTTCCCCCTGCCCCCTGCATTACATTTGTTACATTGCCTCTTTTCAAGTTTCACATCAGCTGTTCAGAAAGCTTTTCCTTGGTTGAGTGTCATTTACAGATTCTTGCTGCATGAGTCTTTTAGCTTAAAAGAATGAAACACTAGCAAATTTTGAATTTTCATTGCTTTCCTTAAGACCTCAAACATGACAGTTATCAATGTCACTAATTCTTGCCCAGGGTCAAAGACATTTTTTGTCCTTTAGGATACTTTTACTTGGCTAAAAAAACACTTTGAAAAAACTACATAGCTTTCAGATTGAATGAGTACATTGTTCTCTACAAAAAAGAAATGTTCCCCTCCTCCAAATCAATGAAGTTCAGGCAGACTTCAGTGAAGACATAATTTTACCCCACCATTTTGAGTAACTTGCTTGTTAGGCGATAGGGGTAGCTTTGTAGAACAGCATCTTTTTAACTGCTGTATCAGCTGTGGTTACAACTGTGAACCATGAACAACCATTCAAGGCAAATAAAGAGCCCATATTTAAAATCCCATCAGAAGATCATAGTTAATCCTATACTAGACCATGAATTATCTATCATTATTTAAATGTTACACTTTCTGTATTTGTAACAGTGCATTAGTCAACATATTTTTAATATTTTCCAGCCTAATCAAGTCCTAACTGCAAAGAATATTTAGCCAAGAAAGAAGTGGACTATGTTTAAATTACTAGGACCTTAGATACGAAAGTTGTTGTATATATGTGCAAGAAAACCTAAGAGCAATGAATATGAGAAGTCAAGGAGAACAGTTAGGAGATTACTTTATTATACTTACTGTGCCATATAATAATACAATAAAGAAACATAAACCAGTCTTCAGGTTTTGATAAGTTACAGATAAGTTCTCATGAAAATACAGGAACGGTAAGAATGAAGTATCTTATCGACTATCTGAACGTGCCGTGGCAATCCTGGAAGAAACCTTTGTAATGTTCAGTTATACATGCTACTCATTTTTCTGTTCATTAGTGGTAACCTATTAGTCAACCCATCCCTGTGGTAACTGTACTGCAACGAGGGAGACAAACCAGGGATGAATTCACCCATGAAGTGGTCTGCTAAATTTTCACTTAGTAAAATGTAAATGTTTCTTATAGAAGGAATTTACATGACTCTGAAACACGGTCCAATTTTTCACTGATGTGGTAGGGGATGCAGACATTGTTGGCCTGATTTTATAAAAATCTTTGAAAACGGTCCATAAAATATCTGAGGAAACCCAAGAGGCACCCACACGTTTGGAAGCAGATTATAAGACAGTTCTGCTGCACAGCCACAGTCATCTCCCTGTGTTCAAAAGAAACTGTATCAATTTCACATTTTTTGCCTTCCTAATGAGAATGTGTCAGAGCTGAAATAAATAAATAAGTAGGACCCCTGTCCAGGGAGCCTTGATGTCCTTCCCATTGTGGAGACCGGGAGGCCCCTGTGCTTCCTCCCTTGGCCGTGACATGCCCAGTGAATATTTCCACCACCCACACTTCATTCATTCTTAACTCTCCTCACCCACTCATCATTACAGCTGTGCAAAGCATCCATTACAAACCCTGAAGCCATGTGAAATCTACCTTCTTAACTTTGTTATGTGCTTCACACAGCTGGGATTGGTTGGGCTTTGGGTAAATTACCTTTTGAGACGATCTACCACGTTTTCATGCAAATTTGGGCCCAGGTTAAGATGGATGATTTATGAGTTGCATATTTTGAAAATCACTGAGAGAGTTTCATATCACTGCATCATGCTTCACTGTGTAGATCTCTGTCATATTCATGGTAATCAAAAAAGATATGTATATAGGACACTGCGAAAGGGAATAATGTCCCAGATGTGCTCTGTGCATTGCAAACAGTTCCTGGCCTGAAAGACCTGAGAAAAAATGAGTTCTTTTTAACTCTTTAACACTTTATTGATTCAAAGTGTAACTAACTCATAAATTTTTATTACATTCCTTTGTTTAGCACATACACATGTCAACAGGGTTTCAATTAGATACGAACTTGTGCAAATAGTTGCCGTAACTATGCTCTCAGACAGGAAGTAGAAGGAAACACAAACTATGAAATTCAGATTTGGAGCTAGATTTTCTATTGTCAAAATGAGAGATTTATTTGGTTGGTGATAAAGGTCTGAATTTGAAAAATATACAAAAAATTAAAAAAGAAAAAAAAAAAGAAGCAATTCAAAGGACAGGATTCAATGTAAGAGGCTCTGTGACTTCTTAGAGAGTATTAAAAAAACTAACAGTGAATTTCACGTTTTATTTTTTAAGGGAAGCCCAGACTATTTAAGGCAAGAACACCAAACAAATCACTTAACATCTCAGTTTGTAACAAAAGAACTTCCTTCATTTTGGCCTGTGACATGACAACATTTTATCCGTAAAACAATCTTTTCTCTTTTTTTTGCAGTGAATGAATCCATGCAGAAGATCATGAACACATTGCCAAATAGTATTTGCGAAACACCGCTTCCTGCTGATACCCAAATATTAATGTAAGTGAAATCCAAATGAACTGCTTTAGTGTGTGGTAAATGTTGCATTGTCAAGAGGTGATTTCAGTTATTTTTTTTTTTAAATCCTTGAATGTGGACATTTATCAAAGTGCCTTCAAGATAAGTGAAGAAAAGGCTTGAGGCAATTTGTGTAAATCCTGAAAATGGCTTGAGCTGGAATTACCCTGGACTTAAGGTCATAGTGAGAGAAGTATCGAGACATGGGATGCAGCTGAGCAAATGTAGATATGTACTGTGTACGCAGTTATAACTGAATGACTCACCATAGCATGAGGCACTATCAGGTCTCAATTCACATTATCCTTGATATTTAAGATCGGTAAGATGAACCACAGCCTATAGTTGCCTCTTTCTTCCCATCAGCTACAAGGCGGATGGGAGCAAACAGCTGATGAGTAGCTCTCTACCTCCAAGTTAGGTGAGGTGAGTGCCACTCTCAGTGTCTGCTGAACAGGGTTGAGTGCCCTCCCCACTGCAAAATTTGGTAGAGGAGGAAGGAAGTCAGAACACTCAGTGTTTCAGAGGTCAGCGCTCTAGCCTGTGCCACTGCACACAGAATTCTTCCCTTGGTCAAGAATCATTAAATAAAAACAGTATGTAAAAGATCGGCAAGGAAACATTAACAGTAAGTGACAAGTGGTATTCTGTGAAGAAATGAGCTGCAAGAGTAAAATAGAAGCAGGCTAGTACTGCAACATCAGAACCCCAAAGTGTACTTACAACAGTCTTTAATCACCACCTTCACCATGTCCATTTGTTACTTGTACTTGTTGAAACATTACATTCGCCTCTTACTTAGGTCCTGGTTTTGTTGAAGTGCTGAGCATCCTCATCTCACATCAACATCAACACATTGTAGACTTATACCCAGGGAGAGATAAAATATGGCATGTAATGTTTCATATCACATATGTGTGGATAGCTGTGAATCAAGGAAACAATTGCTTTTAAATAAATGATGTGAGAATAGAAAAGTGATAACATAATGCATGATTTGAGAGCAAAAGCCCAGCTCCTTTGAATTCATTTCAATAGCAGTAAAGAGTGATGCCACTAGCAGTGCTGTTCTGAGGAGTCCATTGGCATTTCCACTGTATATTATTGATTGCTGGGGTTGGTATCTGTCATTGCAAGTCATGGTGAGCTGCAATTTAATGTGAAGGAAAAAAAAAAAAAGAATGTTTAAATAGCTGAAATGATGAAAATCCTCTCTCTTCCTCTCTCTGCATCACAAACAAATAAAATACAATTCTGAAATTGTATGAAATTTTTGCCAAACCTCATATCATAAACACCTTCCTTTTAAAGGAATGGGTAGTAAACAAGAAGATGAACAAGATAAGCTAGCTTAATATTTAAAAGATTTGCTCAACACAAATCCTTTGCTTTTCACAGGGGCTTTTGTTACAAAATGAGAAATACATTACAAGCCTCATTTAACCATAACATCAGGAAAAAAAAAACAACCTACTGGCATACATTTGTTATGAATGCTCAAGTAAACGTATCTGTTCATCTATCTGTCCCAAATAGAAGTGTCATAAAAAACATTAGAACTGAAATTTACTCCCACTGAAGGCTGCAGTAGCATTTCCATTGGCTGGAATTGGTTCCTGGGAAGTTCATTTCAAAGATGATTATCTTACTATCAGCAAGTCTAGGAGCATGGACTCCATGGCCTTCCACATGAACACTAAAGGGAATAAAGTGCTATAAATCCCTGTTTCTGCAATGATAAGTATTCTGGCCCCAGTTTAAGTATATAGAAATAAATTACAGTTACGTGTTTTTAAAATCCTACAAAATCTCTGGGTTACCACATCTGCTATCCTACCAAAGGTAAATATTCCAAGGCTCTTGTTAAAACTGTGACTTAAAAAGCTGTCCAGGGCCCATTTCACTGTTTGTTATCAGATGGTTCAATTACTTCAGTTACAATTCCTATCTAAAGATGGTCCCTGACTCTTTGTTTTGGCTATATACAGAATTTGCCAAATTCACTGTTCATAATCCAGAAATAAAGACTGGTTTATCTGGGAATTTTCAAATAAATTGGATAAGATTGTGACTCTCAATTAATATAAAAGTAGACCTATAAGGGCTTCCCGAAGTCGATTTTAGTTTGGCCTCATAAATAACCAGTCTTTCAAAACTCTCTGATGGCTAAAGGTAGTGGCAAAGTATTTTGGTCATGCATGTCAAGCACATAGGTCAGAAGTAAGCAGACTTCTTCCTGGTTCTTCATCCTTTCTTGTGTGTTTTATTCACAACTTTTCATTACTTGAGATGACGAAGGTTATGTACAGCTTTGAACAGTACTCTACACATGGCTGCACACTTTTGAGCCACTACTAAGTGAAATTCAGCATCTCGTAAGTTGTTCGGCTTGGAGAACAGGAGGGTTAGCTAGTGGGGGAAATCAGGTGTCCCTGCTGAGATGCTCTCTGTTCACAAGACGCTTGAACTCTGCTGTCCTGAGCACGAGGATTCACGTAATCAGAAAAAGATTTCTTGCTCTCATTCCCAGAATCTTTTCAGCAAACATCAGGACTGAAATCCCCCTCTGCAGGCTCCTCCCAGAGCTGTGCGCCACAACTCCTACAGACTGCCTACCTCTCCTTCAGGTCTGCTTCTGAGCTCTCTCTGCTTTTGCGTCTGCTCTCTCTTTTCTACATACAACCCTGCCCAAAACAAACTCACCAAGGCTCCCCACCCAGATCTTTTAAATTCCTAGGCAACCTTGCATTTGCCTTTGTTTTGGGCAGAAACGTGTGCTGAACTGTCTTTTACTGCTCAGAAGAGAAGGGCGGTGGTTAAGCCTACCATTTTCAACAAGGCTTAACCCAGCCTGCAACAAAACTCACAGCAAGGATGTAACCACTTCACAGCTGTGTATGTGTGTGTGTGTGTGGTATGTGCAAAGGAATTTGCAGAAGAAATGGACATCCTTCCCCAAATTTCCAGCTGGACAGGAGACACAATCAGGATGAGGACAGTTTAGTTCATTTGCCACTTGCACATAGGAAAGATGCATAGTTCTTAGCGGTTTATTTCTGCTGGGACTAGAGATACTGGTGCCCTTATGGTTTCTACTTCAGACATCAATGCACTCCCCAGCTTTTTTTTTTTTGTTGTTCTGAGTTGACTCAATCTGAGACCAGTGTGGAAGCCAAGGAGGCCACACAAGATGTTTGGCTACTCAGCGATGCAAGTTTTCTGGGCTGGAACCAGCCTCCACCTGACCAGCTTGGAGGGTGCAGAAGAGCCTTTCCTGGTCTGCACTTGACTGAGTTCACAAGCCAATCTGTAGCGGAAGCCTTTGCCTTCCTGAGACCATGAGATTCGGCATGGTTGGATTATCTATGGAAGTCTCTGCTGATGCTTTGCCATAAAAAACTCATTTATACTCTGCTCATAGATGCATAAAATATTGCTTATTGAACTTGTGTGTGTCATGTATGTCAATACCCAATAATGCTAATGTTGATCTTAATAAGACAGCATTTTGTAACCTGGGTAGGCTTGTGTGTGATGTGTTCAGTGGTGGCAGGAGGAGTTCTCCAAAAGCAATGTAGTCATTTGTTAGCAGCAGACAAGTTGTGTGACAGAAGGGAGTGGTTAGGAGGCGCTCCGTAACCTGGCATCTTCTTACAGACAGAGTTTAAGTTAAGGTGGGTTATCACACATAGCCAACCCTAATCCCTTTTAAATGAAGGTTCTGTTTATAGAATATCAAGGTCAGGATTATAAATCCCGGAACAAATCACCAGGTATAATTAAAAGGAATAATGCCAGTTATATTTTCCAGTCATTCTCAGTACTTTAAACTTGGTCTCTGTACTCCTTGGACTTCTCACAGGTAAGTAGAGATAGTATCTCTGTGATCTAATAGTAACCCGTTTACTATAGTTCCTTTGTTTTTACCACTAGCTTGAAATACATACCAGTGTTACACATTGTATATGGCATAACAAACTAGTTAATTCTTTCAGTTTTGCACTGCTGTGTTCAACAGTGCTTCAGAAGTATTTCCAAAGAAATTTCCAACCTTGTTTAGATAAATTCACTTTGCCTTTTTCGTTCTGTTTTTTTTTTTTTTTTTTTTGTGGTCAGTTTCTAGCAGTCATCTTCAGTTCTCCAATGAGAAATTTACAGGAATAGAGAGGTTTCTTGACAGGTCACAGAATATTTAAAAAAAAAAAAAAAAAAATCTATTTTTTCTTTATCACATAGCTTTGCAACAAAAAAAAAAAAATCTGATTCTGAGAGATAATGTACTTCCATCAAGGAAAGACAACAAAACAAAATGAAGTGCCACATGAATTAATCTTCCTTTTAAAGAGGTAGCACTCCATTTTAAATTGAATACTTGTTGACTCCTTATAAGGAACTTTAAAAATACCTAAATTAACTTTAAAAAGAAAATGTTTACTGACAAGAAAAACGGAAAAAGGTGTTATGTTTTAGTACTGTTAACTAGAATATTTGTATTCTATCTGTACAGCCAATTACAGTAGTCAGTATAGTCAGTGGTATTTAACTAGCAGATATTCGGTATAGTTAAAACAGTGGCTTGTAGCACAGCATACACAAAGCACAGTAAATAGCGAGACTAGTACAGAAACATCCAATTACAGAGGTTTATCAATTGCAGTAAAGCTGTATATAATTTTACTTTGAGAAACATACCAGGCTGGAAAAAGGATAATTATACTTTGCAGGTAGAGAACAATTTCCTGACAAGAATCCAATTTATATTAAAAAATTGGGCTACATTTTTATGTTTTGATTTTCCAGTGAAGGTGTAGGGAAAAAAAGAATACAGACTTGTTTTTTTCCTCATTATTTGGTGGTCCTTCCTTGAAACTTTCCAAACCAAAGCCATTTCTCACATCTGGTTGGAACACAGATCTTTAAGACATTCAAGTAATTCAAATCAGATGTAAAAATCTAAGCTACACTATATGAAATTCAAGAACGATATAGTTCTTACAGGGTTAGACAAGTCTGCAGTATGGCACCTCTTTTAATCAATAACAGTCTCAGTTTCAGTTTATCTGTAAATATAATACTATAATTAAAAATGATCTACTGCATTAATTATTTCAATACCCAGTGTAGCAAATTACCAGGTTAGTGACACTTTACATTTAAAATGTTATTAGCAATTTCTTATCACTTTACATGGCAATATGGTCTGTATCAGCTTATAGTTCCAATGGAAAATATTGAAGATCACTAATATCAATAAGCACTTCCTTATCTCAGCCATTTGTAACTGCTTGTATTGACTTTCATTACATTACAGCAGTTCTGCTTATACCCAAATGGTAGTCATTAATTGCCACTAACTAAGGCACAACTATACATAATTTAAATTGTTTCCAATAAATGTTCAATTAATGTCTGTTATCCGCATTTAATTTCCATTGATTCCAGAAAGCTACTGTTGAGCTTAATTGCCACCATAATGAACACAGTTTACCGTAAGTGTCATTGGGCCTCCAGTAATACCACTGGACAGCTATAGGGACAAATTTCTCTCTTACTGTCAAGCAGTAGGGAGCAGTGCTACACAGAGATCACAGTGCAAATCAATGGCTAAAAACCCAAACAGCTGCAGCTGAAGTTGACCAAGAACAGTATTTACCTCAGCAACAAATGCATGCTTTTCTAGGATACCATTCCAGATGGCTAGAAAATATTCTAGAGGCTTCCTTAGGCTTAGTATGTGAAAATAAAAGGGAATTACAACAGACTGTTGAAAGCAACACAGCATTCTGGCTTGAAGTCTTTTCCACTTGGGTTAAAAAATTATATCTGACAAAGAGTTCTAGACTAACAGAAAAATCGGTGCAACTTGTTTAATCCTTCTTTTCTTTTCTTTTTCATTTTATTATAATTTTGTCCATACAAATACTTTGGCTGACCAAGGACTGTGAAGAAAATAAAACAAACCCTTATTTTTAGGACTGCTTCAGATATTTTTGGATAATACAGGTTCATAGCAACACCTTCAAGTAACTCATTGAGATTGGATCATTTTAACATATTGTTAGGTATTTTACATAAAAATCAGTTACATTTAGACTCTCAGAAACTGCCAATTCATGAGAAAAAAAGCAGTGGCTTAAGAGTGATCTTGTCTAATGTTCCTTTAGAAGAGCAAAACAAAAGAATCAACTTGCTGAAAATTAAATGTTACTACATTTTCAGAATGACATTTCCAATTTAGCACTGCAAATATTTTTTTCTTATTTTCTGTCCTATTTCAAAGTGAGATCTAGATGAAATACTTAGCTTTTATTCAAACAAATCACTTGATTGACCAACATCATCTTATTCATAATCATGCTTTGTAATTGCTTTCTGTATTCTTTTATTGCTTTCATTAGGACTGGAAGTAAAACTCACCCCTAAAATATTCCCTGAGATGAAAAATCTGTCTCTCAATGTGCTTCAGTAAATTAGAATATTTTTTCATTATCTTCACTTTCTGAATATGTTCATAGTCTTATCCAAAGTAGATGTTATTAAAATAGACCAGTTTTAAGTTACTAAAAGCAGAGCTTTACTGTCAAGAAATTTGTCTCAGAAGGGAAGGATTGCTGCCTTTTAGCTATGAGTACTGTTTAGGTCTGTCCTACCAGTCAACATGGACCTCCTGTACAAAAGTTGCCACACATCCCACATTTTAGTATGGTCAAACCTCTTGTCTGCAATGAAATGACAGTAGAGTATGTCTTTTCCTATGTTTTTATTACAGGCTACTGTTCCTTAATAGTTCTGCATTTGCTTAGAAAATACAGCACATGTAGGCTGGAGAGGCACAAATTACCATTAGATCTAGGATCTATAAATTTGAAGACAATCCTGGTAGGTGCTTATAGTGAACTGTTATTCTATTGTAGTGGATGTTCATCACTTATCACCAATTTCTCATCACAGGAAAATGTATGACTATCTCCACCGTCCCATTTCTGCCCTCTTGTACCTACGCTGCTCACCAGAGAAACAGGGATCTTGTAGACTTGCCAATCCTACTGTCCTGTAGACCTAAAATCTATAGTGTCAGGACATTCTTTGAGGTTAGAGAGAAATCCAGATTGAAAACCCAGATTTTTCAGGCTTGTAACAGTTGTAACATGACTAATACACAATCAGGATATGCTCCCCATATAGCAGCCACCACAGGGCACCCAGTCCAGTCCCTGCATGGGGACTCTGAATGGACCTCCGAATTCCACAAGTTCACCTTAGGCAAGAGCATGAGCTGCCATGGCATTAGGTACAGGGTGGTGCTTGGGGGTGGGGGGAATTCCAAAACAAATTCCTGCCCTTCTTTCCAGTTTATGAGAGGGAGTTCTTGGGGTGGAGTAAATTAAACAAAGGAAATAGCATTAACAAATCAGTGCAATTTTTCTGTATATCTCTTCTGAGGCAAGAAAAGGTGACCTCTTTTGGATCATACTGTGAAGTTTGGAGCGTAAAAAGAAGGACAGGTTTTAAAGACTGAGAATTCTGTTTTGTAAAATACCTTGACACCAGTATTTTGGGAAAAAAAAAAAATGTAAACTCAAACAGATGTCTTACCAAATGGCTAAAACCAAAGCTTCAGGGCAACATTTTACCCTGAAACTACATGGCAACCGGAAGAGCTTGCAGTAGGCAGACAATTGCCACATCTCTACTATTACACTACAAAGAGAGAAAAGTGGAGAGAAGTCTTCTTTTTCCTTTGAGAAAGGTCACAATATCTCAGTTATTGGCTTCCCTGTTGCCTCTTCACATCACAGAAAAGCTACACTGCCTTGTTTCTACTGATTAGTTCCTCATCCTCCTAGGAAAAAAAAGGAAAGTAAAAAAAAAAAAAAAAAAAAAGGAAAAAAAAGGCAGAGAGGACAGAGAGGAATGAAGAAGGGACAAGCAAAGGGCTGAACAAACCAATGAACAAATTAACTCATTTGTTTTGCGGGTGGAAACACAGTCTAAGAAGCAATGCTCCATCTGCACCCCAGAGGAAGTTCAGCTCTGCTGTGCCTTAGAGCACATCGCTGCAGCCAGGTCAAGAGGTGACAAAGTCTTGGGCAGTAGTTAAAAACTTTGCATCTGAAACAAAAGTGGCACCTCTAAGAACCAAACCCAAATGTTGAGGGTAATGGGCTACAGGTTAAGGGACAGAGCATCCAGGAATTGCTGAGCCTCTCAGGCAGCCCTGAAATGCAAACCAGCATAACAAGGAGCTTATGCACATCCTGTAGAGGACTGATACTGTAAAGAGCTGATGCAAAGAACTGAACAAAGGAAACCATTTTGCAATGCACAAAAAAAAAGGAGGAATTTTATTGGTCTTAGAGAACTTATCTTCTGAAACCTTATCTATTAACTATTTACACAGACATCAGTGGTGACAGATATTATCTGCGCTTCCTTTTGATTCCTTCCCTTTCATGCCAACATTACCTGGTCTAAGCCTCTCCAGCTAGCCCACTGACAGCAAGACTCTTGATCTTCCTATCCATTCATGCCTCCTATTGCTGCTTCTTTTTTTTTTTTTTGTGGGCCAGATGTAGTCTCAACCCACAGCCATGTTTTAGTCCAAGCTCCTCAATGGAAACCTCTTCTCATAATATCAAACATTAACCAGCTTCTCTTCCATGAGCAAGATTTAGAGATTCACGTGTCCTTCATATGCAACAAAAATGAGAATTTCACTCTTTTTTTCCCCAACAGTACAGGTGAGGCTGTCCTCATCCACAGTTAGAAAGCATGCAGAAGAGACTGTTAAAGACAAGCAGAACAAAATGTGTGCAAAATATGACAGATATTAAAGGAAAGTCATCTGGATGCCACAGTTGCCATGTGCTCCAGTTGGTGAAGCTCATCCTGTGCTCTGACATTACAGGAAAGCACTTGTCTTAAGATCCACTTCCTTGTGCAAGTTACCAAAGTTAAGCTGAATGCTGTTCAGTATGCCACTTCCCAACTGTAATAGCAACAGAGAACTGTTGCTGTCAAGAGCCAGAACTGTATTCACATACATATATTTTTTGCCTAATTAAAACAAAAGCAAAGTTTTGGAAGTAGGTCATATAAGGAAAGAAGTGGTAGTCTCCAAACTCAGCTGCAGAGAAGTTTATCCTTCCTCAGAATAATGCTGCAAATAGCTTCGTATAGACACCCACCATGAGAGCAAACAGTTATTCCTGTCTCCAAGTTGAAAAGAGGCAGCATAACATGCATAGCATCTAGTGCTTGCATGTCTTGAGCCTAATTTCCCAAATAATTTAAATTGAAATCACAGGCTGCAAACAATGTTTTGTCACACTGCACCAGATAAGGACGTAATTGTTTTTCTCTTCCCATGCAAGAGTTTCCCTGTTCCTTTGGATATTCAGATTGCCACCATACAAATAATTTTGCTCTTCAGCCTCCTGAGATTTAAAACCTCACCAGTTTGACCTTCATTGATAAAATCTCCTGATTTTCCAGGCTCTGGAGCCTGGAAGCAAAAAAAAAATGAGGATTAGTTAAGGACTGTGGCCGGCTCATGAACATTTGTTAGCTCCTCCAATGCCACAGCTCATGCTGTTTTCCTTTCACACAAATTACCCTGGAAGCCCTGCCCGATGGGGCAGGTGCTCATAGGAGATAAGCAGCAGTATGAAAAGTTTGGGAATTAATCCCATTGTGCAATAAACTTGACATCTAATCTACTACTTAGATTTGTAACACACCCAGTAGAGTTTAACTAATTTGCCATTGCACTGTTAAACAGCCTTTGTGGTCCATGTATCCTTCCCAACGCTTTTCAGCAGTACTGTAGAAAGACCCATTTTACTGTAAGTAAAGGTGCTCCACATGCATTTTCCTACATGTTTTTCAGTTTTGCATGTGCAGACTTTCACTCAGTCCTGGACAACAAACTCAGATGACAGTGGCATGGAGATCCCTTTTCCAGTGGGATCTTTTTTCTGGTGGGCAGCTTTTGCGGGGATTTGGACATGGACTTGGTTTCTAGCCACACAGCTTTATCAGGCCTCAGGTGCTTTTGAGCATGTGCAAGACTTCAAAACTTGTATACCTTAAATCTGGAAAAAAGATCATACGATCCTTAAGTACCTTTGGGGCTAAGCATCAGTTGAGCAAGGGGTTTCAGGGCTTAATTTCAGGTTAAAGGCATAGTACTTGAATTTAACTTCTGTACCAATTTAGATTCCTAAATATTTTCTAACCTAGTCACTAACCCTTAGTCACTAAGGCATCTGAATGAGTGGCAGAGATTAAAATAACCACCTTTGATAATTCCCTTAAATTCCTAAATTAAAAGCACTCCTAAGAGATACATAAATGGTTTGCCTGTTTCACACAGACCAGAAAATCAGGACCAAAGTCCAAGAAAAAATGACATATCAAAACATCAGCTGAAACAGAAGGTTCCAGCTGTTTCAAATGCCACTAAACCACAATGATTATTGCTAACATAAATAAAGCAAAATCTTAATCCAACGTTATCAAGGAGTGACTAACCATATTTCTCTGTTCTTCTGGTAGTTTTATGAGAGAGTACATTTTCATAAGAAAAGAGAAGGATGGCATATAAGCTGCCACTTTCTGTTGTAGTATATAAAACCACAAACACCTACAAATGCACCTAACAAATAATTGAACTTAATCAGTTCATATTCAGCAGAAAAAAAAGAAGAAAAAAAGAAAAAAAAAAGCTGTCAAACCAAAGTCTAAATTATGTCCTTGATAACTGGCTTGGATTTTGTTGTTGTTGTTGTTGTTTTTTGTTGTTATTGTTTTTTGATTAGACGATGTCACTTCCTTGTGAGCACCACAAATTATAACAGTTGCAAGACCTTTATGGTTGCTAAAACCAAAAGAATGGTTGGAATTTTTTGAAAATCTTCACAGTTTCAATAGTCACTTCAGACCGACATTTTGTATATTAAAAGCTATCTTTAAAAACTAAATAGGTGATACAGCATTCCAGAATCTGGCAAGACAGGGAAAAAAAAAAAAAATCAAAGCCTGCAAATGCCAACCCATTGCACTTTTGCTACACTTTATGATTGTGGTGAATGGTTTGGGTCAGTTCATTTGCAGACTCCTGGCTCCCTTAATTCCAGTAAGAAAAATGCCAATAACGTTTCTAAAATAAACCCAGCATCTCGTCCCTTCTATTTAGGGTAGCTCTTCTTCTGTCCAACCACATCTCCAAGCACAATGAGAATTCTCTTCTACCACCTCAGTAAACTTCCCTTCACTGTTGGTAAAAGTGCCTTTTTTCCATTGCTGGCATCAAGAGAATTTTCAAGATGTGTTCCATGAGTCATTTTTTTGCTACCCAAGTTAAACCGATCACACAAAGTTCCCCTTTCTTTTTTTTCCTCATTGCCCCACTATCCTGCTACTCTCCAAAATGTTCTCTGAGAACCCTAATTCTAGCTCCTTACAATACAAGGGAGAGGATCGCTGAAGTTTGACACTGATTTAAATGTTACTGTAACTCCTTGGCTTTCCAAAAAGACTCCTTACTAATGACTAAAGGAAAATATTTTTAAGGACACCACAGAATGCCTGCAGCAAGTCATGACACAGGGAAACCTGAGCTATCTGGAAGTGAGTCCTTTCTCATCGGAGCAATGGAGCCACAACAGGAGGACTGTTCAGGTCCAGGAGTGTGCTGCCTGGATAAAGATGATCTTCTGGGATCCAGTGTCTTATCTGTTCATGGCAGTTAATGATTAGTATTTTGGACAACAGGAATTTTCACAAGGACTTGTGCTTCTACCTCTTAAGAGATTGTTTTAAATCTCTTGCCTCTAGATAAGTATTCTGGTGTTTCTCTGTGATGTTTGTGTTGCTCCAGTAGCTACGAGGTCCTTGGCACTGGAATAGACATAACAGGGTGCAAAGATTTGAAAACCAAAGATGATTTTTTTTTACTGGACCTGACAAGGGATTTAGGATTACATGTTTCCACCTGAGAAGTGAAGATGTCAGAGCACGGACACAGGTGCGGATGTAGAGTCTCCATTCTTGGAGATATTCACAAGCCATACAGACATATCCTGGGCAATGTGCTCTGGGTGACCTTGCTCGAAAAGGTGGATTGGACAAGATGACCTCCAGAGGTCCCTTTCAACCTCAACCATTCTGTGATTCTGTGAGAAATACCAAACCTGTACTAATTGTTAAAAAAAAAAAAAAAAGCAAAGCTAAATAGATTCATGGGATTGGATAAGACATACCTACTTGGTTCTCTGGAATGGAAGGACACACCACTAATGGTTCCAGATTTACAAATCAAGTTCCTACCTGCTCAGGTAGTGGTAGAAGAGGTATTCAAAGACCAGAGTAATGAACACAACTGGAGTGAATGGAAGTTGAGTAAAAAGAAGAAAAGAGGTTCCAGTAGCTCCATCAGTACTTGTCCAGTATAAAATTACTGCTCTGGACACCCATGCTGATTAATCTTTCCACTAATATGAGCTGTCTGGTAGATTCACTGCTCAGATGTTCAGTCCTTTCGCATAAAGGGCCAGGTGAACAGCTGGAACACACAATCTCTATTTCACCTTGGTAAAATACAATCTCTTGACATCATTTAATTAGTGTATTTCACTCTTTTCCTATTGCAAACAGCCCATGTGTTTATGTTCGAATGACAAGATAATAGAGAAAAATGTCTCCTATAATTGTTCTACAAACTATATTGTTCTTTAATATGAACACAACAATAAAGTTGTGTTCATAAACTTACTGTTACCAATATAAATAATTACAAAACCATAAAAAATATAAATGCACGCAGTAACCAGAAGTATAAACCCACCACTACTAAATAGCACTTCATAACTGTGGCTCTGAATTATTACTCCTTCACCAACACAGCCACAGTATCCGACTTCATAAAATCCTCCTCTCTACAAATTAAATGAATTGGATAATTAAAAAAGCCTATGTTTAGTCCACAAAGTGAAACCACCATCACTGTAGCATGAAAACGAACCCACATTTTTAAAAAACAGTAACATATAATTCCCTGGCAGGCATGATCCATACCTACTTGTTCTCTATCCATTTGAAGCTGTGGGCAGCTGCTTTGCTCTTCATGATAGCCTCAGAAGTGCTGCCAACAACTTCAAGTCTAGATTAGAAAATCTTAGGGCTGGGACTTTGGCTTCCTACCTATCTGCAAGACACTTCATTGTGAACAGTAAATAGAGAACTACAGACTGAGAGTAGAAGGCTTGGTATAAAAGGCATGGCACAGGCCATGTGTGCATGCAGGTCTTGCACGAGGACCTGCCTGGCAGGGCTGGTAACAGACTCAGAATAGGATGGCAGCAGCTGCTCACAGCTGTCTTTTTACTACAGCATCTCCTGCCACCATGGGGAGAGGAGTGCGCCGCAGTGGAGCGGCAGCTGTGCTTGTCCCTGCAGGTCTGGCAGAGGCGGAGATAACCAAAATTGCAGGCCTGATCCCGCAGAGGTCACACATACCCTACACCCCACTCTGCTAGCCTAGAGAAAGGAGGCAAAGAGCAGGAATGCAATTAAAACACAAGGTGTGTGATTCATGCAGGGGGTTGCGTGTGAGTGTTCATATGCCCGTGAGGTTTAAGCAGAGCCGCCACATCCCCATGGGCAGGCAGAGCCCATGCGTGCACACAAAATACTCTCTGGTAGAAAGCAAAGGAGAGGAAGGGGAGAGAAGACATCCCTTTCCCCTTCCATCCTGCCAAGCCTTGCATCACCTTGCTGCTGCCAGCCTCCCTTCTCGTCTGCCCAGCCCAGGGCAGATGTTACGGTGAGGCCATGCCCTGCCCGCAGCGCTGCCTGCCTGGGGATTGCCTCGGGGCTCCCTCTGCTCCCAGCAGCACAGTCGCTCCCACCGCTGTAGCTGAAGACAGATCTTTGCCTCTGTGTTTTCCTACCTTGTGCCAAGAGACACCTATTATAACCCCTAAAATATGTTGGCTGTACTGTGCTGCCTGATTACCTTCACATCACATTAGCCCTATAAATAGGGGAAAAATACACCTAGATAGATGATGTCAGAGAATTCCACATGTATGTTTTATTCCGAACAGCGTCTCCAGAACAGTTGCTGACACTTTGCCAGTTGCATTTGACTTGTAATATTTCAGCATTTGCCAGCAGGACTTTGTGCACTGTATGCAGATGGCCGGGTGTTATTATCCCTCCACCCACATGCCTGAGTCCAGTAACAGTCCTGCTCCTGGCAAAATTCAATCTTCTCTCATCTCTCATCCCATGCTCATCGTTGTATTATTTTTTAATTAATCTATGGTTAACTGAAGCTCCCTCCATAAGTCAATGATTTCCTTTCAATTCTTGTTAAAGATTTTTCATTTTCATAAACTTGCAGCATGTTGCTCAGAATCCACTAACAGCACACTTTCCTCTCATTATCAAATCAACAAGAAATGGACTCAATGAAGCACAAAGAACAGAAACACGGCACTGACAACCTCCAGGCCCTTCTATCTGCTCCAGACAATCATCTGTCAGACGCACTGCAAGTGAAAACATCTTTTACCACCTTGAAAGCCACAAGGCTAGATCCAATCTTGGTGCAAAGTGCCATACTTCCAATCTGGGACACAAGCAAGATGTCCTGATTTACCCCAGCTATATAGTTGATGGTTCCTATTCTCTAGCTAAGGAAACAGCTGCTGGTAAAACTGCCGCTCAAACAGGAATTGTAGGATTTTTCTGTGACTGAATGTATTTCTAAACACAAGTTTTCCATCCTTTTTTTTTTTTTTTTTTTTTTTTGGCAAGCAGTAATACTGAAGTCAGTTCTTCAGGGGAAGCTGGCATTGAGGACTCCTGCTTGCGCTTCTGTGCGCCACAGTGCTCAGCATGTCTTAGCACTGTTACTTAGTAAAGCTCTGATCACACTGTGGTTCAGTTTACAAGTCTTTGGCAAACTGAAAACAGTCTTAAAAATCCCAAGATTTTCTGATCATGTTTGCTTTAAAAAGAGATGAATAGATTACACAAAACAGAGTGATGAGCATGCCTACTTACTCTTGTCGGTGGCATGAGAAGAAAATCACTATTTAGTCAATGGAAGAAGATTCAGGACATAATGGATTTTTAGCTAGTTCATCAGAGTGACCATGTGCACAGCAAGATCTGTGAGCTGCACACTCTAGTACTAGGTCCAATTAAATATAGGATCCTTTATGGCTTAAACCCATGCTCATTATGCACATGTATTACATTAAACCTTTTCTTCCCCCTTTTCTCCAGTTACCCTTCTGTGCATTTTGGTCTAAATTTTCAGAAAATTGCATGCCCAGTTCCTACAATTATGCATGTAATCAATTAACTATTTATGTCTACAACAACTGTGACCAGGTATGCAAATCGCCAAGCGGCTTTTGCCATTTTTCAATAATTTAGGCCTTTGTCATTTATTCATCCACTTTTGTTTGAAACAGTAAGTTCATGGAAATTTAGCTCATTTGAAACATATGCGTAGATCCATATGAACTGCCCAAAAGCATCACAAAGAGAAAGGATAACCTTGTTGTTAAGGCAGGAGAGCGCGAAATCTGGTTTCCATTCCGAGTTCTGCCACACATTTCCTGTGTAACCTTGGGCAAGTCATGAACTGTAACCTATCTAAGTGTGGCTGACCTACATGTAAAGCAGACAGAGCAATCCTTACTTCACAGGGTTATTGAGATGTTTCATTTGTTAGTGCATATGAAAAACATTGAAACAAGTAAGTGGAAGGTGCTACAGAAGTATAAACTATCATTAAGGATATTAAATATGTGACAGTAACAAACATGAGACGTGATCAGGACTCAATCGTAAAACAGTGGGTAAAGGGGCAAACGTGGCCATTGAGAATGGAGCAAAGAAAATGGCAAACAAATTCAAGTTAGAACATGAATGAGAACCAAACAGTAATGGTGAGCATGAGCAGGCATGTGAGTAATTAACCTTTATACTGCAATTTTTACTGTCCTACTTGGTCTTGCCCTTTTACAAAAGC
This sequence comes from Aythya fuligula, assembly GCF_009819795.1. Classification (NCBI taxonomy): domain Eukaryota; kingdom Metazoa; phylum Chordata; class Aves; order Anseriformes; family Anatidae; genus Aythya; species Aythya fuligula. The sequence continues at coordinate 47,399,365 of NC_045563.1, forward strand.
CTGCAGTGTCCGAAGACATTTGAGAAGCACTGAGCTAGTTAATTCGGCACTGACCACCTCACGGTCTGTTTGATCAGCATGAATTGTTCTTCATTAATCAGGATAATTCTGACAGTGATATTCATGCCATGTATTGGCCAAAAGCTGGTGGAGAGCATTGTGGTGTTAAACTGACTAGCATAGCCGTGCTCAGTTATAGGAAAATACGCCCTCTTTGTTTCCTTATTCACCAGAACAACTATAAAGTCAATTCTGTTGCTGTGGTTCCTTTCTTATTTTTAGATAAAATGCAGTTAGATTTGCACATCACTTCACTAAATGCTTGGGGTATGGCCTTGTGGGACCCATATAAATCATGACATATTCCATGAGAATACATCTCCTTTTAAAAATTACCTCATTTTGTAGCTGACCTATATATGGCACTCACACTCACATTAGGAGTCTAGAGTAGACTGATTGCAGTATCTGGCCCAAATTTATGACCTAATACAGCAAAATGCTCTGTATCCCTCAGATCCAACTGGGATAAAATGTTACATGTTGGGCCCCATGTAGCCAGTTTCCATTTTGATTAACAAAACCTCTCCTAGGGAGAAATGAAACAAAGCTTTTGACAAAATATTGAAGATTGTATCGCTTTACCTTGGTAAAACACTTTGATGAGTCTTCATTTCATGGTGATACTGTCTAGGAGGATTTGAAAATGAGAGTTAAAACCAAACATGGAATGAATGAAGAAAATTCTAGTACTTTAGGGTTTTCTGAGCTTCAGGCAAATGTTTTAAAGTATGCCTTGATTTGTACCTCTAAAGTGATTGTCATCCTGTGAGTCTGTACATTCAATCTGCAACTGGAAAAGCAAGCCCCCTGGCAGTATGCTTCAATCTGCTATCGAGGGCTTTGTACTTCCAACATAGCGCATTTAGGTGTCCACAAACAAAGTTTGAGAAGCACTGCTCTATAGAAAGTGCCCAGAGGTTCTGGAAAGTATGCTATCTGTGAAACTTAGCTGAGGAGCTCATCAGCAAGAGCTGACTACCAGCAGCATTACATTCTGCTTGCCCACTACAGTCCTTGCCTTCCAACAGTTTGCTTTCTGCCCCAAAAATTTCATGAATGACCCGAGAGGACCCAGCTAACCTAGACAAGCTTTCACGTGAACTCTTCTCCATGTTTAGCATAGTTGTTTCTCTTAGTTCATTATTTAGGCAGCTCAAACCACAGCACCTCTCTGACATGTCCAGGTTGGGCACTGGGGACCGTAGGGAAACCACTGCACCAGGCTGCGATTTGCCTGGTGTGCTCCTGGGGCTGTGGGAAGGGGGCAGCGGAGCCTCCCCCTTCATCGTGGCCACCTCCTGCGCTGCTGTGCTCCTTTGCATCAGCAGAAAAGCCACCCATTAACAATTCCAATTAACAGCATGCAAATAACAAGAGATTGGTCTGATGAGCTGCTGTGACCTTCTGCAGTGCGTCAGCCCTCTGCATTCCCTGGAATTCATCCCTACCTGACCTGGGCCATATCTTTTGGAAAAAGATATAATCTTGATTTAAAATTTTCCAATGAAGGAAAATAGACTATAAACTTTGGGAGATTGTTTCAATGGCTAATTAAACTCAATTAAAAAATCAATGAAGATCACAAGGGAGCTTCACGGGGGTCCTTAAAGGCTACAGAGAAAGAGCACAGTTTACCATTTTTATATGTTAATTGCACCTGTGTTAAGTGGATTTTTTTTTTTATCACTGATTGCAATACAAAAGCACACTGACTATAGGTATTTGGCCAGCAGATTGATTAAATGAGTTACTATTCCTTTACATGTGAAGTGTTTATTAAATCTATTAGACTTTACCTGAAAAAAAATGAGATATTAGGTGTGTAGAGTGGGAGCAGTTTCACCACACTTTAGCTGGTCTTCATTATATCTGAGCTAGTCAATGGAAAAAAAATGGGCACTTCTAGAGCATGATTCATTTGATCTGAGGCATACACCTACCTTACATTTAGACAGATGTATTGTATTTGTAGTATGTATGGCAGTTAAGAAAACATGAGCTCCAGCCCTAATTCTGAGCAGCCAGGAAAAGGCCAGATGACACAGTTCTACCTGATGGAAAATGATCTGTGAACAGCAGGGTGGAGGGAGGGGGTCTTCAGCTCAAATCCACAGAGTCACCCCTGCCATTGCTGGCCCCTAGAGTGCTGCAGAGAAATGCCCTGGAGCTGTCTCACTGCTTGTAAGTGCTGACCCCAGAAAGGATGTCAGCTGTTACTTACTATTGGCACTGAGGTCCCGGCATCCATAATTCCATCACTTTAGGGATTTTACTCAGTACCAACTGTAGTCTAGTCCCACTGATTGCATGTAAATTAGGTAGTCCTGGAGTTGGAAAGGATCTTATGATTTAGATGGACCCGAAAAGAGTCAAATGTATGTGCTCTGTGATGTGAACCAAAGCACAACAAGGGGAACAACAGGGAAATTCACTTCAGAAGCATACTCCAGGGCTGTACAGCAGTGTCACTGTAGGGACAACCCAAACATTTATCCTTCATGACAAAAAAGTTGTGTGGATCTGTGCTCAGCACCTGGGGCAAACCTCTATTAGTAGTCATTATCTTCTCCATCCCAGCCCATAGTCTGAGACACTCGGTTACACATTCCCAGAGCCAGATAAAGTACTCTGCTCCTTGTTTTATCTTGGGATGTGTGGTTGCTGACTTCTGTTAACTACAGCTAGTATGTTCAGAACCACAATGCTCACCAGCTTTGGACAAAAGTGCCTGGGGAGCAGGCATTTGCCTGGGTTTCAAACTATGCTTTAGCTACTGCATTTTGAGCAAACATTTAATTATCTGTGTTTCTTTCTAACCTGAATCCCTGATTAAGTTTACAGATCAGATTGGCTTGGTCAAAAACAGATGTCCAGAAAATGTAGGCATTGTAATCTTTTCTCTTTCTTCATACAAATTCTCTGCTTCAGCACTGCAGAAATACCCAATTCCCTTTCTGCTTGGGCTTTTGCAAACCTACAGGCTTTAAAAGCATTTGTCACTTTACAGTTTGATCTTGAGTAGAATTTCTTCCATCACTAGGGGAGATGACTGGGAATAAAGTTCCCTAAACTGCAAGTTCCTTAGAGAAAAGCTCCATCTTTCATTCTTCCCTAAGTGTTGTTTTCATCTACAGGTTCTATAGAGTTAATTGTAATAAAACAGAGTTACAAAGGTGGAAACTTAAGAGGTCAGATGAGAAACACAGCTTTCATCAATGTCTGGGGTCATCACTGGAATGCAAGAAGATCATTTCATTTGTAGGAGACTCGGTAATTGTAGGAGGAATATCATCTACCCCCCTTCTCTACCCTCTGAAGAAATTATCTAATAGTTTCCAATCAAGATAGCTTTTAAGAGGATTTGGTTTTGATTGAGTCATCATCTCAGAATACGGAAAAATATTTTATTCTTAAATTGTAATTTTCATTAGTCATCTAATGCCAACTGAAATTCACACTGTTCCTCAACCAACATATGCTTCTTATATTTTCTCTCTCTTTGATATACGTCTAATCAAATAAATAGGCAAAAATAATAATTTGCTGTACTTTTAACACAAGATCCAAAAAGTTCCCTAAGAGAAGCTGGATTTAATTTCCAGACAGGGAAGCTGAGGCAGAGGGAGCTCTAGGGCTTTGCTTGGGATCACACAAGAGGCCAGCAATTGACCCGGGAATAAAATCCGAGTGTGCTGGTTAATTTCTTCATGCAGTCCCCTAACCAATACTACCACCCCAATCCCTTCTCTCTACAGCCATATCTGATTTCTACACGTTGGGGAAGTGTAATTTTGGTGCAAGGTTGCAAAGCAAAGCAAGTCATCTTTCCTGAACCCACTGAATTTAGGAGCTCTGCACTATTTCGCTGCTAAGTGCGTGGTGTGTTTATTCCACTTGTCAGTTCCTGCCACGGAAACAGTTCTCTGATGAACCTCGGTGCCTGTGATGTCAGCTGTCAAAAGACCAGGCCGTTGCAAAGACGAAGAATGTGGTTTAACATGGCAAAAACGTTCAGCTCTTTGTGTGACAAACCCAACCGAGGGAGATTGTCTTCCCTCACCAGGCTTTTCAAGAGCCGGCGGTGTGGCAGCAGGTATTTGTTAACATCTCTAAAGGGCGGCTCCTTGATGCACAGCTGCAAAGGTAGCATTCAGAGCACTTGGCTGACCCAAGCAGGAAGGGGCTGTTCCGTTTAACGAGGCCAAGGCCCAGCTACAAAGAAGTGATAATGGAGATGCCATTGACGACAGGGATACTTGCAGAAGCCACAGAGATTCCTCCTTTTGTCTCCAGACTGGTCACAATTCATTCACACGTAGCAACAATTGCCTAGTGCCTGAAGGAAATGCAGAGAGCTGAGTCTCAGGTAGCATGAACTAAGGATCTTTTTGTTCATGCAGAAGAGAAATATGCCCGTTGCAAGTCCAGATAGATAGCTGTTTGTTTTGTTCTGGATATTTTGGTTTTTGTTTAAATAGAATTGGGCAAATACTTTCTCTACTTCCTCCCACAAAAACGCCTTGGGATCTTTCTGCAGATCCCAGACATCAAGTTGTTGCCTTTTTCATTCGGTCTAAAAGACGTCTATATTTTTCTCCTCCCCAATTAGATAATCTTTATTTTTCATTCATCTCAGGTCTAGCTGTGTCACTTTGACCTCTCTGTGAGGCCTGGGTAAATCCTGAAGATGCTGGGCCACAATTCTTAAGAAGGAAACTTCAAGTTCTTTCCGCTTCACTTCCCCTTCACATGTCTGAGGCAGTTAACGTTGCTGCCCCATAGTCTGCGTGGCAGGAGCTGTGTGCTAGCTGTGGCACCTATTGTCTGCATTTTTCCTCTCGTTAGTCTCCTTGACCTTTCATTGTCTTACTCCTGCAGTGTCAGGTCAGACTTAGTGTAGGTCTCCCTTCACTAAGGACCCCTTTCCTTTCGTGGATCACTAAGCAGGACAATTGCTCTATCCATCTTTTCAGGGCCTATTGTCGAGCCCCCCCTGAGCTGAGAAAGGTTTGATTCACTGGGAAACCATTTTGGTCAAAGGGAAGCCTGACTATGTGTCCTTTTAGGAACTCTGTCTTAATCACTGACTTTTTTATCTGGGATATGAAGAGGATTCAGGAGATCAAAAGGTTTGGGAGTACATGGGTTTGACCACATTTTTCCTAGAAAGAATGGGAAACCTCCACTGAAAAATGAGCTCCGTTACAATGGGCAAACAAGAAGGAAAGCCACATAGTGTTCCCAGAGCATTCTGAATCATCAGACCTTCAATAGCTTCCATAGAGAAGGGAAAAAGTAAACAGAAAATGTAAATGGAATGTAATAATTAATGGACCTGAAGAAACAGACTCATTTGATTTGCGCATAATTGGCGCCTTTTAAAAAAAGATAAGTCAAAAGAAATTGACAGAGCAGATGGAGAAGACTGACGACTGAAGTTCAGTTTGGCTGAGCATGCCATGGACATGGATGTGGTTACTCAGAATTAGTAGCTTGCATCACCTTGATGAGTGTACACAAAACATTCAATGGCCCTCATGTTCTTCCAGGAGCAGGAAAAGTTACGGAGATCTTACTGGAGCACCACAGTGGATCTATGCTGGGTTTGAAGGTCCTGATTTTGTCACCAGGTATACATGTTCAGCCACATACATGCTAATGCTTTGAAAAGTTCTTCCTGCGTGGAAACCCTGACCATTATTTGCAATGACTGGGCCTTACAGAATACAATCATGAAATTTCACTTAATTTCCAAGGAAGTTAACCAGCAGCAAACATTCCCATTCAGGCAATTTCTTGAAGTACGGATGTAGGTGCCTCTTTAGGTACACAAAATAAAAGTGTTTGGTTCAAGGACTAAACAAAAACCAGGAAGAATGCAAACACTTTCTTTCCTGCAACCTAGCTAAAATCCTTTTACCTACTGCTATGCCAAAATGCTTTTTAAAATGAAAGTTGCACCCTTCCTTCAGCCAGCCCTTACCTCTGCACAGGGACAGCTCAGGCCTTTTCAGAAGGCAAAGCTGAATATTGCTGTGTAAGGTTACAGAAAGGAAGAGGGTGGGTGTTGGAATGGGAGGCAAGCAAAGGGAGGAACTTGGACAGAAAGTCTGGGAGAGCAAGACTTGTGTTCCTGTTATCAATAAAATGGAAGAAAAAAAAAAAAAAAAAGCAGAAGCCAGGACCTCAACTTTTCCCTTTGACCTAAGCAGAGTCAAGAGGGAGCCAGGCTACTTTGACTTTCTCCAGCCATCTACTTTACCTGGGTATTATCTGTATTTCTCCTTACTTTTTAATTCTTTTTAACATGAACAGATAAGGATTCTGCTTTGGAAAGCACCCCGATTTTGGCACGCTTGTGTTTAACAGATCTTTTCCTGAGTCAAATTAAAAGTCACCTGCACATAATGAGTGCCTATGAACTAGCTTTTGGATGAGGAGCCACAGCTGGCTTCAAACAAGGTCAAATTTTCAGATTAAACCTTTGTTCTCCAACAAGAAAGGGGGGAAATAAGCCTCAAAGAAAAAACAAATAAACAAAAACTAGAAAATTCAGATTAAAAGAAAAAATTATTTCCAGCTATGAAGTGGAGAAAGTGATAGTATCAACATCTCTGAAAAGTTTCAGGTAGAGATAAGTGTAGAATTGAATGAGATGAGAACCATCCCTGTTTGCTGTAATGAAATTTCTGAACCTGACATTTCTTGGTTGGAAAACAGACATAATCCTTGTGATATTTACATTAAGTATGACCAAGAGAACTATTTTTCTTGTTTGTTTACTGGCATATATTGTCACTGAAGGGCCAGAAATATCTACAATCATGTCTGTGCCACCTTAATTTTCCCCCTGCCATTTGACTTCCCAGTGTCAACTGATCACAATGTCAGCAGTGCCACTTTCTGTCAACACTATCAGGTAGAGGTGTCCAGGATATTAAATATGCTTGCATTTGTATACAAGAGGAAGGGAAAAAGTGATCCAAGCATTTCCTGGCCTGTAGAAACACCTGAATTGTGCTTCAGTGGAATTGCAGCTGACTTGTTGACAAAGTTCTGCATCAGAAGAGTCTTTAGCCCTGATCCTTAATGACACTAAGTATCTGTTTTCTATTAACAAGTGCCAAACTTATGAGGGGGAAAGAAGTGATCAGAGAATGAAAGCATTAGTGTAATTGCAGAGCTGGTGCAATCAGCAGAGCTGCAGTTTCAGAGCTCCCAAAGGCAGAGAGCAAGTGCCCTGGGATAGATTTCAGTTACGTCAGGGAAGTGCAATCTCATGCGGTTAGGCTCTTTTAGAAAACTGTTGAGTTTTGTGTACCCTTCAAGCTTGATAAAAAGGTTTTGCTGAATATGTCTAAGGATCTAACCATCATAGATTTGGAGTATGCAGAAAAGCCACCAACTTTCACCTGGTATTCTACTACAGAAGATAATTTCTCTCTACACATTTTTGGTTATATGACAGGAATCTGATCCAGAGCCTGGAACTGTGGTGTGTCTCACATGGTTAAAAAAGTTAGGTCAAAAAACATCCTAGAGGAAATATCTTGTAAAGAGTGTGACAGAGGAATGGTTTTCCTTGAATCTGGTGACTAACATTAAGGCTATTGATAGCGGTTTCCTTCTGTATCCACGTAGGAGGTTTGCCACCCATGCTAATGTTACTCCTTCAATTTACCCATCAGCAGAGCATTGTCCTAATTTGTCCACTTTGGGCAAAACCAACTAGATTATTTCAATCCAAGCCTGCATTACATGGCAGCCTACAGGGAAATCATGTCTACCTTTTCAAAAGGTCACGTGTGTCATGTTCCCTGCATTTTTTGAGAGATCCCATATTGCTTACTATTCTTTGAGTCTTAGAGCATAGCTTGGGTGGGCTGTCACTCTCCTTACCTGTGAAAGCAGCACATTGTCCCTACATATCCGCTAAACTCAGTGTTTCTTGATGAGCTGACTTTGGTAAAATTAAATTGATTATGGACTTCAGGAGAAATGAATTACCCTGATTGAGAATTAGATCAAGAATTTAATTTAGCACAGATAAGTTTCATGTGATTTGGAAATTCCCATACTGACTTCTCTGTCAGTAGATGGGTGGGGGCAGAACCTCCAGCAAACTAATGGTAAAAGCAGGAAGGTCACCTCGTCCATTAGCACATCTGGATCAGAAAGAGGATGATTTACTATCCCCACCCCAAACTCCCATTGAAATGAACAATCCCATTCCCTACAAAGGACTAGTGGCTCTGCTGCATCTGCATATTTAACCAGAATGGTAATATGGGCAGTTGCATAGCTGAAGATCTAAGAGCTGTAATATGATTGAGCTAATTGCTTCCAGAGGGCAAGAAACAGAAAAATGCTGTAAAAAGGTATGCAATATTTGAAATTAAGGTTTTCCCTCAAATAATGCTGCTTATAGAGCTTTTAATGCCAGATGGAACACAAATTATTAACTGGCCTTTCTTGTAAGCATCCACGGTTTTTGTCTTTTGTTAAATCTTAATCTCCGTGTATTGGTTCATGCTAATAGCTTCTGCAGTAAAATGCAGTACATACAGGTGGGCAAAATGTCTGCGCGTTCTGAGTAATCAGTTACAGTTCATTACTAGCTGTTGATGATGTATTTGACTTTGTAATTTTCTAATACTGAGACACTGAGTAATTACAAATCTGTATTAACATTTCTTCTGTAACAGCTTGATCAGTAGTTGGTTAAAGGAAAGATTCCCATTAACTTTAGTGGTCTATGAATCAAGCTCTTGATATATATAGAAGGCCCCTGAAAACAAAGTTTTATTTTTTAATGTATTGTCTCATTTGTTGAATAGCGTGGCTTACTGCCCAGTGTTATGGCTGTTCACAATGACTATTCTTCCCACCCATTCTCCTTCTCCTCCTTCCATTAATCAGTGATGGGTTGAATTCAAATGTTTTGGAAGTTCAGTCTGGTTTTGATGTGATGGTACATAAAAATATCTACAAAGTAGTTATTAGGGTGCTTGGTGTGGCTGCATTTGTCCTGGGGAAACCTCCCCCTCCTCTTTGAGAGCAGCAGCACATTTTGTGGGAAGGCTGGCAGCTCTACAAGGTCCTCTTTGAGGCGGGCTCCACTCCCTCTGCCCCAGTGGTATATCCATCATTTTTGGTTTTCCTTTCCAAAATGCTTTTCACAAAAGTCACTTCCTTGTTTCACATTACTCCATGCTTTGTGAATTCAGACTGGAACATGCTGTGAGCCAGATCCATATCTGGTGCAAATCAGCATCATCCTGCTGCTCTCAGTGGAGCTACAAAATTTGGTGTCCATGGACTCTCTAAGCAGACAAACAGTTTTGGTGGAGTGTAAATGGGTTCGTGTGTTCTGGGACAAGATATTAGCAGGAACAGCAAATGGAAAATACCCATAATAAGGTGTTTAGCTTCACTAACCTTTTGGTTCTGCCCAACAAGATAATTTTTGGATGAATTTTTGCTTTTGAGCCCTCTTAGAGTCCTCATATGGTCTATTTCTGGGTGCTAGAAACTGGTATGGAGCAAAAAAGGACTAGGCTGCTGACTCTGTGTAAGAGAGGTCAATGAGTATCATCATAAAATAAGCCTATATAAATGTATCCCTGGCACTCTCCCTTCCTTATATAACTGACCACCCTAAGCACCTTTTTCAGAAGCTGCTCAAAGTTTATTCAAGGATGCATTTGGTTAGACTTACAGTATTTGTCACTCGTTGGCCAAAACTGACATACGGGATTTCAATGTGCTGCTTTTAACGTGGTGACACTGCCTTTAATTTAGCATAAGTGATTATATATGTTTGACTGTCAAATCACTGTATGTAGTTTTTGTGGTTGGGGGCTTGTTTTATCAAAGAATTCCGCTGAACCTCTTCCAAACCAGAGCTCTCATGTGTATAATTATATTGTATTTTCATTATATAAACTTTATTTTTAAGACTGAAAACATATTAAATGATTATGGGAATGTGCATTCTATACAACACCACCACGTACTTGTGGGAAGAGAAGTTTATAACATAAACCAAATGTTGTCATTAATATACAGGTACAATATGCATCCGTGTGACCTGTAAAACTCTACCAATGGAACAGAGGGATCTCAAAATACTTGCAATCGCACTTCAGAATGAAATAAAATCATAGTAACCTTATTTTGCACTGAATAGCAGCTTGGTGATATTCAGTGGGAGTAGATGTCAAATATTCACAGCCTGCATTTGAACAGTAATTATGTAGACAAGTTAGGTGCTTCCAAAACACCTTTCAAAGTAGTACTTCATCAAACATTTATTACTTCTTTAATACATCTGCTAGGTGCTAGTACAGTGCTGTTAGAGATCCGTTTTAGCCCAGGACAACTATTTTGGTGTTTTGCCCTAAAATCTTTCACTGTGATTCTATCCTTAGTTTACTCTCATTGTCTTCTGTCACAATGTAATGAGGACCTAATTCCAGTTCAAATAGGTGCCACAGAGACCAGCATCTTAAGGGATCTGCAATACCATATTGGTTACAGCAGGATCCAAAATTATATCAAATAGCAAGGTCTGGGCAGAAGGCATAACTGTGTAAATTCTGAGTAAGTTGTCATTACTGTCATGTCTGCAGTACGTGCTCATTCACAGATTTGTTGTTGTCCTTGTTGTTATTATTATTATCCTCTTAACAAGGCTATTGACTACTTTCCCTATGTTAAAAAACAGAACTGAAGCATCATGTAGTAAGGAGCTTCTCAAGAATATGCTCGTACACATATCCACATAATTCAGCACTTGAATTCAGTTCTCCTTTTGTACCCTTACTCCACTGCCCTAAATAATAATATGTCCTTTATTTCTAATGTCTTTGATAGCCCCACAGGGAGTAATCCAGGTAGTTTATTTTCCTCTGCCTCAGTAACTTTTATTTGATTAACAGCGATTCTTTAAAAAACAACCTTCAAAGGAAAGAAAGGCTCTACAGGCTACTTTGTGAAAGCAAACCACTATATATATACATACATAAATATTTATGCATGTATATATAGTGAATATCTTTTTCATATATAGGGAGATATGCACACATTCAACACACAGCAAACTAGAGAACACATCCATCATCAAACCAATCTGTGAGTCACCTCAGATAAACGCTAACTCTTTCAAGGCAATCCTATACAATAGATCAATAAACAATGTCTTCAGTTTGTGGCTGGGAATTTAGACCCAGTTATTTACAAGCTAAAAAATAGGTCAAGGAATAGTGGTGATAACTTGCCTTATCGTCAGGCAGTGTGCGCGTGTGACCATTGTCATCTGTAAACTCCTGACAAGCACGCTCACGCGGACGCCGATTCCTCTGTCGGGGCAACAGCACAGAAGTCACTGATGTTACAGTGCTGCAAACCTGAATGGAAGATCAGGGCCAGGATCTAAAAAAGCTTTTGAAAATATGCATAACTGATACATTAAGATACAACAAACTTTTACAAAGAAAACAAATGCAGAAAAATACCTGAGTCAAATGAACACAGGGCTTCTCAATGGCCAGAGAAATCATCTGAAGGCAGTTTTGCAGACTCGATGTAGCAAATTCCTGCCGTGCATTCCCAAAGTCCCCAGCCTGAGTCACTCTGAGCTCGATTGCTCTCCAGCAGAGAGAGCTTGGAAGCTGATGAATCGCTGTTGAGCAGTATGTATGTTTTTATAATCTTCACTTTAAGGAATGCCCATTCAACATCTAAGCTAATGACCATCGGATAAGGGTGCAGATGGAATGCGGTTTCCACATTAGGAAACACACTGTGATGAATCTGTTCTTTAAGTGTGTTTATGTTTGAGGGACTTTGCATGCAGGCTATCTCCTCAATGGCATGTTAAACTCTGCTCTCCAAAGAGAAAAGTGCAAGAGATGAGGTAGAGGGGGGAGGAGAAGAATCCAAAAGGATGGAAAAGCTGCAAAACGCGTTTCTTTAGAAGCACTGAAGTCGAATCTGCAAGGTTTGAAGTGCCTTTCTTATTCAAAGGAAGAATATCAAACTGATAATTCACCACAAACAATTACATGTTGAGGGGTCTGAATGTGCAAAACTAGACACCATTTTCCAGTATCTGCACAATGAATGCTATTTGCCAGTATGTCCTGCGTTTGAACACTGAAATCTTTCAAAAAGCTTGCAAATAATTTTTGCAGAGTTTCAAAGCTCTATTAATTTTACACCATCTCCTTCCTTCTTTCCATATCTCCACGTGCACGCTGCATTGACACAAGCATTTTGCAGACCGACTACTGCAGTTTCCTACAGTTTCTAAAGCATGGAGACACTTGAGCTAGAAACTTATCTAATTTGAAGACAACACAGAATTATCCTCGGCTTTTCTCCCGGACTCATGTGAACAAATTCCCCACTCCCAAAATAACTCGCAAGCTACCTTTCCCCCTCCTCGCACTTAAGTATTCCTCTGCACTTCCTGATTTTGGCAGGGATATTTCAGAAATAGCTATTACAATGATGTTTCCATTCCGAAAGAGGAAACACTGGGTGGGAGGAGTTATGAACGGAACAGAGGAAGCAAAGCTGTTTTCATGCCATCGCAGGCTGAACTTTTGCAGCAAATAGGTGGAAATGCATCTGGGTGTTGGGCCACCACAGCCCCGTCCTCGCCCAGCACCCGGCCAAACGCGAACCCACACAAACCGAGGCGCGCGTGGCTCCTTGCATCACTCGGCACAGCTGACGCTGACAGGCAGCTCCGGACTGCTGAACAAAGTGAATGAAGCGAGGTCAGGAGGGAGCAGCAGCAGGCTTCCCTCCCTCCACCACGCACTGCTACATGAAAGGTGCTGCTGGGACGGCTCGCTAGTGCGGCTTTGTGTGCAGCAGTCATGCTGCAGAAGCTGCTCTGTCACATGTTTGTCAGCCATCCAAGATTTTAATTCTGAACTTTTCCATGAAACCAATAGCTATATTTTCTGGCTCTGGCCCGCTCTAGTGCTTGGCCAGGGCTATGGGAATGAAATGTCAAAGCAGCCTGTCTATGAATTGAGATTGCTTTCATGCGTCTCCACCTGCTGGCTGGCATTTCACTAATTGCAATAGCCTGTAGAGATGACAGCGTGCTTTTCGAAGTAAAGAGCTTACGTGGAAAATGTAACTCAGTTTTACAAGAAGATGAGCAAATAAGCATGATAGGAGAGATTATTTACTAACTTGATAAAGAGCAATGTTCTGCGTCACCGGTAAAAGGTAGAAGGCCGCTGAGATTTTCAAGTCATGCCTTTGAACTTCTGAAGCCTCAGCTGAGAAGATAAGCACTAAGCGAGATTTTTGGAAGGAATTCATGAAGTGTGGAAACACTAGCATGTTATTTCACGACCAAAACCAGATGCTAAGGATGCTAACGTGCTCTCATTGACACAGTGAAAGAGGGAAATTATTTGTTAATATCTGGAAGCATAAGTGTTCTGGGGCCCACAGCCTCGTTTCTGTGTGGTTAGGAAAGCAGTTACTTAGCAAATGCAGGCAGGCAGCTGTTTCAAATGGCGAGGAATAGAAATGATTAATGACTTCTGTGCTTTAAAGAAATGAACCCACAGGATTTCTTTCTTCTACTGTGCTGTCCCACTTGGCCATTTCTGTCATATGCCCTGGGACTTTTTTTGGAAGTTTTCAATGGTCTGACTTGAACTACTCTTTAGAAACTTACTGGACCAGATCTGGAGCCAGACAGATGCCAGCTGTGGATCTGATCCATTTGCACATACATTCACAGGCTCAGAGCACAGATTACCAACACTTGATATTCCATGAACTTTGTACTGCATCAGCAATAGTATATCTTGTTCTCAGATACTGCAGCGATGGGCAGTATTAAATCCTATTTAGGGTAGAATCAGCGTTACCATTTTCCTTTTTTAGCTGTGTTTTGTTCAGGATATATTATACAATGTAGAAGTCAAGGGGAATTCTCAGGAGATAAACCCATATGGGGAATGAACCCTTCCTCCGTTAGCAATCCATTCTGATTATTGATATTTTACCATCTTCTGTACTTCTAGCAACAGCTTCTTTTATCCTGGCAAAACTGCTGACTCTGTCATCTGTTTCTTGCCTGTGCTTTCATTTAGCTTCTTAGGCCTTCTATGCATGCTATCAGAAGGTGGAAAAGGTTAAAAAGAGGATGAGGAAGAGAAAGAGGAATATAAAGAAAAGAAAAAGGAAGGCTATACAAAACACAGATATTTTCGCTGAATTGTTCACAGCAAATTGTTCATCCAATTTTATTAAGCAAGTATTTACTGAGGAGAGTGAAGTTCTCCTCTGTCTTGACTTTATGGAGTTATTTTGAATTTACTTGTGTACTAATGAGTACGTGATTTGATCCACTGGAAGTTCTTTTCCCATTTTTTCATGGTATGTTCAGGACTGCCAAAGCATGAAATATGAATGTTTGCTGTTCCAAAGTATTCCCCTATTTCAAAAGTGCTGTTCCATGTTACTAAGCATTGGGAACAGGATATTAACTACAGAAGGTGGTGAAGGTGCCCATTGCCTATCTGTATAATTAAGCCCCGTTAAGCACATTTATTACATACCTAGACAAGCAACTTTCTTGGCAGTTCAGCATATCCAATTATTGTTAGCACTAGATATCTGACTAAATTACCTAGCGATGTGAACTCAAAACCATCAAGTAATTTAGAAGGTGTATGAGTTTAATACATCCTGAATACGTCTAATACCTTGGCTAAACACAGGCATTGAGCTAGAAAGAGTTCTCACAGATTACTTTAAGACACAGCGGGGCTGGAAGATGATATTTCCTTGTCTGCAAGTATATCGCTCTCAAGTCATCGTTTCAACACAGGAAGTTATCTGCTACCTGGGGCAACAATGTGCACTCGGACACAATCAGCCTGCTGTCTGATGATATTTAAGAATTAGCCACATAAGGGTTTCTTACAAAGTTGTCAAAAAGGCTCAACTGATTATTTTAACTAAGTCTATTTAAAATACCTGTATAAACTGATGTAAAATAAAAGTAACTTTTGCACATTTGCACTGCATGCTTCATTTACATCAGTTATTTCCCCTGTTCTAGGAATAAAGACCAGCTCAGATGAATAATGTTTCTTTTTGTGTATCTCTCTGTAGATCTCTGTCAGGTAGGCAGATGAATTAGCACTGATGCCACTCAAAGTTCACAACATAAGGATGAGCTTTATACATGTTGGTGCAGAAAATCACATTTGGAGGTATAAATTCAGATCTCTGTTCAGTCCACTTTACTGAAAGAAGAAGCTGGTCCAATAGCATGAATCTTCTTTCAGAGGCTATTTTTGAAACTGATATCACTCGGGCAGGAAGTATGAATGTATGTATGTGTGTGTGCATTTCTGTGCTGCTGAACACCACATGAGGGCCGGATCTATTTTCTTAAGTCAGTTCTTACTCCTGGTCTTGTACTTGCAAAACACTTCCTGAAAAACTCTACCTAGTAAACCTACAGGGTACAGCAAGAAGTATTGAGGTTTTATTTCCACCTGGATCGTCTAGTTGATGTGCATATGGATTATTTTCTTCCTCTCTTGTTTTCTGACCCTTTTTATCTTTCAGACCAGTGCATCACTGAAGCATTTAGCATCTGCTCTTATTTGACACTGTCTCAGTTAACACAGCGTTTTACTGTCATGTTATAAATTCTTTAAAAATAGTCCCCAGTGAAAGATCCCTTTGT
This sequence comes from Aythya fuligula, assembly GCF_009819795.1. Taxonomy (NCBI): domain Eukaryota; kingdom Metazoa; phylum Chordata; class Aves; order Anseriformes; family Anatidae; genus Aythya; species Aythya fuligula. Next base: position 47,415,167 of record NC_045563.1, read on the forward strand.
ACTGTAATAGAGTATTTCTGCATGAAAGAGTATAAAAAAAAAATGCTGTGAATTTTGTATGGCTTTCCAAAGTGTATCAATGCTGAGCAGAATGTGAGGTGGGTGAAGAGTCCTTTGCATCATTTGCAAATACACCAGTTGGTGTTCTCAGGCCTGGCAATTGCACTCCAAGTGAAGAAATACTGATTATGAACCTTTCGCTGTGAGTACTCTGATTAGTGTTTCTGTTTTGGCAAGAAAATTATTGCCTGCAAATCCTTTGCCAGTCTCTGAGTATAACGAACTATTACTAGGGAAAATAAAAGTCAGTGGGAAATTGATTGTCTGAGAGGCAATTCGGAAGTGTCTGGTGAGCTGTGCATTACCCTGACTGAGCCTATGTCTTACTGTATGAAAGACTGTGAAAATTAAGCGCAAAAATAGGCGTGATGTTACAGTCTGGGTAGGGAAAAAAAAAGTGTAAAGTTGTCCGACAGTTAGTGCACTGCTGGTGATACTAATGTGAAAGATACTTGACAAGACAGGCAGCTGTGTGCATCTCTGCAAAAGGACTGGAAAGCCAGTTTAGGCGGGTGGCTTTGAGGGGACTGCTTACAGAGGAACCCAGCCTGGAGACAGAGTTGTCCCTGTCTCACGTGAGCGACCAAGAAGCAGAAGGAAGCAAACCCCCATTCACACGTTAGAGACGCCTCAGTTCTGGCTCAGACCCTTATCCCTCTTTCTATCCTGCAAGCTGAGGCTTGCAAGCAGCTGGGGAGAAGCATGCTGTAGTCTAGCAGCACAAATGCTGAAGTAACTTACTTCCCCGGCTGGAACAAGGAGGAACCGTGGAAGGAATTGCAGCTCTCTGAGTCACACTTCCTCCTTGGAGTTTCTCTTGGAGTAGTGCAACTCTGCACCATGCCTGAGGCTGACACTGGAGCTACGCTCGTCCATCCTGTTACCCGCAAAGTGACAGGGAGAGAGAGAATGAGAGGAAGGAGAAAGACAGTGAGGCAGCAGATTATCATACCCTCAGATCTCCCGATTGCAGCTCTAAATATAGCCAAACAAGTAAAAATCTGTTTTTGGAAGCGGTACAACTATTTGGCTCCCAACCCTTCAAACAACATACATGCAGAAAGCAGCCAGTCCCCTCCCGACCGAGATGCTGGATGGGGAACCATGCTAAGCACATTCTGATCTCCAGCCAGAAAGCAAAAAATTCCCAACCGCCACACCTACCCAGGGTGTGACCAGAGACTATCAACTAGTTTATATTTGCACTTTGATACAGGGCGCAGGCTTAACATCATATGGTGTATCCTTGGAAAAAATAGCAACAAGTTTCAACACAGAAATTCTGTTAGATTGGGAGGCCAGAATAAATAAGAGGCAACGAGTTGTAGAATGACTCGAGGTAGAGCAAAAGATCTCATCTTAAAAATAACACGAAGGCAGAACACTGCAGATGAAACGCGTAATGAAAAAACATTCCAAAGTTCTCATTTGAGAAAAGATTACAAATAAAATAGGCTTGGGCATGCCAAGCGTGAAATCTTTGATATGGAAATGCAGTAATGGTTAAACGAAATGGGCTGAAAATCTATTTATCAACAGTCTGTAATGCCTCGTTGGATTGTCCCATGAGAAAAGCAAATAAGGAGTAGTAGGAGAACATACAGACACTGTTAAAAAGTTTACATACCTCCCGCCTTCATACCTGGACAGACAGTCCTTCGCCTAACTGGAGACATCTAGAAGGCTACAGGTCGGTAGGAAAACGTGCCTCGAATGATTCGGGGAGCAGACGCTGAGACCCAGCTCTGCAGGAGGGCCCAAGTGCGCTCAGCCTGAGGTGATCAGAAGGGCCTGGCCTCTGCAGAGTGACATGGAGTGTGCTGGCGCCAGGCTGCCGGGTGGCACGCGGGGTGACACCCCTGGGCAGGGGACACCCCTGGGCAGGAGACACCCCTGGGCAGGGGCACCACGGCTCCCTTCTGAAGGCCTCGGCCCGGGCCACCAGCGCTCACGGAGGCTGTCACGAAGGTGACACCGCACCGCTGGCTGAGGGCAGCATCGGGCCCGCTGGGTTGCCTCCAATTCATTTCTCCCTCTGTTCGTTGCCCTCTGTCACGTTATTGCCAATGGGCATGTAAGTCATTACTGCGCCCCGCATGTGAATCACAAGTGCGAGTGCCATGGAAATTAAACTCCTTGACCTGCTCACAGTCTTCTCTTTGATGTCGGTCTGAATAGGCATTTTTGACTGGAACATAGCTTTAATTTTGAGAGCTGGCAAGACGACCGCAACCTTTTCTGTAAGGAAGTTCTCCGAAGAGGTCTTTGTTGTTCTTCCCGAATTCCTCTCCTGCAGACAGAGCGTCGGCACGCAGCGCTACATGGGGCCCAGCTCAGGCTCTCACGTGTGCAGGTGCAGGAAACAAAAAGCATTACTGCCCTCCGGTCCATACCCCAGACACGTGGTGCTAAATACATCGGAGTGAGCTGTAAAACTCCCATTAATCTGACATGCAGCCGAAAGTGGAAAATGGTTTCCATTCACCCTTCAAGCCCTGCTCTGTTGGGCTGGGACAGCGGCCGGGGGCTGACCGTGTCCTCTCAGGGGCCTCCAGCATCCAGAGGCATCATGGCCACAAGTGACCAACAAGGCCCCAGAGTCTCAAGGGAAGGACACGTGAGGACAGACCGTGGCACTGGGGGCCTGCAGCCATGCCCCAGGGGAAGCAGTAAAGTGGAGAACCCTGGCCACACACAGGAGCTGTTTGCTGGAGAGGTGTCCCAGGAAGCCCCCGTGAGCCAGTGTGGGACAAAATGTCACGGCTGCTGATTGGGGGTGCTGCTCTCTCAGAGGCTAGGGGGGTAGTTTGCAAGGCGTCCCAGGCCAATATTAAATTCCCGTCTGAAATCGTATGATGTTTTGCTGAAGCACTCTAGAGACGTCTGTTTTGAAATCTACAGTTTCCCACCTCACTGTTGCTGACCTGTTTAAAATAATAAAAACAGAAAGCTTTCCAAGATGGATGACACCGGGGCCAGGGATCAAAACCTCACTTGTGTTTCTAAAGGCTCTTTCCATGCTTGGAAACCTGGTTCTTGCATTCATCAAACACAGAGGACTCTTTTTTTTTTTTTTCTTTTTTTTTTTTTTCACACTGTCAGCCAGGCGACTTCAAAAAGGAAGATGCCCAGGCCACCTATGCTGCTAGTCTCTCTCTTTTTTTTTTTTTTTTTCCTTTAAAATGTGGTTCTGAAAAGCTGCAGGGCTTCAGGTAAACAAATACTCCAGAACTACAAAATAAGCATGTATTCAAATTATACACCCATGCTGTTCTAAGGAATATTTTGTTTCAGACATGGTTATCTGGGAACTCTCATTGTTTTATACACTGTTCTGCAATTTGTCCACTCGACCTTTCATAGAATGCTCAGCCTGGCAAAGAGAAAGAAAAACAATTTTATGGCCAGGAAGATGGCACAGAGGTTGACTTGTCACCACTCCAGGTGGCCTCAAGGACCCACAGAAAGTCATATTTTATACTTAAACTGCTGGAATAGGAAATTTTCGTTGTGGAATCATTATACTAACTCCACCATTAAGATTTAAAGAACAGATTACTTATTTGGAGCCAAATTTTCAAACCTTCTCAAATCCACAAGGATAATTGATTGACTACAGAATGAATCTGTCAATGTCTGGAAGAAAACTTTGTGGTTGTTTTGTAAAGATGTAGGAGCAGTACTTTTAAAACTTCATGATTTTCAGCTTTCTTATGAGATTTGCTTTCTTCAGAGACGGGGAAAAGAAAATTTGAGAACCAGCCACTAGTTACCTCACTGCACTGCTTCTCTGGAGCTCTAGGATGAAATTCCAGGTGACCGTAAAGCCAGCAGCATTTTATCATTGATTTTGAAAGAACTGAGGTTGGCAGAAGATGGAGAGGGAAAGGCCAAAGCAAGTGCCCTGGCTTTAGATCTGCAGCGCTGGAAGATGTCACTGCAGGAGGTCTCTAAAAACAGAGTCGAGTCACCACACACTGGCCAAGCTGTATTTCTGTGCAAGCCTTTTTTTAGCAGACAGGAGTCAGCAAGCAACACCATATCTGCTTTGATTATTTTATACTCTATACATGCAAGAACCTAATGTGGTAGAAACTAATCAGGAAAGGCTTATCACGTGACAAAGGTAGCTTAGCTTTTGCAGACAAAGTATTGGCTAGCAAAGTAAGTTTTTGAGGCTTATTTCCAAGAGATGAGGCTATAAAAGTCAGTTGCTTTGACCTAAAAAAATGGGCCACCTCTGGATGTACAAGACGTGTTTGCTCCCCTTGCCATTACATTTTAAAAGTTTTCTCGATGTAGCTGATTTTCATAAGCATAAAAAGGAGGCAAAATGTGTCTCAAGATTTGAGGAAGGACGTACATGAACTCAGACAATTGTAAGTAGCCAATGGAAACTGGATGCTCATAGGTTTGTGTGCTTGAGGTCTTGAATTTTTGCTAGTGAAGCATCGTTCATCATTACAGAGTATCTGCGAGTTTCACACGGGTGAGATAGATGGGACACAGACCCAACAACAGCCAGGAGAAAGCAAAAGCTCTAGCTATGACATGCTGTGCTGTGTTCGAAAAAGAATGAATGCAATGTAGAGAAACAAGAGTCCAGAGCTGCCCCATGCATGAGAAGTCTTCTGGTAAAAACAGTGTTTGGGCAGACGGTCTGGTTAGGTGGATATTGATGTTCTCTATTTGCTCCTGAGTCCTGCCAAATAATTCTTACACAGTGTTGGGCAAGATCATGAAATTTCTCTGGGTCTGTTTCTATGATGCAGGGAAAACAAAGAATGATTTCTGTCTCTGGTCCTCTGTTTCTTTCCTCTATATGAAAAGCAAGCTGTGCAAGACCGGGCTGTACCTTCGCTGGATGTATGTACAGTGCCTAGTGTGGCTGGCTCTCAGTCTCAGTATGGCCTCTAGGCACAAGGGTATTACAGAAATAATTAACTGGGAATGTGTATTTATTTAGTTAATTGTAATAACTTCAGTCAGGATATTGTACCTAATTTTAGTGTAGTGTAAGTCAGTTCATGTTCATCGATTGGTCTGCTCTTTCCCAGCCTGTTGCTTGTGACAATATTGGTTCACAAGCAGGATGTCAACATGTATGTGCTGTTTTCTATTGTTTTTCTTTTTCTTTCTATTTTTTTCCCCTGTGAAATGAGCAGGTGAGGATTCCTTACTGCCTGAAAGCTAACTGACTTAGAGCATATTTTAAATATACCTGATGCCTCTCAGCCTGTGAGGATGTAGAAGGACACAGTACAACTCAACCACTTCAGGAAGAACACCTTAATTACTGAGAGGCATGCTGAGTGCACCTCAGTTATCAGTTCTGGGACCTACGGGGGTATTTTCTCTTTAGTTGAGAACGATCACCAAAATGCTTAATTGCTAGTTACTGTTATATATTAGCACAGTTTTCCAGAAAGCTGTCTGGTGTGCTGGAAGATTACAGAAGCTCATCTTTGAGGGTACCATATTGCAATGTTTAACTGAAGATTAATCACGTGGTTCATCGTAGCATCCCAGTTTGGTGTAGCATCAAAGTTACTTTTTCTTTTTCAAAAGGAATTCAATGAATTCTCCTCTCCAACAGTGTTCAGCAACCTAAACATTACATAGAGACATCAGAAGTCTTTAATGCAGGTTTTCAGAGTAAATGAAACCTTTTTTCAGTGTGGTTGCCTTTGTAATAACAGTCTTCTTATTTGTTGGATACTTATGTAACATAAGATGAAAAGACGTTTTATAGCCTTCTGGCAAGAGGACTTAAAATTAACAGCATACCTGTGGCTGCCCTAAGCCAGGGAGGGAGTCATTTTCAGGCCATGGGAAAACTGCAGTTTTGCATCCTTCGCTTCTTCTGACCTCCTGGTATTCAGTATTTCCATAGGCTTGCTTTTCACGAAGGCATCATCATGCACACAAAGAAAGACCAGGGAATTGGTTCTGATGAAAGAACGGAGGCCAAGGTGGTGCATGATAGCTGCCACCCGTTAACATCTCCCCAGAGAATGCGCTGAAAGCTTTTTCTCTCGTTTTACTGCCTGATTCCCTCTGGCAGCCAAGCCAAGGAGGCACAGCGCCCACCTCCAGGCAGGAATCCCCGCCTGACGTGGCTCCATGGGCCACATCCTGCCGCCGGTCCTCAGGCAGGCAGCCTCCTGCTGGACCCAAGGGTGTTTTGCAAATCAGTGGCCCTTTCGCTGCCTCCCTGCTATGTGCAAAAAGGAAAACCACAACGAGATAGCGATCTGGGGCTTGATCTCACCCATACGGGCTGGCGGTGCCACCCCACTGACTTTGGCTGAGCTACCCCGCCAGCCAGATGGCTTTCACAGGCTTTGGGCTGGGCCTGCAAACAGATGTAAACTTGATCAGCATCAAGCCCAATCCCATTCATGCCCATTCTTGTTGCGAATATTTGTCTTCCCTTGCACGTTTCCACCTGGAACCTGACTGACCTCCGTGCAAAGTTTTATTACTTAAAGTTAACGTGACAGCTGCTTTCACACAGATAGTTACTCTCCACCAGAAGCACAGAGTGCTGCTAATCCCAAAAAAAGCTGGCCCAGTGTTCCCTCCTCCCCATTTAAGCACATAGCCTTTGGTGGTGCCCCATGGCTTCCGTGCCCGCACAGCAGCCTGCTGGGGTCAGCCAGGCCATGGATCTTCTCGCCCTCATTTGTGGAGGAGAGGGACGCGGTGGCCAGCAGCTTACGTGGGAGACATGTCGGGCCCTCAGCCGCAATTCTGCCTGGAAAAAACCCTCTGCCCTCCCCAGAGCCCTCTGCAATCTGCAATGGCCCCAGGCGGCGGAGCCCCCAGCTTGATGGCTCAAGGAAGTATGCAGCTAATTGGTATATTGCATCTGCTGGGATCAGACAGAGTAATGCCAGTGCTCCCACACGAGGCATGCTAATGCTCCTTAGCTTCTTCAGCCTTCAGACTGTTTGAACTTTTTCTCTCAGCAGTGACAATTACCCAAAACTCTAGAGCTGGTGGCGATATTAGATCTGAAAATGACTCATTATTGAGCTAGCCCTGTCAAGCAAGTTAAATACAATTTAGTTGTTAGCTAATCTATTTTTGTTTGTGTTCTCAATTCACCCAGGACAATGATCACATTGCAGCCTAGCATTAGGTATATTCTGCTACAATGTCCTTTGCTTTGTAAAGCGAACGTTCACGAATACAATAGCTGTATTTGTCTGTCAATATTACATCACTGCTGACGTACCGCGCGTCAGGTCTCTGTGCCATAACATGTCGGATAATATTTTGGGTTTGGGGGAGTTAAATTATGGAAAGGCAACATTTAATCTACCAGCATTTAAGTAACTAGAAATCTCACCTCAGATGCACTTCTGATATCTGTCATTTTCATCTGCCAGCTCTTCCTTCCTTCGTCTCTGCGACTGCAGTTTTGTGGCTTGGTGCTGCGTCGAATCAGCTTTGGACTTTGTCACAATTTGGCCCGAGAAGGAAAGCTGACAGAGGCTGTTTTCAGTGTGCTTTTAGGATGCTTTCGCACCTTCATGCTGACCTTTATCAGTGCTAGCAGATCTCAGAGGTGCTCAGTGCCTCCTAAATTCTCCTGAAACACAATCCAGGCTTTGGTATGACTTTGCCTTTGAGTTATTCATTTTCTTTGTGTTTCCTCTCCCTTTGTTTTTATTTATGTTAAGCACTTACTTAGCCTTTGGGAAGGCTATTTATGGAAATTAAAAATTTTCATGATAAAGAAAGTGTTTTGCAATTACGAGAGGAAGCCATTGATCTTGATAACAAGGAGAGAAACTTTCTAGCTTGCATGGTTGGCAAATCCATTACCAGCTGCAGAACTCTGCAAAGCATTAAAAAGCAAAGGTGCACGGTGAAAAGGAGGTGAAAGGCACAATAAAACAGGCGATCTTTCTCTGAATGTAATGCCAAGTTGGCATACCAGATAAGACATTTGTCAACTGTCATATTTTATGAAAGACTCAAGTAAAAGATCTTGCTAGATCAGTTCATGATCAAGTCTTTTTTTCTTTCTTTTTTTTTTTTTTTTCTGAGAATCAGACAGAGATAACTGATTATTTTGTGCATGCTGAGGAAAAAAAAAATGTGGCTTTGCAGAGTTTCATTAGACATACAACAGGACTGCAATAATCAAGATTTCTGCTGCTTCTCTGCTTCTCCTAAAACTGATTACAATACTCTGCTGAAAGGACTCGGACAAAAACATTAGCAATGAATTTGCAATACTTAGGAATCCGGGCAGTTGTGGACGTTTTTCAGGAGAGGCAATGAATACACGCTTACTGTCCATCACTATGTTTCTCTTCTATTGTGGTGCTTTAGGTTGCTTGTTTTATTTCCACTGATTGTAAGAAATTCTTGCAGCCCCTATGGGTTAATCACGGTGCGTTAAACAAGCTGCTAAGTGATGTGGGAAACCATTGCAAAGATGCTCAGCTGAGCCTGATGTACTAGGCTATATAACCTCCTACCAGCTGATAGTGCTATTGTGTTGTATGGGCTGCATGGGAGGGGGCCTGAGCTCCTATCAGTCTGTGCTGATGGCCTCTGCCGCATTTCTCATGCAGATGGGTTCCCTGTCTCCTTGATTTAACCTGCGGCCGAGACAAGGCTCACCACGGAAAACGACTGAAGTAATTTCCATCCTCCCTCTTCTAAGAACGCAACGCTGTGTTGTAATACTTGTCAGGTATGTTTTAAGACAATAGTTTTATTTTTTTTCTCATCTATAGCATCAGATATTCTTATCACTATCATTACTGTTATTACATGATATTATTTCAACTAGTCTGAAGTTGCATCCCTGCCTGCAATACCATCTCTCTCCGAAACACCCAGCTGAGCCAGGTGAGTGAGACAACCACCGTGAGGCCAGCGCCCTGAGCTGGGTGGGCTCAGCCTGCCCAAAGAGAGGGGCAGAGAGGGCTTCTAAAAAAGAGGCAAGTTGGTTATTAAGAGCTTATTAATTGTGCCAGCTTCCCTCGTCGGAAGAGCAGGAAAGAAGATCCAGTCTGAATTCAGGATCTGGCTTTCCTGGCAAGGAGATACACGGGAGCACCAGCACCCTGTCTGAGCGGTGTTTCCAGCCAGCACCCGTGGGCTGGGCAACTCAACTCTGGGGGCAGCTGCTGCCAGAGGCCAAGCCCTGAACTCCACCCCAAAGCGGTGCAACAGACCTGCAGCCTCCTCCCTAGCCACCTCCACCGCCCGCCTGCACTATAGCTAAAATCTTTACAAAGTGACTTCCTGAGGGCATTTTGAGATGCCTTATGGGCTGGCTACCAGGCATGCAATGAAAGCCAACAGCTGGTCTGGAAGCTTCCTCCTTATCTCCAGACTGATAGCATCAAAGACCTCAGTCTCTTCTGTTTTGGGCTGGTTCTTGCCAAACTGCAAATGACTTGCAAAAGTGGCTAAGAGTCAGATTTTAGCTGAGCTTAGGCACTGATGCACTCACTGCTGTAGCATCTGAGTTACAAAGGGCTGGATCCAGTGTAGGACTCAGGTACATGAAGGACAGCTGCCTTAACATCCAGTCTTACAGTGCATGGTCCCTGGAGGGGGATGAGGATCTGGAGCAACCTGGCTAAACCACATGAGGAGAGCAGGGCACTGGTGATGGCACCAACCAGTGTAACACAGCTGGGACCGCTGGAGAGAGATCAGCTTTAAGTCTTGCACGTGGCAGTACCTCACCTACAGCCAGAGGATGCTTTTGGCCACTGGGCTGAGGAGTGCTGAGCTCCCTCCTTGCAAATTCCAGGCATTGCACTTGAATGTTCACTTCTCGGTGCAGGAGCTGTGCGCACAGGGGCAGCGGGGCTCTTGGTCAGGACTGTTTCCCTTCATGCTGACTGCACCATGGGAATGAGAGAGATCTTTGGGAGCTCTCCCACAGCCATCAAAAGGGCTGCTTAGAACCGAAGCCACAGGTGTGATCCAGTGAAAAGCATCAGAAATGCTAAGAAAAAAAAAAAGTGTTTTCAAATGCTTTACATGGTTAAAATAGCTAAACATCAGAGCAGATCCAAGGCCTGTGGGGGCCCATCAGCAAAAGCCCTTCAGCCTGCCAGGCATCATCATCGGCCTCTGTTTCTCTGGGAAGGCATGCTGAGATGTGTGATGTTTTCTTCTCTCAGATGCTATGTTCAGCAATAAAATTCCCCTTTTTCCTTCTGGCCCTCGGCCATCCCAGGCTGCTTCCCACCAGAGATGGAACTGGCTCCTGTGGCTTGGGATGAAACCACAGGTGGCAGCTGTCTGTGCTGTAGGTCAGTGGTTAGCATCAGCAGTTTTCTGTGGAAGAAGATCCCATGGATGTCTGTCTGGGTCCCTGAGAGCTCCAGGGAAAGCTGAGGAATGAATCCAAAGTAAAGGAAGGTAACTTTGCGATACAAATGAAACCGACACATTTTCACCTACATTTTTGCTTATCATTAAAATAGTTCCAACTGTGGAGGCACCAGCTAAGAAGAATATGACCTTAGGTCCCCATTGCGAACAACTGTAGCAAGGAGAGATCACTGCAAGACTTCTTACATTCAGTACAGGCTACAAGTTATGGACCTAAGCAGATAAAGTATCTATAAACATCACACCGGCAGAGACATGGTCATGAGATAACAAGGGAAAACCACACCAAAGTCCCTGTTCTTTGGCACTTACAAGCTTAATTGAAGGGTAATATAATCAAACTGGTAATTAATCATAAACTTTTTATCGATGGAGAGTGATAGACGTTCCCACCAAAGACTCCAGGGCCCACTTTGCTATCAACCTAACTTCACTGAGTACACACACTGAATATTTCCCTGCTCTGAAGTACCTTTATGGGCATCTGCAGAATCACACTCAGATATGATCATCCTGAGGAGATAATCACAAGATAAGAGGATCCTTCCTTAAACATAGACACCTACACAGACTCAAGTAAATGGTTTTGAATCCATGTTCCTACAGGCCAATAGGAAATTTTACTGGTACAAGTAGAGCACAGCTTTGGATGAATAAACTACAGGTTCCTTAAGGACATTACGCTTGCAGTTGTTGAGGTGAGGTATGAATCACCCCATTCCCAGCAGTACACAGAGTGGCACGAAGGACACCAATGAGGGAAAGCCATAATTCATCTTGCTGCACAGCGCTGCTACCGTAAGGCCGGGAAACAAAGGGGCAATTAAAGATGGGGCTGCTCATTTGCCAGGATGAAGTGGCCAAGCATTTGCATGTTCAGATTCCTGTGGAAGGATAGGAATAGCCTCGTCAATCCCCTCCTACAGGACCCTGGTTTTACTGCAACAACCCTGACGCAAAGCTAAGCCAGTCTGCATGTGAATGTAAACAAAGTCAGAGCAAAAACTTACATCATACTTTGGAGCAAATAAAGCCTGGGGGTAAAATACCTCTACCTTAAAGTATATGCTGATGTAAGAGCATGCAGCATTTCAGGGTCCTTTTGTAATAAACTCCCACGCCGTAGCCTTAAACCTTAATGGTCTGTGAAAGTTATTATTCAATGTTTTTAGCATTAAATTTCATTCTGACAGGACTTTATGATGTATATTACAGAAGAATACTGTTAACCTAATCATATTAATACCAAATCTTTGTAATATAATAGCTTCAAACATTTTGAGCAAGGCACAACTTGACTTTTCATAAATACAGAAAGACAAAACTTCTAATGATGTTATTTTCCTACTGCTTCCCCAAGTCCATCTGTTAGAATTGCTAAAGATCAAGGGCCATCATTTTTTTTTTTTTTTTTTACAGACTGAATGGTGGAAAACATGCTTGGCTTCCCAATGCCTAATCCTGCACTTTTTTATTCCCAGAGACAGTTTCTTCAGGCATTATCAATTTGTCTTTGTCTTTTTCTTTTTAAGACATGCCTGATATAAGTTATGTCTGAAATATAATTCCTGATTTCAGCTGCTGCTGACAGCTTAAATTATTAAGAGGAATTTTCGAGTTCTTTTTAGGTTTCTCACTTTTACAATACATTTTTCCTTTCTGCATTTCATTTGGGTTTGGTAGCCTTATTGGAGTTGCTTTTTCCCTCTGCTTATTAAAACTGTCTCTACCCTGCCTGCCTTTGATGAGCTGTTAAAGCCAAAGAAAAGTAAAAAAAAAGCAAAACCAAACAAACAAACAAAAAAAACATACAGTCAAACAGCTGGTAATGCTCTGATACATTCACCTACGCAGAACTGCCTATGCTTAAGACAAAGTGAATTTGCATCCTCGCATTGCCAAGAAGGGCCCTTTAAGCTTGAAACAGGAGCAGATTCTTTTAAACTTTCCCAGAGAATAGCAGTGACCTTGCATATCAGATAACCCGTGGTCTACAAGAGTTCAAATATGTCATCAGGACTTTATTTTACTGCTTGATGTTCCTTGGCCTAGTTGTTCAAATCGGTCTAATTCCAACCCTCCACCCCCCCACCGAAACCCCTATGGGCTGCACAACCAGAACCAACGCCAGCGAAACAGAGCCGGGTGCGTGGCAGGAACAAGGATACACGAGGCTGTGTGTCGAAGGCTGGATTGCCACTGAGCATCTGTAATCTGGTGGGTACAATCTATTAAAGCCAATGGAAACACTTGATTAGAAGTATGATGGAGTTTTGTACAGAGCTCTATCACAAAGCCGGCACCGGCAGGCAGCCGAGTGCTTGCTTGCAGCACAAACAACAGGAATCTGCAGGGCCCAGTCTTCTTCTTTCCACAAAAGTTTGCCAGAAGGATGTTCTCTACTGCTTTTAAGTTTTTGTATGAAGACACTCAGGTCTGGCCACCCTAAAAAATGCAGAGAACTCTGTAAGCACAATCTCACCAAGCCCACGACTTCTAGAGAACTGGTCCAGGAAGCCCCGACCTTCCCAAGGGCCCACCTTTGTGTCAGGCCCTCTGAACAGCCATGAGTCTCATTCAGTCCAGAAAAATTTCTGTTGGTTTGCCAGGAGATAATGTGGTCCTCCTGCTCGCAGCAAAACCTTCATGGAGGGCCAAAGAGAAGTGGCAAAATCCTAATCTTTCTGTGCTTGTTTCAGTGAGGCCAAGAGCCCACCAGTGATGCTGCTGGGACTACAATGTCCTCTGCCTCCTACCTTGAAGGAGAAGCACCTCAAAACACGCTGTCTCTTCTTGCTGGTGTTGCAGCCATCTGGATTCTGGTGACATTCTTGGTTTTCTGCTTCCTCACCCCTTGCTATTGACAGGAGGATGTGGGAGCCCATAAGTGAAAGAAATAAATACATCTTAGCCAGCCTAGGAATGGTTCCCCTTAGCTCTTTCTCGAGCAGGCTGCAGCTTGTGAAATCAAATATGGACTACATGTTAGTACAGATGTCAACTCCAGCATATCTCCACTGATTTTTAGTATTAACTAAGACTCCTATTTTTCTGAGAAGATGAATACTTTTCAGAGTCACTGAGGAAGCAACCAGTGCTGTGAGGTACCAACACCACTTGACTCCAGCATGAGCCGCTTCAGAAAAGCAAACTAGAAGACTAATCAATGCTGGCAACAGATGTTATCTAGACAAGTTTAACTTCAAACTGTACTCTCAGACTCTAGTTCAGCAGTGCATTTAAATAAGTATTTAAATTTTAAGCATATGAGTAGTTCTGGTGTTCTCATATTTTGACTTAAGCATATGTTTAAATCTTTTACTGAATGAGCTTCTAAATCATTTGCAATCCAGCCTCATTTCCATCTCTGAAAATCATAGTATTACATCACTGGATTGCTCCAGAAGTAGGAAAAAGTATTCATTCTCAGTATTTCTCGAGACAGTTTTCCTGGTGTTATCCTACCATTTCGCTAGGATTCAGCTTCTGTAACCAACTCCAGCCCCAGCCTGAATTCAAAGCTGGGATTTGATGAAATGCCTTGGTTGTGGAGTTGTGGACAAAATATGCTCAAACTCTATACAGATTTTAAAGGGAAGATAAGGTTGGGGCTTTATTGTGCATTTCAAGAAAAGATGTAGCCATTCCCCTTTTCCAGATCCTCCTGTTCTCACCACAACATTCTGGGAAATTGCCTGCCCATTTCAAGACACGCCACAATTAGTGCTTGTGCCATGGTACCCATGCACAGAACACAGCTTGTGCCTAACAGAGATTCTGGGTGCATTTTGGGTTGGAAATAAATAGTAAGGTTTATATCGCCACCCCTCCCCTCCCTTCAGGCATTTGCAGTCTTGCTTTTGCCTGCTGTACCATTTTCCAGCGGAGAATGTGTCAGACGATCTCAACCTCACTGCGTCCATCCATATGTCCTCTTAGCCCAATGCAAGTGTAACTAGGGGATCCCATCAGAACCAAGGTTTCAGCAGCATGACAAACTTCCCTGCCATCAAGTGCATGGAGGTGTTACACATGCTGAGTGAGCCTTACCATTTGCTGAGTGACTGGTGGCCCTACCAACAGAGAGCTGCAGAGCTGGCACTTAGATAAAACCACTTGGCTCCCCAACCAGGAATCAAGAAAATGCGAAGGACAGAGGCAATTTAGAGTGGAGTGCCATCACACTGTAATTTTGATTGTTCTTTACCTTAAAAGTGAGTAGTGATGCTGCTACATCTGTACAACCGCTAGGCCAAGATAATACCATAGGAAGTTAATACCATAGGAAATTTTATACGCAGGAAACAAAGCATCTCTGATGCAGCAGCTCATGTTTTATTTTGGCTTTTCACTTGAATCCCTCTGAAATGTAACCCATGGTCAGAATGACAATTCCTCCCCACAAAGGACCACGAAGAAGCATCCACAGTTTAAGGTTGTAAATGAGCAATTTACTAAGTGATGTAAACACAAATGAAAATTAGCCAACAAAAGAAATTCAGTTGAGTTCAGTGGGAGGCTGTTATCATACCTTACATTCTCTGCCTGTCGCTAGTGAGACAGGTAAGAAGTAACCACAGGGGACAAACAGCTGCCCACTCGTGTAGCACCCTACTCCAAAAAAGGGATGGTAAATATAAAATAAATAGCACACAGAGATGTAACTGTAGGATTGTGTGTTTCATGGAGTATTCCATATTCTCTTATTTTAATCAAATTGAGCCGCACCGCAAGCACGTACAAAATACCAGCTACCACAAGGAGATCAAGTTAGGCATAAATATTCCTTAAGTGTTTGATAGGACCATAATCTCTGTCAGGGCTTTCAGTTCTTCCCTTCCTTTGCTGATTTATGGAAACAAGCAGACGGGGTTCCCCACGGCCTGTCGCCCCGTGTCGGTATCTGCATTTCTGTATTTTCCACCGGGTTGGTGCAAAATGGCAGCACCCTGCATCCACCACAGAAAGGTGCGCGCACACGAGGCAGAAGGTAGCAGGAACCCGGGCACTGCGGGTTTATTTGATCGTAGTCATTACTGCGATGCGTTACAGGCCCGATCCTGCTCCCTTTGATGGTGGTGGTAATGCTCCCATCGAATTCGGGAAAAAAAAAAAAAAAAA
Organism: Aythya fuligula; assembly: GCF_009819795.1. Lineage (NCBI taxonomy): Eukaryota > Metazoa > Chordata > Aves > Anseriformes > Anatidae > Aythya > Aythya fuligula. The sequence goes on from NC_045563.1 coordinate 47,430,725, forward strand.
AAAAAAAGCCTGAGTTTTGCGAATTTATCATTTTGTCATCTGTGCTTCAGGTCAGAACTATAACCCAGAATTACAACCCTTGGGGCAGGGCCAAGCGATCCCTACGGGCTCCAGGAGCGCCCGCCCGCCCCTCGGAGCAGCGCCGACCCCGGCGGTGCCGCCCGCCGGCAGGTGCGCGGGCCGGGAGGCGAAGCGCGCTCCCGGGGGCGAGGGGCGGGAGGCGCGAGGCAGGAGGCGCGCGCCCGCGGCCCGGCGGCACGCCAGGAATGCGCGCGCCCGCGGCTTTGTCAGCGGCGGCGGCGGCGGCGGCGCGCGGGGCGGGGTGACGTCATGAGAAAGTGCCGGCGGGGGCGGGGCTGGGGAGGAGCGGGGCGGGGGCACCGGGAGCGGCACCGGCACCGGCACCGGGAGGGGGGCGGCACGGCACGGAGGGCAGCGACAGACGGACGGACAGACGGACAGACTGACTGACTGACGGGCAGCCCCGGGCTCGGTCCCACGGACCGGCCCCGTGCCGCTAAGAGGCCGTCAAGGGCCGTTAAGAGCCGTTAGAAAGCCGTTAAGAGGCCGTTAAGGCGCCGCCTCCCCCCCCTCCCCGCCCGGCGGGCAGGTAGCGGCGGGGCGGGCCCCGGCCGGGCAGGTGCGGGGCGGCCCCGTGCCGGGACGGGCCCCGGGGGCCGCCGAGCGCCGCGGGGGTCTCCCCCCCGGGCCGGTGCCCTTTGTGCCGGCGGGCGCGGGCGGCCAGATCTGCCCGGTAACAGCCCGGCGCCGCCATTGGCCCGCGCTAATGGGCGCTTCCTGCGGCCGCGCCGCCCCGCAACGCGCCGGGGGCTCCCCCGGGCCCCGCGCCAGCGCCGCGCCCCGGCCCCGGCCCCGGCCCCGGCCCCGGCCCCGCTCCCGCCCCGCGCGCGAGCGCAGCGCCGGCACCTGAGGGGCGGCGGGGGGCTGGCAGCGGGAGCGCGCCCCGGGGCCGCCCCTCCCGGCTCCCCCAAGCGGCCGCTCCCCGCCTTGTGCCTCGGGCCCGCGGCTGCAGGGTCCCCACGTGCTGCCCTAGGAGGCCTCCCCGGCCTCGCTGCGCTGTGAGAGCAGCCGTAGCCGTAGGCATGGGCACGGGCACGGGCACGGGGAGCGGCCCCCTCGCCGAGAAGCCCCCGGGGCAGCCCCGCGGGCTGCTGAGCGCAAGGAGAGCCGAGCTCCACGGGCGTCGCGTGCCCCGCGTGGGTAAAGACAAAATGGAGGCGAGCGGCCAGGCACGGCGCGGAGCGGGGCGTGCTGCGTGCGGGGAGGTTACGCAAGCACGCAGCCCTGCGCCAACATGCCCTGTGAGCCCTGGCACCGCGCCCCCCGAGGTCACGCACCAGGGATGCTGCGCGGCCCTGCAGCGAGCGTGCTGCGGCCACGAGACCCCGGCACCGGCGGTGCTTCGGCGATGCCATCCCCAGCTGGGAGCGGGCTGCAGCTGGTGGCTGTGCTCAGGGTGGGCCCACACGAGGCAGCGCCAGCCCTGCTGCTCGCGGCCTTCCCGCTCCGCTTCGGGCCCAGGCGTTTCTCCCGCGGAGCAGCCGCGTTGGCTTCGCCTCTGGTATTTTCCAGTGGGCCCCAAGCTCCCCTATCAGCCCGCGGAAAAGCGAGGAGTAGTTTAAAGGAGGCTTTCTACCAGAAACAAAGCCAAGCCGGGCGTTCTCAGGTACAGGCAGCCTGGCGGGGCTGGGGGCCGGGAGTTATTTACGGCAGGGCCGTGCAGCCACATGTCAGCGTGGACGGGCCGTCCTCGCCGCATGGCATGGTGCAGCACGGCCGGGCACGGTGGCTGCTGGCACCTCCCCCGGCTCATCTCCCCGTAGGTGCGGGAGGAAGCCCTGGCCACCATTTTGCTGCTCTGCGGGGATGTTTTCCGCTGGGTGGCTGTGCGGTGGGGGTGGGGTGCTGAGGGCGGCCTGCCCTCGCCGTCGGCTGTGGCCATGTCCCCCGCCACCCCAGTGCCCCTTCGGGAGGGTAAAGCCTTGAAAGTGAAAGGGGAGGCGTGAAGGAAGGAAGGGAGGGAGGGAGGGAGATGCACCGTCTTTGCAGGAAGGGGGGGAGACCCCAACTCCTTTACGTTTCTGTCCTGCAGCAAAATCATTGAGGGGCTGTGGAGGAGAAAAAAAAAAAAAAAAGAAAAAGAATGAGGAAACGGGAGAAAGCTGCTCCCTTGGGATCGACTACAAAGGCTGCACGTCCAGGTCGGGAGCACGTGTGTTTAAAGGACAGATCTTCCAGGTACGCATCGCTGAGGGCAGGCACGATAATTGATAAGGGAGAGCGAGGCGCTGGTGCTGCCCGGCTCCCCCTCCTTGGCGCCCCCAGTAAAATAATACCAACCGCGTCTCCCTGTATTTATATCCATGTGTGCCTGTGTGTGGCCTAGCCCCATTCATCATTTGGCTCCCACTGCAGAACTCTCTCCATTTTTAAAATTATGCATGATACACTGAAGAGACAATTTGGGTTTCCCCCACCTCTCCCTTGCCCTTGAAGAAAGCAAGCCCTTGTCTCATTTGCATTTGCATTAAACCCCTGCTCTCTATAAGCTAAGCAAAGGGGAAGGACTTGAAGCCTATGGGATGGCTTTAGGGCTCTGCCCCTTGCTTTTGGCTCTCTCTCTCTCTCTTTCTCATTCTCTCTCGTGCTTTGATCTCTGCTTAACAACAGTAACGTCACAGTTTTGTTGGAAGTTAGAAAGTTTTGCAGCCTCCAGAGGGCTGTAGCGGCAGTAGCAGAAGCAGCATCCAAGGGACTCCTGGAAGGGGAAGAGAGAGAGCGAGAGACTGACTCAGTCCTTGAGAAAACTGACTCGAGACGAAGGAGGCAGACATGGAACATCAGCTGCTGTGCTGCGAGGTGGAGACCATCCGACGAGCCTACCTGGATGCCAACCTCCTCAACGACAGGGTGCTGCAGACAATGCTCAAGGCGGAGGAGACCTGCTCGCCCTCGGTGTCCTACTTCAAGTGCGTGCAGAAGGAAATCTTGCCATATATGAGGAAAATAGTTGCCACTTGGATGCTGGAGGTCTGTATGCTCCGGGGGGTTCCGCGCCGCTCCCCGCCGCCCTCGCCCCCCGCGCTCAGCCCCGGCGCTGCCCGCCCGGCCCGGCCCCGGCTCCGGCTGCGGCTGCGGGGCCGGGGCTGCCCGGAGCGGCCCCGGGGCCCCCCCGGCGGGGCGGCCGCGCACCCCCTGCCCGCGGGGGCCCCGCTCCGGCGGCGGCCGTGCGAGGGGAGCCGGGGGCTGAGCGCGGCCGGAGGCGGCCCCCACCCGGCTCCCTCCCGGCCCCGCCGGGCAGCCCCGGGCCGGCCCCGCCGCGCAGCCCCCGGGCGGCTGGGCGCTGCCGGGGGGTTTCTTTAAAATTAATATCCCTGTACACGTATGCAAGCGCTGCCCGTGCCAGTATTACGCGCCATCTTTGTTCTTTTATTGCAGAGCAAAAAAAAAAAAAAAAAAAAAGTGTTTATTAATCGGCAGAAAATTAGAAAGTCCCGGGGAGCGCGCCAAGGGCGGCCGGGCGGGCGGGGGGGAGCGGGGCCGGGGCCGGGGGAGCGGGGCCGGGGGCCGGGGGGAGCCCGGCGGGGCTGCGGGCAGGGGCACGGCCGGAGGGGCTGCGGCGGCCCCCGGGGAGCGGCGGGGTGAAAGTTTCTTTGTTCGGCGCCGAGGGCGGCCGGAGCCGCGGTGCCCCCTCCGCGCCGCGCCTGTGCCGCGGCGGCGAGCCCGGTGGCGAGCCCGGCCGGGCAAAGCCAGGGGGAAAGGGCCGCGGGCCGGGGCGCGACGCGGCCGGGGGGGCTCCCGGCTGGAGCCCCAGAAGCCGGGCTACATTTTCGTGCCTTTTGGGCGGCCCTGGGCGCCCGCGATGTATTTTTAATTAATTTTTGAAAGCGCAGCGCCCTGCCTCGCTCTGCGAAGCGTCGCGCCCGGCCGCGCTGCGGGGCGGGAGAGGGAGGCGGCGGATTTCACTTCGGGGAGCCCCCCCGGAGCCCACCCGGCGGACCCCCGGCACCGGGCTCGGTAAAGGACCCCCGCCGCTTCGTTTCGGCTTTTTTTCGGAGCCCGGGGGATTTTTTAAATATTTTTAAATATTTTTTGAAAAGATGACGTCTGGGGAAATGAGGCTGGACGCCACCTTTGTGTCTCGACCGGAGAGGGGGAATCGGCGGCACAAGGGCGAAGGGGATGGCGAACCCCACGCCGAATAAACGGGGCCGGGGGCCAGCCCTGCCCCGCAGCCCGCTGCCAGCCGGGGGGGCTCCCCTCGCCCTGCCCGAGCCCGTTTCTCCCTTTTTTCGTTGTTCCTTGCAGGGGCCGCCGAGACGGGGCCAAACCTCCCCGGCGCTTCCCCCCCTTTTTACCACGCATCGCCCGCGGCTTTCTGTCGCCGCGTTTCCCCCCGCTTTGTCCCCGGTGACTTTCTCTTTCATTTTCCCTGATGCTCCCCCCGTGCCCCCGGTGCTCGCCGTGCCCGCCTCTCCTCCTCCAGCCTTGCCCTGCAGAGCCGGGGCCGGGGCAGGGAGGCAGAGGGCGCCTGGCTTTCGCCCCCGTTGCATTCAGCACTCAACGACCTCTCTCCCTCTTGCAGGTTTGCGAGGAGCAGAAGTGCGAAGAGGAAGTTTTCCCCTTGGCGATGAATTACTTGGACAGATTTTTGTCGTTCGAACCCCTCAAGAAAAGCCGCTTGCAATTGCTCGGAGCTACCTGCATGTTTGTGGCTTCCAAAATGAAGGAAACTATTCCTCTGACCGCAGAAAAACTGTGCATTTACACAGATAACTCCATCAGACCCGACGAATTACTGGTAATTGCACGCTCAGGCACCTCAGGCGCAAACGAAGCCCCCCCCCCCGGGCCGCCGGCCGGGACCCCCCTGCAGCGGGGCGGGCGGGAGGGGGCTGCCGGACCCCAGCGCCCCGGGGGGCCCAAGCGGCCGCCGCCTCCCCCGACAGCCGCAGCCGGGGGACGCCGAGGCCCCGGCGGCCAAACGGGGCCGGGCCGGGCCCAGCCGCCCCCCGCTCCCCCGGGCCGCGGCCCCCGGGGCTGCCCCGGCCGGAGCCGGAGCCGGGGCCGGGGCCGGGCTGGGCGCGGCGCGGGCGCCCCCTGGCGGCCCCGCGGGGCTCGGCGCTGCCCGGGGAGCGGCGGGGGGCGGCCGGGCCCCCCTCCTGGCCGCCAGCCCCGAGGGGGGCTCGGCCCCGGCCGGGCCGCGGCGTGGCGGGGGGCGGCCCCGGTGCGGTGCTGAGCGGAGCTAACCACGCTTTCCCCCTCTTCTTCTTCCTCCTCTCCGTCCCCCTCTCCCCCCTTTTGTTTTCGCAGCAAATGGAGCTGCTGCTGGTGAATAAGCTGAAATGGAATCTGGCTGCAATGACCCCCCACGATTTCATTGAACATTTCCTTACTAAAATGCCTCTGGCAGAGGACACCAAGCAGATCATCCGTAAACATGCTCAGACTTTTGTGGCTCTGTGCGCTACAGGTATGAGCCCTGCACGTTAAGCAAAGCGTGTCGCTCCCCTACACGTGCCCAGCCCCCGGCTCCTAACGCCTCCCGTAGCTATGGCCTACCGTGAGCCCCCAGGGCTGCGGGGAGGTAGTTTAAGCCCCGATTATTGCCCTTGTTGTTTGCAGAAGGTGGATTACTTTGCAGAGGTAAGTTTCTCAGAAGATACTTTTCTTCTGAGCTGAATGCGTTTGGCTGGCCGGGGTGAGAAGTGCCCCCGCTCCGTGCCCCAGCCACCGTGTGCGGCCCCGCGCCCCAGGATTCATGCAGGGGCTGCAAAAGGCTTGCTGCCTGTGCGGGGAATCCCTCCGTGCAGATCCGTTCTCAGACGGCCTTTAAAAGAGGAGGGAGACTTTGCTTGTGAATAGCTCTGCGTGGGGGTTTTAAAACTTCCCTCTCCGAGTTGCCTCTTCCCCCTGCTCCGTGGTGGCGGGTTGGAGGAGGGCCACGCGGCGCGGAGGCTTTCCTGGCACCAGACCCAGCCCCTGCCATCTGCACCCCTCTGACCACGTGCTGAGCTGGAGCCATGTGCAGGGGCGGCCTCCAGAGGAGCCAAAGACGCCGACCGCTCGCTAGGCCAGGTTTGCAGAGGCCTGATCTTTGGTTTCAAGGGCACCGTGCCTGCGCGCGCTGGTCCTTTGAAGTTCCGTGTTTGCATGCGGAGTGTGTGTGTGTGTTTGTACGTGTACCGGCTTTACCCGCTGAACCCTAGCAAAGTGGGAAGGAAAAGCGTTTTGGGAGAGCCGCTCTGATCGCCAGATCTCGCGCGTCCCGCAGGCCGGAGCGGAGGAACAGGGACAAAAGAAGTCCTAGAGGGAAGATATTCTGTTTAAACAAAACGTGTTTGGTGCATTTGCTTTTCATATGACAAGACAAATCCAGGAATGGCAAAGGAATAAGGAAGAAGAAGCAGCCAAAGCAAATGTTCTTTTGCAGTAGCACGTAAAGAGGAATGCCAGACACTCTGTTAACACTGATAAAAACGTAGTGTAAAGGAGATACAGCGCTGTATTAAATGTTAATGCTCAGTAGCAGCTGTGCTAAAAAAGAGACCGAGCCTGCATTCGGACATGCGGTGTCCGCACTGGAAAACCTTGTTGGGATATGTGTGGTTAGTGAACCCAATTAACGCTGCGTAGTTTATTTTCCAGAGATGGATTTGGTTTAAAAAAAAAAAAAAAAAAAAAAAGATTGAAGAAAGATTGCAGGCACTCGGAAGAAAAAAGTCGATTTCACAGAATCAGCCCTCCTGCAAAGCCTAAAGATAGAACAACCAAACCCTAACGGAGACATCTGTAAACACTGGCATTGCTCTCCATCTTGGGGCTAACATCCGAGCAGCGGGCAGCTCCCAAGTTAGCTTGCCTGCAGTAATGCTCCATGTTCAGAGCGCTGCAACCTTCAAACAGCCTTCAAACTACCTGCAGCAACGCTTTGGGAAAATCGGACCTACTCTCCGTGACAGATTCTACCAGATAAGGCCGCTGGGACTCTGAAGGTGCAACTTGCTAAGTTTGACACCACCTCGGCCGTTTGCTAAAAAGAACAGCTACCTGGCCTCCCCTTTGGATATGGGGATGTTTAACCTAGGTTGTTGTGCTGGCAATGACAGGGATGAAAACAAGAGTAGTTCAAAGGTTGGAGACTTGCTAAGAGTCCAGTACTTTGATCTACTGTCGGTGTTGTTATGTTTCTTTTAGGAAGCACATCCAGAGCCTTTATTTAACACTGTTACACACCACAGCTGGAGAATGGATCAGTAAATGAGAACCATGTTCTGGGAGTTTTACTGAGCTTTTAAAAAAACAGCGCTGAGCTCACCAGAATTGGGGCCCTCTTCAGCTCCCTACTGAAGTTGGGAATATTGCCTGGGGAAAGAGCGCTCAGGAAGGCTGCCACTAGGCTCTGTGTTTTTATTGTTATTTTTGGATGTCAGGATTCTCTCTACCTCTTGCTTTCCTCATGACTTCTTTGTTGGCTAGTGAAGATAACATGTGGCTTAAGTAGCATCTGGACTTTGCTTTGCTGTTGCTGGGTTGTGTTGTATCTCCCTTTGCCAAAACGAACCTAGATGGACTGCAAATGCGTTGTGCTGCCTGGATGCTGTGGGGCCCAATCCAAAGTCCACTGAAAACACCGTGAAACTCACTGAAGTGGCCTCAGGGGCAAGCGCAGTGTATCCTCAGTGTGAAGTGTACAGCCTGCGTCCTCTACCAAAGGAGGGGCTTGTAAGAAGAGGCGGCGAAATAATGCTTGCTTAGAAAATAAAACCTCCGCCAGTTGGCTTAACAAGGCGAAGGCTGTGGAAGTGTTCGTGGATGAGTGTGCATGTGTGTTCGCTCCAGAAAGAGAAGGTTACGTTGCAAGGTGAAGTTGAGGGGAATTCCTTCTAAGCTCCCTCTTCAGTTGTCTGGCTAGTAGAAGTGGATTTGTTTGATTTGGTTTAGTTTTGAAAAATCCATTTTCACCAAAGGATGTCTTTGTGCTGTGGTAGGTTTGGGAGAAAAAAGAGAAAAAAAAAATTACCAGGGGTTGTTTGAAGTTAACACATAATTGAGCTTAATGAATGGGGCTTTGGCATGGCCGAGCAAGGCAGGGAGAGCTCAAAAGGAAGCAGGCCTCTTTTGGCCCAAGTTAAGACCAGTGTTGAGGGAGAACTGCAGCTCTATACAAGCATAACAATGAATAGCAACAAATATTGGAGCTTCAGCATTTCATTATGTTCCTCTGGTTATCAAAACATACCGGGCTCCTTTTATATTATTATTATTGCTATTATTACTGTTGTTGCTTTCCTCCTTTCGGATGGAGAAAGAGAGATCTCCCTTTGAAACAACTGTGTTACAATTCTCCTATTCTCTGGCCTTTATAAAATTGGGAGTCTCAAGGTATGTGACCAGTTGGAACCTGTTGCATCTTGCAGCAAGTGATTTATGTTCGCAGTTTTGATTTGCCTCAATGAAAAGATTTTCATTCATAGCCCCCAGCTCTCCAGACGGATGGAATTGCTGCTCCATTTAAAAAGGAAAAGGGGTGACTCGCCTTGTTAGGAATTTTTTTTAAAGCGCTGCAGCGCCTATATGCCTGCTTTGTCCTCCCTTCAGGGTGGCTGGCATTCTTCTCTCTCCTCCCCCTCCCCTCTCTCTCTCTCTCTCTTTTTAACAACGCTGAAGTTGTTTATTCTTTTTGGATGAAGTCTCAGATAGGCTACTGGGGATGTGTGCTTCAATTGATGGGGCCCCCTACCCCATTGTGGCTGTGTCAGGTCTAATTCATCTCACCGAAGCCCCCTTGTTCCTGGGCGCTCAATAGCGCAAGATGAGGCGATGGAGGCTGACAATGATGCCACACTCTTCACTTGGGGGCATCCAATTACAGGCGAGAGGGGCCCCCTGATTAATATGCTGAAATTAGTGGCCTCTGCCACAAATAATTCCTTGTTGAGTTGCAACAAAAAGGCAGTCCATGCTGCTTGTCTGGAGTGGTTATAGGGACAGACACAAACTGGTCATTTAAACTTCATTATCACTTTTCCACCTTGGAAAGAATGAGGGTGTGACTATGAATTCATGTTCTTGTTTACTGCTCCATTTGAAAGAAGAACGCAAATATTAATGCCAAACGTGATCCTGCCAGGACAGACTCCTTAAACTGACACATCTTGGTCACCTTCTGTTTGTGGAAATCAGCAAATACCGGCATGAAGTCGCTGCCACTGCGTCCCCTGGATCCTGAATCTTGGTGGCATTCACAGTTGCCCACTGAAAGCCCTTAATGCTGAAGTCTACCTGCCGCTGTGTGTCAGTATTTCAGCTGGGGACCATCTCTGGAATGCTTGTGTTGTCAGTAACTGACCTGAACTACTTTGTTTTGGGCAACGATAGAAGCTTGCCTGGAGGTGTGTGTATTTGTGTCTGTCCAGAAATAGGCGGATTAGGAAAAAGGGGTAAATTACATTTGTTTTAAACATGGTAGCGTACATGAGATGGCTTTAGACCAAGCTTGCCTTGCAGCTTGCAGTGCATCACAAGAGTTTGGCCACCATTAATTGTATTGGTTTTAATTTGGAAGGTTCATAGGACGCGGGGTGAAATGCCCTTTTGAAGGTGGGTATTGGTCTGAGCTGCAGTGGAGCATCAGAGATGTCTGAACAGATTCAGAGAGAGGACTTCCACAGAGTCCCAAAGTCTTTAGTTTCACTGGTAAAGCATTTGCACAAAAGTTATTTTATCATAATAAAGGAGATGCATGATTTAATACTTAAACTGTTCCACTGAGCACTCTAAGCTGTCCATGCCTTTGATTTCATTCAAGGGTTTGACAGATGGTTTATATTTTTTCGACCCAGAGGAAGTTGTATTCTGATAAAAGCTGAAGGAATGTATCTCAGGTTCTTGTGTATAATGTGGCATTTCCCTTTCTTCCTCACAAAATTAGATGTTTACTCGTGCCACTTATTTCCTTTTGTTTCCGATTCTCCTCCAAGGTGTACGCTGCCACGGATCAAACGCATTCCTGTTCTGCAGAAAGAGTCTTAGCATTAAAATGTGGATTATTCTTATTAAAAACACACACACACACACCAAAAACATGCTAAATGGCAGAGATAGCCCCTTAAGGAATCATGGGAGTGGCTTTGTGGAGAGACCTACAGCAATGCAGTCTGGAAGGGGGCCCAGCCTCTTGTCAGCATGGTGTCACATCAGAATGTAACTGATTGTCCGCCAATTCTTGGGACCCCCGTCACTTAGTTATGCCACATTTACATTAAATCCCTGTTGCCAGGATGGATGGCAGCCACTGACAAGAGGCTAGGTTGAGACAAAGCATTTTTAAGATGAAACCTTAATTTAAATATGGATTATCTGCCTCCTGACGGGGTTAAGCACTCTTTCTCTTTCTTTCTTTTTGTCGATGTTCATTAAGGCTATATTCCTTTGAATGTCAGTGCAAAGGTTTCTGCTTTAAAGGGCCCGAGGACTCCCGATTAGAGTGCACCTAGGGGCTGACCGCGCGAGCGCAGGTTCTCTGGGATGTATAGCGCTGTTGACCCCAGTGGCATTATCTGTATGAGTAAAGTATTTTAACATTCGAAGAATGGGGGCCCTGCTTATGATAAAAATCCCTGAAGGCGAAGCCTCCCAGGCTTCGTGCTAAGCAGGGCTACTCACTCACTCAGCACAGTTGCTCGCGTGGCTGAGTGTCTGCAGGTTGGGGCCTGTAGCGGTGCGGAGCAGGAGGCAGCTTCTGCTACCATTTCCCTTCCTCTGGATGCAACAGTTGGCAGCTGAAGCCACGCTGGTAGAGGAGAGTGTATATGTATGGGCAGGCTTCTCCTAAAGCAATCATTTCAGTCTTTTTTTTTTTTTTCCTTCTTTCTTCATACAGATGTTAAATTTATTTCAAACCCACCTTCCATGATCGCAGCTGGCAGCGTGGTAGCAGCTGTACAAGGCCTGCATCTGGGGAACACTAACACTTTCCTCTCCTATCAATGCCTCACACATTTCCTATCACAAGTTATCAAATGTGATCCGGTAAGTGACTCTTCTCAGTTGATCTCCTGCCTTAGAGTTTAAGAATGAATGTCTGCTTGCTGCGTAGTAGCTAATCGGGCAGTAAATCTTGATAAAGGTCAAACCTCAGAGTGGGTTTTTTTGAAGATGTTCGCTTGTGTTTGTCCTAGTTACTTAGCCGTCCTTATAGCCATTAATAATCAGTGATTACACTGCTGCAGGTCACTGATAGGAGTGCCACATCCAGCTCTGATGTTCGTGAGAGGTGTATCTGACAATGCCAAGGAAACCCTGATCTGATTTTGAACAATTGCAGAAGCTGTATTTGCTTGTAGGCAATGAAACCAGTGGTCTGTGTAAAACAAAACTTTTAAAATAAGGCAAGGAAATAGTTACTGAGATTGCAATAAATGGACCTCGTGGTATCTCTGACCTTATCTTTGACCATTCTTGAGGCCTTTTATTGTGCCAAGTGGTGTGAAAAAGCCCTTCTTAAAAGAGTTCTAATGATCTAATTTGGTTTATTACGTGCTAGACCTGCACAGTAGCTGGTATTGAATTCCTTTTTGGAACAAATGTTTGTCCCACGACTTTCTGACAAGGTAGATGGTCCTCACAGGACTCTCATTTTGCCCTGCAGCTTCCAGGAGATGCACATCAGTAACTAGTGAGCAATAAACCTTTCATGAGTGAATGGGCCAGGAAGGGAGCCTACAAGGAAGACCTAAAGTCAATGATCCATGTCATAATGGTGTGTGAAGTTGGGGCAGAGTTGAGCTTTGTTTTGTAACAATGTGGAAGACCAATAAATAGATGCTTTAAAAAGGTTCTTGTGAGGTCTCCAAGCGCTGGACAATGAGTCAAATAAAGACAACTCTGTGGTTAGCGGCAGAACCTTTGAGATGCTGTTAAATTATTTTACACGTTAATAATTTAAATACATGGAGAGCTGTATTAGTCCAGACCCTTCAAAACTAGTTTTGTGTAATTGGACTTTGTTGACAGGATTGAGTGATTTGTGGAAAGACAAATGCATCATAATGAATTACTCACAAAAGAGTATTTTACGTTAGACTGTGTGAAACAACTGCTGACAAATACCATATCACATACTATTACTTTGATCACCTTTACCATGCTTCAGAAATTGGCATGTTATTTTTTGCTATTTAGATTACTGCAGCTAAAGTAGTATGGATCCAGTGCTGGTATGTTGAATACTGTAGGAACTTCAAATGCTGAAATCATATGCTGTAAATATCCCGCTGCTCAGTTTGGTGGGCACATGTCATACTTTTAGTGAGTTTGTGAACAGAGTAGATATGTGAGTGTATGGTTGGCCTCTATCCAGTGCGAGATATTCGAAGCAGGTACTGGGGACAAATACTAGGCTTGCTATCGGTACTGATAGTACCTGATTCAAACAAAAATATTACTTAATCATTCCTGATAGAGAGCATTAAAATAAATTTTCTCACATCTTGGAGAACAACAGCATGTCCTTACGTGACTTGACTTAGTTGATGACAGAGCTCTTTTAAAAGAAAAAGAAGTTTTACCAAGAAGAGAATGAATGCTTATTGCTTTTTATTGTCCAGAGTCATTGTAAGGTCGCAATCTGTATGACCTGAACTTAAAACTAACAGCTTTGAAAGGAAGTAACTCCCTTCCAGCTTTTATTGCTAAATATATTTATGTGTTAGAGCAGGTAGAGTTAGAAGCGTAAGGGTTTTTGTATACGTTACTACAGAAAATAAGCAGCATAAATTTTTACTTTACGTACATGTATGTTGTCGTGTTTGTAACATAATAAGGGTGGAGCATCTTTCACTGCTGCTGATTGAAATAGAGAAAATTGTTCGGTTTCATACATAGTGCGATTCCGCTGCAAAGAAAATCCCCCGTGAGACCAGCCCCTGTAACCCTGCTATTGCTCGTACCTGTTCCGCTAGCACCTCTATGAAGTTTGTTATGTGATGGTTCCCCTTGTCAGACTGCACGATTGAATACGCTTTGTATTGCATTGTCTTGAAATATTAGGAGCATGCATTTATTAACAACATGGCTAACATTCTCCCAGATTATCTATTAACTAGAGCAGCTGTTTGATTTCAGGTAACATAATGACGCTTTTTTACCTTTAGTCTCAAAGAAAGCTGAATCTAAAGTAAAATGAATATCACCTGATTGGAATTCCTTTATGGTTCATGTTTACATTGGTAGGAGTCCAATTTCCCATTTTGCCTTTGATCAGGGGTAATTAGAAGTCAGATAATCACAATTAGAAGTCTTGGGCTGTCTTCCATCATTCTATTCTTGACCCCATCATCCAAACAGATTGAATTTTACCTGACATTCATTTCCAGGCCAGAAATTTGCTAAACTAGATTAGATTGGGTTTCCATGCTGTCTGTTAGTACATTGGAATTCGTCTCCTGCCTTCCCCTACTCAGAGGCACCTTCAGACATGTGCTTGTTATCCAGAACGGGTCAGGCAGTAACAAAGGATTTCCAGGCAGCTTCTTTTTTTGTTGTTGTTTGTTTCCTTTAGTGTATCTGACCCTGGAGTCTGATCATGTCTTGTGTGTTAAAGGTATTTGACCACTACTAAGTCTAGTCTTTTTTTTTTTTCCTTTATTTTTTTTTTTTCCACTGAGGAGCTTAATTAATCCAGGAAGGGTTTATGACCTTGAACAAACTGTGGGCATTGAAAATTTGGGTAGTGAAGCAGAAAAGTTGTTGGGAGAAGTTATCAGAATAATGCACAAGTTCAGTATTTGCTTTTCTGTGTTAGGAAGTATTCTTGCTAAGAATGAAAAAAGCTTTCATTAAGTTGGTCACAGTGAGTTTTATATTTTGCAGTTACTTTTGCTAGTTTTAAGATTCCTGTAGACAAACTACTCATCTAATAGTTATCTGAATAAAAAATGATTTGAACCAAAATGCCTAAATCACTTTAAAAAAAAAAAAAAAAAAAAGGGTTCAGTCATTTGTAACGTAAGAGTACAGTTCATAATAAATTGTAAGGATTATGTTTTACAAAAATACAGTTATAATAGGCTGTACTCTGAGAATCTCACAGGAAAAAAAAAGCTGTGGTCAAAAATTACCTTTAAATGATGTAGTCCTATGTAATTATTCATGATTGGAGTCCAGAGAGAGAAGAATAGGTAATTTAAAGAAATCCTTTTGAATGGCTTGAGTTTTCAGAGCTCAAACATGCTATATGCAAATAGCATTAAAAAACAAACCAAAAATGGGATTTACTTTGGTCTGAAAATAAATTGGCTTTCAATTTGGAAACACTACCTTGTTATAACACTACCTGGCACACTACCTTGTTGTCACAGAATTATCTGCAAAAGTGCCTGGATTTGTAAAACTGGAAATCTCCCCAAACCTCTGTTCACCTACTATTTAACACACCCAAGTGCGGCTGAGGTACATGCTGCAGGACACACGAGTAGGAGCCTTGCAGTCAGGCCTGGGCTGTCGCATCTTGCGACGGGGTGAAGGGACTTCATCGAGATCTTACTGTGGAGGCCAGAGGAATGTAGGAGCCAAAGGCATCATGACTCTAGGATATGAGGCGTTTCTTTTTGTCATTTAAAACGCTGTGTGTCTCTGTCAAGAGGAAATATTACACTAGGGTTTAAACCAGAAAAGGTCATAGGTTATGTGTTTTCAGTGAGCTGTAACTGATGGTCTGATCTGCTTAGAGGTAGGATTAACCTCCCTCTCTCTCAGAAAGGACTTGCAGAGAATTGTTTGCTTGGGTTTCTAATCTTATTTTACCCCAAATGCCATGTGCCCTTATTGGTGGCAGAGGAGATTCTTGTGGTAGTGGAATCAGTGAAAAGCTGGTAGATCACACAAGAAGCCTCTGAATGAAGGCAGAATTGAAACTGGGAAATAAAGAAAACAGCAGGCAGGTCACCCTCTCAGGAAAACAACATTCATTCTCAGTCATGCACATCCTAACACTTTTGACGGCAATTTATCATGGAAGACTGGGTTCACCGCAAGGGCTAACACATGTCATAGGTTAAATCAGAAAAGGCGATACTTAAAGGAAACTTCAAAGTCCTTAATACACAGAGTTAAATATGTTGGGAAAAAGCGTATGATGTTTGTTGTAAAGATAGGAGTAAACAGCACGCTGGAGGAATTTTGGCAAAAAGTAGTGTGATTGTTTTGCCTGTTTGAGGCACCAGTTGTGTGTCCTTGCAATGGGTGTATGTGGCGCTGAGGAACATAGCTGTAATGTGCAGGAAGTTGGACAGGTTGAGCTCGCAGGCTTTCTCCAGGTTTCCTTGCTGTGGACCACTGGGTAGAATTGGCCATACCTACTCTGGGTATGCTTTAATGGCTGGGGAAGTTTTCCCTTTTCCCGCAGGAGATGAGCACTTGGTGCTTTTAATTCAGGCTGAAGTGGGTGCAAGAGCGAGGCCCTTGTACCCTCCCGGTCACTTGGCAGGGTTGTGTGGACATTGAGGGCTGAGAAACTGGTTGTGAAATGAGGGGAAAAAAGTTCTCACCTGAACTGAGCTGTTAAGGTGACTGCAGGAGCAAACTGAAAGCTTGGCAGCACTTTATAATGCGTGGTTACAAAGATGGTCAGTGGTGCTTCTAGATCTCTCCAGTTTGGGGTCATGCGGTCGGTGATGTTCTGTTCAGATGCTTTCTGAGTCAGAAATCAGTTCACTAACCTGAGCTGCCCACTGCTGTAGATAGTAGCGGTTGGCTGGCAACTTCAGGTGTGTATATCTAAATATAAAAATATGGCACTTCTAAGAACTTTGTATCATCAGACCTCAGCCTGGGGAAACCACCATTTATGGCCATCCCTTGTAATAGAGTGCACTGCTGAAGGCTTTTTTTTTTTTTTTTTTGCGGTAAAAGTAGAAATCATGATGGCATCAGCAATACTTGGACCAGTCCTGACTCCAGCCCAGTTTTATGTCTTTTCCGTTACATTTAATTATGATTTGATTCAGAGTGCTGTCCAGTCAGAGAGCTTGTATTTTCAAAAGGTCTAAAAGACTGAGGTAAAAGATGGTATGGATGGACTTGCTGAAGTGTTAGCAGCCCAGGCAAGAAGCACTGCAATAAAGCTCCAACAGGCAAGCTCCATCTTGCTGTGCCAAGGCCCTGCCAGAGAAGCGAGTGCCTGTGTGATGGCAGCAGAGCGCTCATCGTGTTCCTCCTGTAGCCTTATGTGCTGAGACTAAGAGCAAACTGACAGCTGTCCTTTGTCCAGAGGTCCGTGTATGGAGAACGCTCACATTGGCCATGAAATAGATGGCAGGAGTCAGTTACTGAGTGCGGGATCCAGGCTAGCACCCTGCAGCAATTTGGGTAGCTCATCCAGTGCTCTCACTAGTTAGTGTTCCTCTTGCTCTTCCTGCTCTCCTTTGAGTGTGCTGCCCTCCCAGATAACGTCATTGTATTTCTCTTGGCTTTTCAAGAGATGGTACGTGGTCTGTGGTCTTGTATTTTTCTAAAGGACCCTGGGTCTTTTTTCTCCTTCCATTTAATCTTCTCTAGGATTGTTTACGAGCCTGCCAAGAACAGATCGAATCCCTCCTTGAATCCAGTCTACGCCAGGCACAGCAGCACAACGTATCTTCAGAAACAAAGACTGTAGAGGATGAAGCAGACCTTTCCTGCACACCTACTGATGTGCGAGATGTGAACATTTAAGAGGACTTCTTCTAATGGGTTTGCTTGGCAAGAGAAGCAGACAAAGAAAGGGCATCTGAGAAGGAATCAGCATCAGGATCTCCCCCCCAGAAACCCTTTTCTCCAGGACATTTTTATACCAGAAGGGAAAACCCGTCTTGTTATATTTTTTCTTGCTCTGTCTCCCTTCCATCTGTGACTTCAAACAAACAAATAAACAAAAAATACCCCAAAAACTGTCTTAAAAAAGAAAAAAATAGTATTTGCATTACCCCCAGGGGTTTGTGCTACAAAAATAGAGGATTTTATACAATAATAATCAACTAGTTTTTATATTAAAGTGTTCTTGTCTGTATGTTGTAAAAATAGGCATTAACACACAAAATGTCTCCAGGGGAGGTATTAGATTTGATTTCTTACATATAAAACAAACCAACCAACCATTTTTAAAGTAGAAGAGGGTTTTTTTAGATAGTAAATGAAATATTCTTTTTTTTTTCTTTAAAAAGCATAGCTTTAACGCAGTTCTAGGCTTTTCTGTATCTTGCTTGCTTATGCATTTAGTCACTTTATAATTCATCTGTAAATGTTTATTTTATTTCCTTAGTTTTTTTTTTTTTATCCTCTTCACCTTATAAATGGTTAACGTAACCCATAAGTTAGTGTATGTTAGTATACAGCATTATTATATGTTAATCTTTTTGTGTGTGTGTGTGTGCGTGCGTGCCTGTGGATTGCCTGTGCATTTGTAGGGTTCCAGCTTAGCATTGTTGGGAAAGGCCAATGTACTACTCATACGATACTCTATTATAAAGAGAAACCGAAATAGTGACATAATATATTATATTTTTGTAATCTTCATATTTTTGTAGTTACCTGTGTAAAAATGCTGGTCTGACCCCGCAGATATTCAGCCTAATTATGGTCAGGTTCAATCCACAGTTTAGTCTTTTTTTTTGTTGTTTGTAATATTCTAAAACCATTCCATTCAAAGCACTTTCAGTCCATTAGATATAGGAAATACATTCTTTTATTGTGTGGGAATTTTTTTTTTTTTAATGGAATGGTTTGGAAATATATTAAGTGCTTGTTCGCAAACTTGGAATTGCAAGGCAAGTGCATTTAACTATGGTGTTAGAGGAAAGGTGATTTTTTTTTCCGAAGGTTGCGTTCCAGTGAGAGAAATTGCATTCACAAATTGCCAGGATATCTTCCTATCCTTTTCTATAGAAAAGTTGAAGTTTAGAAATCCTTTGGTGCCAACACATCTTTATAAATTAGGGGCCTTAAAGGTTCACATATAGGACACATAGTTTAAGGATTTTCTTTAGATGTTTTACAGCTGAAGGTTTTTAAACACTAAAATATATAATTTATAGTTAAGGCTAAAAAGAATATTTATTGCAGAGGATGTTCGTAAGGCCAGTATGATTTGTAAAATAATGCAATCGCCCCTTTTTTAAAAAAAAACTTTCTACCCTTGATGTTGCAGTTTTAACACAGCTTAGTAAAGAAAAAAGGACACTTCAGAGACCAAACCCAAAACAAAGCAGTCTATTTGGCCCCTTATACATTTTCAGTAGCAGTCTAACCATGAAAAAAACGCCATAGTTAATAGATACGAAAATTGGAGTACTTGAAAGAAGTTCCTGTTCCAGTATATGCCCCCCCCTTTTTTTTTTTAATTTAGCTACAAATAGAAAATTTGCACATCTTGGCTATGTATCTTTTTTATTATTATTTTAGGAAGTAGCTGAAGGGACGTGGACATAGCTGTTGAAGTTGATGCTCGAGGAGAATGTGATGGTGAAATGTATGTGAGAAAACTGCCGCTAAGGTGTTGATTGTAAAAAAAAAAAAAGAAAAGAAAAAAAAGAAAAAACAGACAAAAGAAAAGGAAAAAAAAAGAAAAAAAAAGAAAGAGAATAAAAAGAGAAAAGAATAGGAGCGGATGCTCCATTTTTATTGAGCTGCTATGGATAAATTCCCAGCATGGTTTGAAAAAAAAAAATTAACATTGCTTTTCTGTATCTTTGTCATTGTGTTTTGCTGCTATTTTGTGGATCAGTTTTTTTTTTTTGTTATACAATGTCATATACTGCCATGTTATAGGTTTTAATTTTCTCATAGAAAATTATATTATTGACATCATTTTTTTTTTGTAGATTTTTTATGTGATCAATTTTTACTTAATGTGATTACTGCTCTATTCCAAAAAGGTTCCTGTTTCACAATACCTCATACTTCAGTTAACCGTGTCTAGACCAGGTTTTAATGTTCGTACACAGTGCCTCATAGTTCTACTGCAAATGGAAATGCATCGAACGTTATTCTGAATGGGTCTCGCGATTTGCAACTAGGTTGCATTAATTTAAAATGGCAGACATTTCAGAAGATCAAGTAATGTCAGTTTTTATGGTGTTGCGCATTTTATAAAGCTGGATTCTTTGTCTGATCTGGGGTTTATTATCATAGTAGTTTTAAGCTGTGTTATTAGCCACAAGTGATATATGAAAGGTGCATTATAATATAACTCTTGTATGCCACCTGATGCGCTTACCCATCAATTGGGACACATCAGTTGGTATGATAGGTTATCTTCTGGAACTCTAAGTATTTTGTGTGTTTAATCTGTTATGATATACTAGTTTTTTTTTGTTTTTTTTTTTTAATTATAGCATAATGCTAATTTAAAAAGCCTGTAAATCTCATAAATAAGCCAGCTAACAGAGTTGTATGCTGAAGAATAATCTAGCTGTTGCCTGTATGCTGCTAAACCAAAACAGAATTAGAACTCTTTGAGGCAAATGCAGTTAAGATCCTACATAGTGCATAAACAAAGCATTGCAATGCTACTAGCAGTCGCAGGACCCAGGAGGACTGGATACATTCTGTCCAAATTTCAGGAACATTTACTGCTTACCTCATAAAACACTTCTGTTCGTGGCATCTCTGTGTCTCTGAACCAAACGTGATTACTGAGTTAGTGGTTGTCAGTTATATTATGTGTTACACTGAGTGGCAGTGTGTACTGCAAAATTCTTTAACTATTTTATGTACTAAAAGGCCAAATCCAGATAAGTGGGTTCATGTGCCAACAGAGATGCTTTATTTGTCACATTATTATAACAATCTGTAGTAAGCAAGCAATTCAGATTTGTACATTTTTATATTGTACTTATTGGCATCACTGGTCTGAAATGCACATTTTCACCAACAGACCTGTAACAGACAAGTTTCCAGCAAAAAAAAAAAAAAATCTTAAAAAAACAACAACCTAAAGTCTAGAAATAAAATTGGTAAAACCCAGTGTCTGCTTGTTGTGTCTTTTTGTTACTTTCATGAATGCTGAATGGTAGTAACTACCAAATGTAATGAGTAAGCCACGAGACATTTTCTCATTTTGACTCTCCGTGCTTTAATAGTTGCAATGCTGAAAATTTTCTATCATTATTTTAGGAAAGTGTAGGCGTTTTTTAGAAATGGGTAGGTGACTGGCTGTCACGGTAATGTGTATTTTAAAAAAGCAAAACAAGTATTTGCTTAAGATTATTTTAAACATCTAAGGTAATTACTCAGAGTAAAATACCATTTGGTGGTTCTTTTTAATAAAAGGTGAAATAAAGTAGGTGTTTGGTACAGAACGCTTGTCTGTATTTATTTATCAGTGTAAGGTTTTGTGTCCTAGAAGACGTTAATAGAAAATAGTTTTAAAAGAAGTAAAGTTAAACAGCTTTATTTTCCTTCCCATTATCTCTTACAAAGCTTATGCATACTGTTGCATCACTAAGATAATAACAAATTAGGAGCTACTAAACATAAGTAAAGAACTGGACTTGAGAAGGACAAAAATGTAACAGTAATTACATGTGATTATTTATAAAACAAAATGAGAAAAACTTACAACTTGTGTCCCAGATTTGTAAATGGGATGCATGTTACCAATTGCAACAACTAGACACACCAGAAACAGCATATTCCTAGTGATGAATGGTCAAGTTTTTAACATATGTATTGACTACCTACTCTAGGAAAACGTGATGTCATTACTGGCTTTAAAACAAATACACATAAAATATCAAGTGCTTGTCTCCCAGATCAGATACCTGTCTATCTGCCTTCTGAATTTCCCACTGACTGAACTTCACAGAACAACTGATTCTATGCAATAGCTACAGTAAAGGAAGTGAAAAATGAAAACTCTTAAGTTAACACAAGCGTGTTGGACACCGTCTAGTGCTAAATCAGCTCGTCCTACTGCAGTTACCAATAGATGGGAAGCCCCCTGTATCAGAAGAATCACAGCTGAGCCTGTATTAGCTTGTCGATTTCCCAGCCATTTCAGACAGAAACCTGAACCACGTGGCCTACCGTAAACTCACAGATGGGGAGGTTCCTATTAGTACATAGTGGGCCTGTAATTTTGTCCTTTAGAAATCGGGACCTCCTCTATATGGTCAAATTACAAAGGCAGGCCACTGAAGCAGACTCGTGTAGCAGTGAGATGGTTCAAAACTAGATGTATAGTGACTTTAAATACAGATCAAGCTGAAGCTTAAATTGGACAAAAAAAACCCTCATTTTTGTCCCCACGCAGATCTTGTATTGGTTTTCTGCAAAATTTCAGCATATTTGAAGGAAGGAACGGGAAAAAGGCTTTTGTATCACTGATGACCAACCCCTCTAATTTCAAATATTTTGAATGAAGACATACATACAATCTTGATTTGGGACAAAAAGCTTTTTGCTGAAAAAAACTCTTAGAAATTTCAACCTGCATTTTGTTTTACAGGTTAAGCGTTTTTTGCCTTTTCTATGAGTATTTTTCATCTATTAAACTGACTGAGATTCCGTGCTTTGAACAGGTTTAAGCCCACAGTCAGCTCCGTTATTTACATTTTCCTTCTATTAAACACCATCTCTGAATGGAGCCTACTAAATTTGAATGTTGGGTGAGCTGTGCCAATATTATTCACATTGGAAAGGATGGGACAAGAATGTAGCAAGAAAAACAACTTACTATAGGCTGTAAAAAAATATGCACATTCAGCTAGACTATGCTCTAGCTCATTTAAAGGAAAAATGCTATAGCAACATCAGATTGAGAAACCTACGTAGAAAAATCTCCAAAAAGCATCCTCAATTCCACTGCTGCATTTAGACTGACAAAGCTTGTACCTTTACTAAACATTAAGTTCATGTATTCTTTACCAAACAAAAAAAAAAGCTGTTAAATGTAAAAACTTTTAAATCTACTTACAGGCAAGTGTATTTGGCACTGTAAGTGATGGAAAACTTCAGAACGTAGGAGAGAAAATGAAGTTTCAAGCTACTAACTCAAAGGAGCATAGACATGACCCAGGTGTGTGGGCTAGATACTCTGATACAGGCTCCTAGAGGTGGCATTGAAAAGCTACTATGGGACAAAGGCCATAAAGCTATAAATGATGGCACTACAATGAATTCACACCAACATAATTTTATGGGAAATTAATCTTTTCAGACAAACACGGTGTTTTTATGATCCCTCAAACATACCTGCTAATGGTACGTACAGCAGCATGACAAATATAAGATTCCTATCTGGCTTTTGACTGAGTTCCCCCACAATATTCTTAAATAATAATGAGAAAGGGATTGCAAAGTTTTTTACTGGATTGCACTGAAAACGTAAGGCTTGCCAGACTCCTCATTTTACTCTTTAGGTTCAAGGAGTACAAATGTAGGAGCAAGGTAGACGTTACCCTTCTGCTTCTTAAATGCAATAGACATTTAATAACAAAAAACAAATAATTTCTTGATGATCCCATTAGCATTTGCATAGCCATACCAAGAAATCACTAAGTAGCCATAATTTTCATGAGCGCTCTTACCTGAAGAGGGAACTACTGGCAGAAAGACTGGGTGCTCGCAGTGTATCAGGAATAAGGCACAGACACAGCATCTTAACTCTGCACGTGCCCTGCTGACGCAGAGGCACCACCCGCAGTGCATGGTCTGCTCCTGGGGCACACGCTGTGCACACTTCCACTGAACTCCTGTATTATATAAGAAAGGCTTTAATGTCATCTTCAGAGCACCAATTCCTACACAGAAGAGTCCCAAATTTATTTTTTGGAGCAGTCACTACTGTACACAGATTAACACTAACAGCTTTACCTCTCAAAAAGTTGCATCTCTGGATGCAGGAAGTTGTATTTAGTAGCTGCTAGAGGTATTCCCTCTTACACGGTGTGAAAAAAAAATAAATCCATTTGTGTGGATTTAATCTCTCTTCTCACTTTACTTATGGCTTACACTACTTTCTCATTTATAATATCTTTGAAGAAATACAACTTATATTTACTTCAGGTAAATGAAACACGCATGTAGCAACCCATCTCAAAAACCGAACATCAGTCTGCACACTCACTTGAAGACAGAAACAAAAGATCATACTCTCTCACGTCCACAATGCATACTAAGGGACAGTCAGTACAATCTTCCCTGCTAACATGTCTGTCACGTTCTGAAGCCTACCTGAAAGCCAGAGACTGCCCAGTCAAATAAGACTTGGACTACATCTGCTCAGCTCTGACTAAACTGGCATGAACTGGAAAAGAAAGAAGCAAAATATGAATTTAATTAGGCAAATGTTTCTAAATTCACACTTGGTAACAGATTTGGGGTGGGAGACTGTATGGTGATGGGAATCTCCTCCCCAGTAGTAAGATGCCTTCAACACAGGTAAAGCCAAACAGAGCAGCCTGGGACTGCTCGTGGTGACAAACACAGGAAGAAACAACTGGTTACGAGCCTTGGGGCTGCACAGGGCTCCACACACTGATATCTAACACAACTGAGAAAGCAGAACCAAAGGTGGAGCCACCCCATGCGTGGGCCAAGCTGCAAGCCAGGACCTGCCATGCTGACTGGTCTGGGCAGGAGTCCTCTTCCCTGGGCCCATGTGGTAAAGGCCGAGGGTTTGGATTTGTACCTGGGGTGTGTGCATATCACAGAACAGAACTGCCATCTACTCACCATTCCCAACCCAAGCAACTAAATCTGAGGTTATATATTGCTGAGTGGTATGGCTTTGTTATTTCTCCCATCCCAGCTGACCGCCCTGTGACACTTGCCTGAATCCACCCAAAGGCTGTACACCGCTGCTCGGCC
Organism: Aythya fuligula; assembly: GCF_009819795.1. Classification (NCBI taxonomy): domain Eukaryota; kingdom Metazoa; phylum Chordata; class Aves; order Anseriformes; family Anatidae; genus Aythya; species Aythya fuligula. The sequence goes on from NC_045563.1 coordinate 47,454,596, forward strand.
TCTGTGACAGCTGGACAAGTCACCGTGGCCTGTGAGATGTTGCCTGCAGTATTAGCATCAGTCTTCAAGGAGCTGGGCTGAGATGGACAAATCATTTAACACAGGCCACTAAGTCACCACCAGAGCATTACGACAACTCGCCCGAGCCAGTGCAACGCAAGTGACCTGGTGTCCTAAGTCACGGCTCTGATGGTAAACTGTCTGAAACAGACAATTGAGCATTTTGATGTTTTATTTCTCCTTTTATTAGATTTTATCACTGCAGATTGATTGAAGACGTGGTATTATTGTGGTATTATTTTTGAACAGCTTTTTTGCTCCTTGAATACACACAGGCCACAGTTCTTTGCATTTAGTTGCTGGCCGCGTTAACTACTGGAGACTGGGCTCTTCAGCAAATTTACGCTACTCGTTATAGGTATGTTCTCTCTACAAGCACAGGCGTAACATCTTTTAAGTTTTCCAGAAGGAATCAACAGCTTTTTACTCAAAAGTAAACATTATTTCTAATAAACCTACTACATTTATTTCATGTTTTCAACTTAATGTACCTGCAGCTGTTTCAGTCATTAAGTAGGATCACTTTGTTTCTTTTAGGCAACGCATTTACCAGCCACGTATTGATTCTGGTTTCTCTTTTCATGGCAGCCCTTGGACTGTGAAGGATCAAAAAGATTCCTCCCTTACAATATCTTTCTAATATAAGAGAAACTATTCACCTGCCTTCATTCCTGCATGATAATGCCCAACAGAGTTGTAGAGTCAAACAAGTATATGCCAACTCTTGCATGCCTGTGGGAACACAAGTGTTCTCTCATCTTCAAACAGTTCTCCAAACATCTAAATATAGTCCTTCATGTTTTTAAACCCCTCTGTAAACATGCTTCAGGTGTATTCAGGGGCTCTTTCCACATCTCCCATAATTCTGCCGAGGGAGCATCATTAGGCAAATTACAAGAAAATCTCATTGAAAACATCTCTCCAGATTTTTCTCTAATGTTGTTTCTCTCTCATTATTTCTCAAACTAATTGATGCTACTGGATTTTTTGCAGTTTGTCCTCATCTTATTGCATAAGAGAACATGTATGACATACAAATGTAATGGGCCAGACGCTCACCACACAGTTCCAGCAGTGTACCTACAGTGAAACTGGTTTATGAATTCCCAAGTTGTGCTCAAATCATTTTTCATCTTACTAAGCTGTCCTGGATACGACACAAAAATGATGCTCAAAGTCCATGTGGTTTTAGGATGACAATGTGCTTGACTAACTGCACCACAACCAAGGTGTCCTCAAGAAGAAAATACACTGCAGATACTTAGCTTTAGCTTTCCTATAAAAATAAAGTAGTATTATTTCACTTGTATTTCAGAAACTGACAAGTGCTTATCAACTTTTTTTTTTTTTTTTTTTTTTTTTAGGTAAATGAGGGTCTCAAAAATTCAGTGTCTGCACATACGCTACAGGAAAAAAAAAAAGCCAGTTTAGAGAACAATGTAGGCATGTGTTTTTAAACTACTGTTCGTGCAGTCTGGTCAGGACTGTGTGACACAGTATACAGTGTTTTGTCATCCAAGGAATGTCTTTGATCAAGAGTTTATGCAAGAAGGAAAAAAAAGCCATGAAACCCTAATCCGTTCCCACAGTCCAGTAAACGTGAGCTGGACAAACAGTGGACAATAGCAGTAAAGCTTGCTGCTGGAACAATAGCTGCAACTAAAAAAATTAAAGGGTTGCTGACTCACAGTTCCTATAATCAAGAAAGATTCCATGCCTTGTTGATTATTCCACAGAATCCTGAAGATGCTGAAGGTTACAAATTGTAACTACATATTACATGGAGATAAAGCGGCAAAATATGCTGCTAAACAATCAAAAAGAAAAAAGACAAATACTGACGTTGATTCTGCCTAGTGCAGAGCTGATATGCAAAAACTGAATAAGCAATCTTCTTCCTGCCTAAACAGGACTTTTGCTAAAAGTAAACTCCGTAATTTTATTATAAACTAAAGCAGTTTACTTCTTTCTGACAGTGCACTACTATTCTAGGTGCTATCCATACAAATTCTACACTACAATCAAACTTGCTGATGTTTCAGTACAAAAGCTATATGCTATTTCTTGTCCTTATTCAGGAATCTTCTGCACGTAACTTTGTCATGCCAAAAAAACAGCCACACAGAACTGTGGAGCTGGTTCATTACTCATGTATATGAAATACGATAGAACAATTAAAAATATTGTACAGCAAGCCACTTCACAATCAACTGACGCTTACTATGGCTTTAATGTATTTCATATAAGAGTGAACGGCCACTACTCTGTATTAATGAGGATTTCCAAAGCCTTGTATGTTGGCTATGTTCAGGGGCACTTAATGACCATGTTTCCATTTGCAGAGTACTACCTCATTTGGCAGAGCTGTGTGTTATTCAAGAGTTGCAAAGTACAGAATCTTAGGATGAAGAACGCTGCCAGAATATAATGATTACACTTCAGAAGTGAACACTCCTGTGATTAAGGAGGAATATCCAGCGTGAAGCTAAAGAGATACTCAAGTTAGTTCCAGATGAACTAACTAAGGACAGCGAAGTGCCTCAGTACCAGATTGCTCCAGTTAGCCTTGTATGTCGATTCTGGATACCAAAACTGGAAACCAACTGGAAACATGCCACAGGACTCCCAGATCTCCGTTCTCTCTGGTGATATATACATTTCTGTGGTAAAGCGTACTGTCATAACTTTGTCCACTTAAAAACAAACAAAAAACCTCTGGCAGACTGTAAAATGAGAATCTTTGTGGTTACTTGTCAAACTATGAAAGCTGAAGTTTTAGGCTGTAATTAGACCAGAAGCCATAGCCATGAGAAGTTGCAAAGGGCAGTAATCAAAGGCACTAAAATTTATGCTGGGAAGCACCAAGAATATGAAGAATTGTAACATTAGAAGAAATATTAAACTTTTTATTATACATCAAAACCTTTCTCTTGGAGAAGGTCCTGATGAGATGTATCACACACGTTGTTCTACCTGCCTGGTTCAGCTTTTTACAACCTCCTCTGGAGTACCCTCAGAAATAAAGATTATAATCCAGATGAACTTCAGGTAATTCTAATATTTCAGCAGGTTTCAAACTATAGGCCTAAAATCATTAAGAACACCAACACTGTCAAAAACATTTAGTGCTTCACATTGCTATCACTGCAGAAATTGTTTAAGAAAGCCCATGGTGGGGGGGGTGGAACTGGATGGTCTTTAAGGTCCCTTTCAACACGAGCCATTCTATGATTTTGTGACTCTGAAAAGTTTTTAAACCAGCCTCTATTTTCTCTCCTTTAGATGTCATATACCCAGAAAGCTGGCAACATGAGTTTGCACAGGTTCTATGCACAGACTAGAACGCACTATTGCTTACATACTTCATACCTCAATAGCAATCGGATCATAACCATAACCAAACAAGATATGCCAAACTGGGAAGTCAGACTTTCCTTACAAATCCAAATGTAATATGTCGTAACCAGGAAAACATAATAGGATCCTACAAGGATGATTTCTAAGTGAGAAATTGCATATACAGATATATATATATATATATATATATATGTTTCTGATTTCATGCATTTCTGTTCATTAGAGACATATCTTCAGAGCTGAAATTGATTCCATTCATATTACAGCTCATGACAAATTAAAAGAAAGCATGCCTACTTAATGAACGAGCATTGCAACAATGAATTTAACTTGGAGACTTTAATTACCATCCCATTTTTTTGCCCTCCTTCTCTGTATCCATTCTAAAAATCTGTCCGTAGAAATGCCGCCTCAGTAAAGAGGCCTTTACTGTACACACGTAGTACAATGACGTAGATAACACACAAAGTCAGATTTACATGTGCTGGTAATGGTTGATTGGGTATTACCAGCTGACGACCCCATTGCTGTAAGACAGCACTGAAATCAGCATGGAATTCCACAGGGAGTTGATTCTCTGTAGTCAGAGCTCACCTTCCCACTGATGCCTCAGAACTCACTATCTCTTGTACTCGTCACGTAACATGGAAATGAAAACTGCAAGTCTTCTGGACTGAAACAACTTCAGTACATTAGCAATAGACAGCTTTGCATCCATTTTTAAATGGAAACCTACATTCAACAGCCTGAGCTGAGAGAACATCACGAAGAAACAAAACAAGCTAGAACGCAGTCCAGACAAGTCAGAAATTTGAGAGTTAAATGTTTCAAGCATTCCTCCCTAACTGTAACTACTGAGCATACCTAGAGGTGGTAAATACAGCAATATATTTTAATATATTTTAAAGACATAGTACCTTCAATAATTTTGGCAGAATTTTTCCATCCTAACTGATTTTATCAGATCAAGTACCTCCAGAAAAAATTAGACCTGTTTGACCATACAGCACAGAGCCACAATTTCCACATCCTACTTTATTAATAACCAATATAATAATCTACAAGATTAATTTTTTTTCCACACCTTCCCCTCCCAGAAATAAAAGCAATATTTAAGTTGCACAATCAAGCGTTCAGACCAGGAAACGTCTGAATGACCATGTCCCGCAGCAGTTTTATTCAGCCTCTCCACACACAGATCATCTGATAGAGTTTTTAATTACAATTTAATAGTTGCTTCCACCAGAGTCCTGACAGGATGAGTAACCAGGATGTGGCATTAATGAAGCCATTTATATGTATTTTTTTTTAATTTGTTCCAGATTTCAGGAAAGTGTTAATAAAACAGCAAGGGCATGAAAAGAAGAGAAAACATATGCTTATGACTCACAAAACTGAATAATCCTTTGAAGAGTGGTTTTGCTAAATTTTGATGGATTTTTTTTTCAGTAGCGCTGTAGTTTAAGCACATGCCTTTCTTTCACACGTGTTTGCTAACTCTTATACTCCTCATTTTCCAGGTAACTCCCCTGAGGAACAGCCAAGAATACAAACATGTAAATAGCCACTCAGCGTTAACAAGTAGCACGTTCTGAAGTATTCAAGCACTTAGAATGCAAAATTATTTGCAAGAAGTCCCACTGGTTAAGGCGAACCAATATTCCTGATGTAATCTGGGCTTTAGCTCCTCAGCTGTAAGTACAGTGTAAAAAACCCTCTGTGGTATGCTGTTACAGCTCTAGACATCACAGAAAACCCCACAAATCTGTTGCAAAAACATTTTTAAAACTTTGCACTGAAGAAAGCACATGATTACATATCCAACAGAGTTTTCAACTGTGGCTCATTTAATACACACCATCATGCCCATACAAGACTTGAGACAAAAGATACTCAGAAAAATACAGATGTTTGGAATAAAAGATTGCATTAGCATGAACACATAAGTAGCTCAAGGAAAGGCCTACGAGGCAACCCTAAAGATGTCATATCCCAGATTTTTTTTGAAATCCTAGATGCTTCTACCATCTTTATGGTTAAATATATATTTTTATGTTTACGTTACAACTTCTCAAACAAAATTAATGTTTAAATATATGAAATAGTAAACCAATAGTAGAAATTTAGCCACCAAAACAGTTTTCAAAGTAAGTAATTATCTGCTTGGTCTGCAGAGATCCTTTTCATCCTTAAGCCAACAAGAATAATTTTGTACATGATACAATCTCTAGAGTGGCGTTTTGCATATGACTTACATATCATACATTTCTAGTAATCAAATGCTTCACTAACTTTGAACTCTCACATCCCTACCCTTGTCTTTCCATAATTTGTGCAAACCATGTACAAAGATTCCAAAAGCGGCCACATTATAAAATTGGAATACTTAGACCTCCAGCGTTTACTTCTCTTTGTACACTGAGAGGAACATCAAAAGTGCCTTTTTGAGACCAAGAACCAGCTTGCGGGGGGATCGCTATCGAAATCTCTGTATTATGTTTTAAGCAAAAAACATTTTGAGTCAATCACAGATGAATACGTAGTATCATTTCATTGCCTTAAAGTAAACAGGTAAAATACTTTGATTTGCAAAAATAAATTATGTTGCGGATCCTGAGACAACTTTTTCAAATCCGGATTTCTATCTTAATAATTAATAATTATTAAGTCAAATTATGTTTCCCTAGTATGTGGTCTTTTTGTGTTGTGTCTATTTATTTTACAGAGATTATAGGGTATGCTATTCTTTTGTGCTTTCACTTAAGTTTCAAGTACATGCACTTTTGAGCTTGCTCTGGTTGCCCAATAGTTTTAAGTTACATATGAATTAAAAGTTGTACTTAAACTACCATAAATAAAGAGACCATCAATGCTGTCATGTCACTTCCAAAGTCCCAAATGAAGAAACAGGCTACAAGTAAATCCTACCTCAATACTACTTTATTTCAAAGATATTCACCACGTCATCAGAAGAGCTGTATTATGCATGGATATATTCTGTACTCTTTACTTGAGCAACTTCATCTATATAAATATTTGTGAACTATTACAAGAAGCATTACTTACAGGCCATTTTTACGCACTATAAAAACCTCCTCCACTAGATGGCTCTGGCACTACGTGCATCAGAGCTAAAACAAGCACACCAGCAGCTAGTTATTAAGAAAGGCATCTGATATTGGCAAAGTAATATACTCAGGAACAACAGCAACAAGATGATTTTGAAATAAAGTCCATATATATACGCACATGTATTTAACAAAACATTTTTACCTTTGAGTTAAAAAAAAAAAAAAAAGGCAGAATATATGGTCTTCACATCCCAGATGCAAACGCACAATAAACATTTTGAAAATTCAAATTACTTATTTTCTTGTATAATAAAAAAACACTATACAAGTAAAACAGACGTGAGGTCTAGATGGCACCATGAATCATTCAAGAATATGGCAATACTAACACATTTCCTTCATCTGAGAGTGTTTGCTGTGCATATAGCTTCCAATATGCATGCTAGTCAAATTTCTCATCATGAAGCTAAACTATGCCATGTAAACTTAGCCAAATAGGCATACGCTACAGCTGATGAAAGCCTTCTAGAATTCATTATACGACTGTATTGCAAATGGTATGCACTGACATCTAACAGCCCAACCTAAAACAACTCTCAGGTAAAATACTTGACTGTATTTCTCAAACTTATATAGTTGAATAAATAGAGACTAAACAGCATATTTAAGCGTAGAAAATAGTGCAAATTTCAAGTTCAGAGTTGCAGCTACTTTATGAACTGGTATCTTAAAGTCTTCTTCCTTTGCATTCTGACTTCACTTGTCATTCTACTCTTTAACCACAGAACTGGTTGCTACTGCAAAGTCTGCAGGCAACTGATTATTTTTTACTTCACCTAAAACACCTACACATTGTGTAAACGGAATGATCTATATACATAGATTTTTTTTTTTTTAAATAACATACATCCTTTAAGTAAGGAAACTTCACAAATGCATGTTTTCCTTTTCAGGAAAGGGCTAGTGACGAATTAAAGTCGACACTTTCATTTAACAGGTTTTTAGTGTTTCCATGATCTGTAAAGCCTGGAGAGAATAAATTATAAAGGACATATGAGGAAGAACTATTAAAAGATCACTGTTTTTCCCTTACCACTTTGATATTTAGCAGATCTTCGCTTTGTTTAAAATGAGTAAACACTTTTCCAGTTATCTGTTCTTTTAATATTTCTTCTTTGTTCATCCATGTTTATCTTCATCTGTTATATTCAAAATGTTAGTGAAGATCTTTCAGTACTGACTCTAAAATCAGACTGAATATTTAGCATTGAACAAACCTAAAAAAGAATACATGAAAGTGTTTCAATGTGTCTGTTTTCCAAAAGAATGCTCAATAAAACTACCAATTCCTCCGTTTCTCTTTTTCTGGTCCTACTTGTAATTCATTGTCAAATAATGTTTTTCCTTTAATTTCTTTCCTTTAAAAAAAAAAAAAAAAAAAGAAAAGAAAATGTTGCATTTGCTATCACTTGGGGAATTTCCTATTCTAAGTATTTTTATATTGTGACTGCTTTTTGAACAGATTTAGAGATTTCTTGCAAAAATTAATACTATTTTGTGCTAAAAATACCAACTTGATCCTACAAACCTGTTTAAATTTTCCTCTGATTTTTTCCAGATCTTCTTGAAGCTTTTCGTAAGTGGCGTCTTCATATGGGAACTTCTGAATCATTCCTATTAATGAATCCAGAGCCTTTCTCTTTTTACTACAAAACAAAACACAATAATGAAAATTAGCCTGCTATAGAAGTTCTCTGTCGGTATGAAAATGATACCAATATTTTATACTTCAGGGCATAGAATCCAGTCTTCCATCCTTCTTTCAACCTCCCTCATTTAACTCAGAAATTAAGCTGTAGCACAACTGACAAATTTAATGTTTTGTTTTTAACTTACCTGGCAAAAATGAAGATATATTCAAGAAACATCAAAATTACCAATTAGATGACTGAGTGAAATAAAGAAATGCAATAAAAAAGTTCACCAGAATACACGTCAAGATAGCTGAAAGCATGGTGGCAATTCTTTCAAATAAATTAATCAAATCTGGACATAAAATAAAAGATTAGGTTATTCCAAAGGAAAGTAATCAATGCATGGAAGTATATGCACCTGTGCAGCAAAACACAGAAGTAATGAAAAAAAATGAGGGGAGAAGATGGGAGCAAAAGAAATGTAGCAAGATCTATTTGTGATACACCTCTAAAACAAACACTACCTTCAGGTATATAAACCACACAGCAAAAGCGCGGTGCAAGATAACTTGATTTTGTATGATCTCTATACTCCCACCCCGAAGAAGAATTCTAATTTTTAATCAATAATATTGTTTAGCTATTAACATGTCACCCTTTTAACAATATCATACCTTTTAAGTAGTTAGAAAAGGTCTATCAGTGGTCAGTACACTTGATTCTTTCTGATGCTGAAGTGGTGTTACTAGCATTTCATAAGCTTGTATTACTTTCCATACAGACAACAGAATGGAAGTCATAGAAAAATATAGGTTGTAAAGGAAGTCAGGAGGTCATCTAGCCTGCCTTCCACCCAAGGAAGGACTAACTTTAAGGCCAGAGAAAGTTACTTGGTACCATCTCCAAACATATTTTGAAAAATCTACAACAATGGAACTTCTGTTGTCAATGTGGTCAACCTGTCCCACTGCTTAGCTGCTCACACTGGTAAGGACTTTCTCTTTACACCCTATCAGAAATTCAATAGTTTCAGCTTGTGAAAGGTGGTTATTATCCTTTGCGCACTGCTGCAAGGAATGAGTCTCTAGGACTTCCCTTTATGTAGTACAATTAGCTATCTCCTTTGTCTTTTCTTCTTCAGGGTGAAGAAACCAAGTTCCCTTATCCTCTTTTCAGTATCACGCGGTCCAGAATATGATATAATCCCAATGAATCTCTGCTCAATCTTCTGGTTTTCAATATATATATTTTTTAACTTGGGAGGAGGCAAAACTGAACAATATAATTTGAATAATCTGAAAAACTATTGAAGGAACTTTTTTTTTTTTTTAAACCTTACCTGTTCTTTTCATCTGTGCATTTGCGGAGCAGACACTGCCAGGTCAGCGCGAAGCCAAGGTAGCTGCCAATCTAGGAATTTATAAGAATACCATGAAAAAAAAATCATTAAACATATGCATACAGATCACTAAACAAACGTATACAAACAGTACTACATTATATCCCACTCTTCAGGAAACAAATCATTGCCTATACAAACACATTTCATGTTGAAAAGATCAATAAATTAGGGTAAGATGAATGAGGGATATCTGTGTTACCCAGTACAACAGTCAGAACACTTCTTGTAAGAAATCTGTTTAGCATCAGATGACAACAGTATTTAAAACACAGCATAAACAGCAATCCTGCAAAACACTATCCATACTTTATGCCCTCTGAACCTCAAAATTTATGAAACTGATGCATGGCAGTAGGGAAACAATTCAGAAACAACCTATTTAAGATGCTTTGGTAAGTATTTGTTTTTGCAGCAGTGTCAGCTTAAGCAGCTCCTGTACAGCCCCAGAAAAAGCTGTACCAGCTTGGCTGAGGGAGCGGCCAAGTCAACCAGACAGGAAAACACATTTTTTCTGAGTTAATATGCAAAGAATTTTACTAGCCTAACTCATGAGGGTAGCACAGAATCAGAAAGAAGCACAAGAAGCTGACTAAGCCAGTCTTGCTGCCAGAGAGCTTTTCATTACAACTGTAATCAAATAGGAATATACAGAAATATAATAGGAATACATGTTCTTCAATGCACCAGCTTGTTAAGTCAGCTGGAGTTTCTTTCCAAAGTGATTTAGAATTCACAGAAAAACAACACAGACACTTAAAACATAAGTGAGCTGACTTTGAGGTAGTTAAGTCCAAAATTATAGCCTAATCCCACTTCAGTCCACATGTGCATACACCTGCCATTTAAACGTACAAAACATAGTATAACTTGGAAATTCCCATAACCTTCAAACCACTTCAGAGTACAGCAGCAATGTCTGGGAATACCAGTCTCCTGGCAGTTATGTTTGATATGGTACACAGATCAGCTTTTGTTACTTCGTGTATTTTATTTATTTATTTATTTTAAGGCTCAAACATGGGTTTGGGACTTAACATCTCATTTAGTGCTTAAGCATATTTGAAGTGAGGCGATTTCACCTGCGTGCACCAAAACTGCTTGGAGACTCCAGGAAGGTGGAGACAGCCCACAGACTTGGTACCTAGCTGCACCAAGATGCCGAGGGCTGGGGACATGTGCCCTTGGATGCTTCACAGCAGTATGCTCAGCAGAATTAGCAGCGCCCTACTAGGGGCACAATCTTCTGCTTGAGCCCTAGTGGATACTGCGTCTAATACCGCCTAAGGGATGTGATGGGTAACAGACATTTTATTTGTAACATCTTAATTTAATTCTCTATCAAGCAAGGCCCCTGTCAGATCAGTACTATAATTCTACTCAAGGCTGACAGTTCAAAGACTGCCCAATTCATCCCTTCACATGACTCCCTATCTACAATTTTAGTCTCTTCGGGAACTTCCCAACATAAGTAGATCAGTGCACTTCTCCTATATCATGGCCTACACAGGACAATTTTGCATACAGCCATCTGTGTTTAGAAGCTGCTGTTCAACACTGTTTTCTTAGAACTTCAGAGCTGTAGCATCACTAGGAAAATATTTAATCACTATACATCTCCATATCACACCAAGTGTAAACCAAAATTTTATAATAACCATCCTTTCAGAATTTGGGTTTACCGATTTCATTTCATAATGGATTAACATAATTGCTGCTGTTCTTCCAGTAGCAATATTCACCTGACAAACTCTCCCAGTGTTAGAAGTATCAGAGAGTACAACGCAGACAACCAGAATTGTCCTGTTGGAAAGTGACTTGGGTGAAGAACCAACATCGCATGGGTTTCCCTAATGCTGAACCACAGAGGATGGTCCGGGGGTTCCTTGGCCACAATTTCGGGTTAAAGAAGTCAACATACACAATTTGTCTTGGGCAAGTTTGTTTGATTTCTCTCTTATCCTTCCTTTCAGGGAAACAAAATAATATCAAAATGGGATCAAATAGACTCAGAAAACGCAAAAAAAAAAAAAAAAAAAAAAAAAAAAAAAAAAAAAAAAAACCACAACTATTTAATCGTTTCCTCGCGACACAGCCCCCAGCCCCGCGATTTAAGGCGCCTTCCCCCTTACCTCGGCGCCCACCCTGGCCCCGTGGCGCGCCCCGTGCCTCCTCCCCTCAGCAGCCCCGGCGTGACGGCCTTCGGCGTAGCCCTCCTGGTAGCCCTCGCCGTGGAACCTGCGGACACACACACACACACACACGGACGGTTTCTGACGCTGGTTCCCACTTCACTTTCTGCCGTTTAGACGCCAGGTAGGGGGGTGCCCTACCTGTGCTCGGCCATCACGATCTCCTCGAACATGTCCGGGCCGGGTCCCGGGGGCGCGGCGGCCGCCATGACGCCGCCAGAGCCCTCCCTCAGCACGGCCCCGCGGCGCGCGGCAGGCCGGGAGCGGACGGCGAGCCGTTGGGGCCGCGCGCGGGAAACGCACGTTGAACGGCCGCCGCCAGCCCCAACGGCCCGGGCCGGCCCTGAGGGCGGCAGGGGGCGGCAGCGCGCCGCCGAGAGAGCGGGGTGGGACGGGGAAAGGGAATAGGGAGCTGTGGGCAAGCTGCGCCTCCCTCCCGTGACAATACCGGGATGGATCCTTACTGTGCGTTAAGTTATGCCAGCAGCCTGATTTCTGGATGGCGCAGCTTGCGTTTGTTTTCCTGTCAGCCTAGCTGGCGGTTGGCAAACACCAAGTCATGCACCCAGCGACCAGTACGGCTAACTCCTGACAGAAGGAGTTCTGGAAACTACCACAAGCCCCTTTTGTTTGGATCCGAGACGCTTTCGACTTTCAATTAGTGTATTTTTTTTTTAATGTATTTAGATGGCCAACCATTAGTATGCTGGTCTATTACAACGTTCACTTATTATTACAAATGAACACTGGTAAAACAAAACATTTGTCCTTATTTATAAATACATACGCTAACTTATTGGTTCTTCAGGTAATTAGACTTGAGACATTTCATGAAATGCGTGGCTCTGCAGACACCAATCCGAGCAGTGGTACAGCCAGTCTGTTAGCCTCTGAGCCAAACACAGGCAGGGGATTGAAGAGACTGCTCCGAGGTCCTAAGACATGTCTACAGAATAAATAAAACGGCACTAGAGCAAAATCAAATTCATACTAGTAAAGGTTTAGCTAACTAGAGGCACCAATCACTGTTCATTAAAAATGTTCCATCACAACAGGCTATATTGATTTGTAAGGAGTGACTGCAGTCAGTCAGCCAGCTCGTTTTCTGCATTAATTTAATGTTTAGGTGTCAATGTACATTACATGAAATTAAATCACTGAAGGTTTGCAAGGCGTGTATCTACTGTACTGTCTCATAATCACAAACACGTATTGTTCACTAACCATATGATGCCAGTGGAAATATAAAGTAACTCCAAAGCTAATGACTACAATTTAAATCTTTGGAAGTTAACGCAAAGCAAGGGCTTTGATCTCAGTAGGTAGGTGGCTTGATTCATTATGTTGCAAATATAACTATTCTAGCAAGAAGTCTACCAAACACTGCTCTCATTTCGGGGCATTCTTACGTGTTCTCAGCAATCCGTTTCATATGTCAGGGTTCCTGAGAAACTTGTATGCCTAGACTGTCACAAAGTCACCCGTAATTCAGAGTCTAAATGATGTGTTTTTCCTACTTCCAGTTGCTTCCAAGGCAAACATATCTCTGCTTTCATCACGTCTGATGCTGCCTGAAAGGAGGGTTGGCTATCATACATTTTTGGAGAAAAGAAAGTACATTTATTTTATTATTATTAAATGAACAAGTCCTTCTCCTTGTCCCAGGGTTTCCATGAACATAGTTTCAGTACTTGGAGCAGGGGTAACACTGATACTGGGGTTCCTGAATAAAGGTTTTACAGCTCTTCACACTTCCCCAGAGTGGAAATGGAGATGCCCAGTATCTCCTTTTCTATAGCTTTCTCACTACTCTTACAACTCGTATTTACACATCATAGCTTCTAATTGAGACTTCACAAGGAGACATTTGACACCTGACCTTTTAAAACCCTTTACAACTGTAAAACCTACTCCTGCAAAGGAAAGCCTGGCAATTGCCTTACTGTCTTTGAGAGACAGTGATCAGCCAAGGCTCACACAGTGCAGAGCGAAAACGTGCGCGGTGGTGGTGCTGTTTACGTTCCCACAGAACCAAACACAATGGTGTTCGAAGGTTTTGCACACCAAGTTCCTGACCGAGTCAGGTGTCTAATGGCAGGGAAAGCATTTTCCAGTAATCGTTCCACCTCACGCAGGGATCTTGTCACTTTTCATAAGCAAAGCAGCCAGGCCTGGTCAGAGCTTGGATGGGAAACCTCCAAGGGAAACTAAAGTGCTTCAGGAAGTGGTGTGGGTAATTTAGCTCCTGGCATTCTTCCCCGTCTGAATAAATATTGAACCAACCTCTAACCATGCTGTTACAGTAAGGAACACCGTGCTGGTGGTGGAAGATGCAGACCCAAAGGTGTCAGCAAATAGGGTCACAAGGTGCTATTCACATATGTAAGGATGCTCGACTTTGTGCTCTTGACAATATTCACAATAATGTTAAATCTACTTTAAAATCTCTCACATGTTAATGTAAACAGTGTGCCCCCTGAATTCTGTCATTTGTTGTGTTTCCCATCAAAACTGTCTTAGTTTGCTTGTGTTTTTTTTTTTTGTTTGTGTTTTTTTTTTTTTTTTTTTTTTTTTTTAAAGCATAAAATAGAGGTTTTGACCAAATTTTAAATATTCATGTTCATTTCACTTTGCTTTCTGTTCTTTGATTTTTATGAAAGGGTCTTGACACATACCTGATGTTCAAAAATAATATAGTGTCTGATCAAAAACAGAAATGAAAAAGAAAAAAAAATAAACAAAACAAACAAACAAACAAAAACCAGAATACCCCAAGCACAAAAACTTTTGAAATAAAACAACTAGAAAATCAGGACTGCGTCTCCCAACACATGAAGAGTAGGAGCCCTCCGGATGTGTGGCAGTGGCTCAGCACAAAGGAGAATATAAAACACCATGGGAGACGCTTTGCAGCCAAGAAATCTGCAACTCCTGTGAGTCACCCTTGCAGCATTTCCAAACTGAAATGTTCAGTCCCTCTTTTCCTGCCAGAAATAAAGATCTTTTTCAGGCAACACGGCCATTTCCTGCCCCCCCAGGTGCACTGATGAGTATGGTGCCATTCTGTAAAAGAGATCAGCCTTCTACCTACATCGTTTTTGTGTTTTGCAGGTGGATGGTTGATGTATTAATATAAAAACACACATGTGGAGCATGTAGTGTGGTTCAAGTCTGGTTGGAAATTGCTGCCTTCAGTGCCCGCAGTGCGCAGATGCTGGCATACCGGCATGCAGCTTTGCCTGTGCTGGAAATTTGCTCTGGCTGCAGCCATCAGCAAATCCTCGCTGAAGAAGGAGCTGTTTCCAAAACCCTTCCATAACAAAGATACTTTTCTTAGACTTGCAGTTTCATGTGGAGCTCAGCAGCAACTGGCAGCAGATGGACTCGAAGTCCAGCATTGGCCCTAACTGGCTTTGGGAAACTCGCTCTGTGTTGTACCTCAGCTGCACCTCTCCACACAGACTCCGTGGTTTGATAAAGCTCCTTGAAGCGTCTACTTCACAGTTACAAAAGAATCAGATACATTTCCATGTTGAAGATGATTTTTTATTGCAAATGTACACATTACACTACTGATAATGCACAGAAAAAGCTATTGTTTCCTAAAATTTCATGATTACAAAACTTCACAAAATTTGTTACAACTAAAAAACCCACCTTCAAGAGTATATAAATAGAATTTCGCGCATAAATAACAGTAACAAAATAAACAGATGTATGTATTCAATAAATTAATTATAAATATTGCATTGGCAATGAAGTGCTAGGTCAGAAAAAACACCAGTATTTCCAGTAGAGCTTTTGTACAGAAATCTCTATTATAAGTGAACCTTTAGAAATGAGTGGAATCCTGAACAGTTTTTGGTTTTTTATTTTTTTTTTCCTTTGGTTTCAGTTTGTTTATTCCTTTGTCAAATTGCTATAAGGGGAGAACAGAACTGAGGACATCAGTCATATGTTTTTTAGCCACAAGGCAGCCATGATCCCTTCCTGCAAGAAGAATGGCATGGCTGTCCCAGTTCTCGTTTATGTCACTATATTGTCTCTCCACTGATTTCAACTGATGCAGAATCATCCTGAAAGGACTTAAAAGAATTGCTGGTGGTTACAGATAAAACATGAAAAATCCGCCTTGCAATTGATGTGACCTATGCATTATCCATTTTCAGTCTTTATCGCCATTTGCTCATGACATACATTTGTATATACAACAGAATCTGTATTTGAACACAGATTTGAACTGCTTATTCCCTACGTGAAAACCAGAAATGCTAGTTCTGTACACACTTCAACCCCCATGCTGAATTCCCACTAATGTTAATGAGAAATCTATGCTGGATGATGCAGATCCCACAGTGAACATAAATTAGCCTATACAAGAAATCAAAGATCCAGTTTTCTGAAGTACCCCTTAGCAATAAGGGAAGGAAGAAATATTTCCCTTTCGTCCCTTCTTTCCTAAGGGAAGAAAAAGCACAATATACAGGCAGAATTGTTTTTCAGTGGTATGCTTTCAATAGAAAGTTCTCCCAGAACCTTGTCAGCAGCTTTTCAAGAGACAGCATTAACTCTAGTTCACATAACCACATTTGCTAGGTCTTCCTTAATCATGTTTTGTTCCAAATGTTTGTCTTTAGTCTCTGAAGCTACCAGATTTTGAAGCCTCTGAAGCTACCAGATTGTGAACCTTCCCGTGAACTGCAAAAAGGTTTTCTGCATTTGCTCCCATGAGCAGAAATAACAGGTGAACATAGGTGGCAATGAATTGGATGTACAAAAACTGTAATTATTTTATCATCACCACGTTAATGGAGGAACTCCAATGAATGCATTAAGCTTTTCTTATTTAATCCTTCTTTCTCAAATAAAACCCTATGGATAGGCAATTCTTTAGAAGATAGCCTCTGGGCACTCATCTCTTACCGGTACAACACACTGTATGGAAAAGGCTGGCTCCATACTGAAATATATAAAAAAGTTTGAAACATCACTACACGAGAAGCTAACCACCTGCAATATTCTGCAACATTTCTTTAAAACCGTGTGTGTAATCAGCATCATTTCTGAAAGCTGGGGCTCTTCACTGGAGACAGTTTGGAGGTGATCCCAAAGGGATCCATGCTGTCCGTTTCAAGAGGCGATGAGTATACCTCTGGTTCAAAAGCCTGGCTATAATCACCATATTCACCAAAGTCTGTTGACTCCACTGGCACCGTGTTGATCATAGGTAAGAAGTGAGATAGTGGAAGAAAATCTTTTCCTTTGAACTGTTGTCTTTGCTTGGCGCTACTCAAAGACACCGATATCCCGTATTTCTTTGATTTATATACGTTGTAGCCGTCTGGACGAATCTCCTCTTCAAAGGAACAATCTTCAGTGGAATACCTGAGCTGAACAGCAAGGAGTAAAGAGGATTACAAATGTGCCCACCAGATTCACTGTGTTTGCTGTACAAATTCACTATACTCAACCACACTGTACACTGTACTCAGCCACAGCCTAAACCTCTGGCACCAGTCCTCCTCCCTCTCTGCCTGCCTGCTGTAGGGACACATGCGGGACCTGTGGTGCTCACTATGGCTCTGATGGCTGTTCTTTGAGTTATGGACCAAGGCCCACAGGATAAGTCTAAAGCTCCCCATGCTGCACACAGCACGCCTGCTAGGGGTCGAGGCCATTAGAAGACCTAATGCAGAACTCCTGAAGCTTGTGCATGTCTGTCACACCAGATACGCTTTGAACCAGGATGTGTGTGTACTTCTCCACATCTACCAATGACCCTGTCCTGAGCAAAGGGAAAAAGAACCTCAGTTGGCAGTGCTTATTTAGATAAACTGTCCTTATTTGCTGACAGTTCTTGTCTGAGACCTAATCCAACAGCCCTATGATACTCCAGTGCTGTTAGAGATTCGCCTGTGTAAGGGCTTTGGGATCAGGACAGTAGAAAGGCAGTACTGTCAAAGCCAGCATTCACACAAATGTGGCCAGAGATTAAAATAATACTAAAAAGGTAACTGCCTTTTTTTTTTTTTTACTCAGCATTTATTGAAATAACAAAGGAACAATTCATGCAATGTTATTTTCTCATTAGACTTAAGTTAGAACTGACAATTTAATAGCAGTGCAAGTTAAGATCTTGTATAGGAGAATATATTTTCTTCGGGATGAGTTCGTAGAAATACACTTGTGACATACTGTGCAGACATCAGGATTTAGTATCACCAGGTTAGATCATTTCATAAGCACTGCATTTCTTACAGCTCTGGTGTTATTTCAGGCTCAGCCACCACAGGTGATTGAACTCACGGTCAATAAAAGACCATTGCTGACAATGGCTCAGTCTTCAGTGATAAGTGTTTGTCCACGAATGCTCTGCCTGTCTAAATATAGAACATGTCTGATACTTCTCAGTCATTCCTCAAACATCATCAAGAATATGGAGTACAATTAAATGCTTGCATTTGGCTGTCATTTAAAAGCCCCTTTTAAACTAATCAAATATTTTTTTTCTTAAAAAAAGGCATTTTCTCCAATATAAATTACACAGTATATGTCCTTCCACACACAATGTATCTCAGAAAAGCATACATATATGGCACGTAATCATGGCTGAATTGTTGCCTGTCCTTATACCTACGAGTGGTCAGCCTCACTAACGAGGATGATGAAATAGCAGAGCTTCTTGAGCAAGTGCACATAACAAACCATGACGGTTATTGATTGAGCCCCCTGTGTCTCAACTGGATCGTCCCCTCTTGACTACGTTGGGATTGTCTCTAGCATTATTTTTAATAAGTATCAAATGCACTTTAGGTATTTCCAGGTTATTTTTTTTTTCCATAGGAGGAATTCATAATATGTTAATGCATCAAGCAGTTTAACAGATTTCTGCTAAACTACAGAATTCCTGAGACAGGCTACAGCACACTGCACATTCAAAACCAGCCCCAGTGACTAATTTTCCATGGTGTTGGAAAGGGGCACGTCTCAGGAGGGCACGCGGTCACTGAGTTCAGTCCCCAGACACTGCATCTGCCCTTTCGTTCTTCCACTGCTGAAGACAGTGCTGATAAGGCAAAGGCTTCCCTGCAGAGCTTGTCTACCCCAGCTGATAGCAGAGAGGTGATAGCAGGTGTCATGAACGACCTGATTTCTCACCTTCAGCCTGAACTGGGCACGGTCTCAGCAGTGTTTCTTTGGCAATCGGAGGAATACAGCTGGCATATGCTAGAAACCATCTATTTCTCCCTTCCAAATAAATACACCCCTAGAGCAGAGTGGCTATAGGAGAGGGGGATGCATCTCTTAAGAGAAAACTTCTCTCTGTGTGTAAAATCCTATTCCTTTCACTTCTGTGATTATTGTTGCTGAAGCCAATAAAACTATTTCCCAGAATATGGCAATAAAATTGGTCTATGACACAAAGATGTGATGGTAATGGCAAAAAAAAGCCAATAACCTGCAATGGATAGTATACAGCAACAAACCCAGTCAAGGGATAATCATTAGCTTTCAAAATGGTATTATTGAAAGCTATTTTAAAATTCTGTGACTGCTAAAGTCCAGCCGGCAGCTCCAGTGGGAGCAGGACCCGGACTCTGTTTTGTTTTCATCGATCATTTTGCTTTGGATTTACATTAAAACTTTAAGCTAATAATTGACCCACCAGATGATCTGAGCCTATACACCTTATCACTGCATCGATTGTCTGATTCTAGCCCAGAAAAGCAAGGAAATTGAGATAGAAAGGCTAAATCCTATGTTGCCTATTCAGTCCATAACTTTATCTGTCTTGCTCTCATAAAAGACACCGGGAGTTCTGACAACGGGCCAGGTCCTTGCCCTACTGAAATCAGCAGAAATTTTGCCAGAGTTATCAAAGCAGAACCGAGCTGTATCTTTACTACAGCACAGTAAAAAGCCATCGCTCCGTGCAGCTCAGGCTCCTGTAGAGCAGTTACACAAAGACTGACTCTGAGCTCACATCCTAGCAGCTCATGCATATGGCTTACCAACCCAAGTTTATATCGCTGATAATGCCCAGCAGACACGCTAGCATACCGAGATGAAGAGCACGAGCTAACACTGTGGGATCAGTAAGTCACTAAACTCCTCATCCATCAAGAGTCCTGCAGGTGTGCTGTTATCCCAAGACAGAAATGGGACAACAGGGATGAGCCCTTCCTGCCCCCAAAGTCCCATTTCTGTTTGGTACCACCTAGGGGGTCAGCAATCCCGTGTGGTGGTTATCTGGGTGCATCTCCCTTCCAAAGGAGGCATCTTACATATATATATTTTGGAATATCTGAGCTGAACAGCAAGAAATTGTTCAGATCCGATGGCCTGACTTAATCTGTTTCTGGGGCAGAAACGCAGCCTCCAACCGATGAGACTTACAAACGCCCCCAATTCTGGTCTATACTATATTTTCTGTATGCAACAGATTCGCTGCATTGGGAACGCTGTTCCCGTGTCGCCTCCTTCTAGTAATCCCTTTCAGGCGACGCGAATCGCCCTCCGGTCCTACAGCGAAAAGGGGGCGCCTGGGGAGGGGATGCGGGGTGCTGGCAGAGCCGGGGCCGGGGGTCGCAGCTCACCTGCCCGTGCAGCCGCCCCGCCTCGTCCATGCAGAGGTAGCGGGAGCTCCGCACGCCCTTGATGGCCACGGTGCGCACCGCCACGGCGCGGATCTCCAGCAGACCTGCGGGGCAGAGGCGAGAGAGCGGCGTGAGCCCAGCCCGTCCCGTCCCGTCCCGTCCCGCCCCGTCCCCGCAGCGCCCCGCTACTCACTGTGCGGGCTCTGGCTGCCGGCCGCGTCCACCCGGCCGTCGCCGCCGATCCTGAGGAAGCAGCTGAAGAGCCCGTGCTTGCTGGCGGTGTAGAGGTGCCGCAGCCGGATGGGCTCCCCCCAGCCGTAGTTAACGTGCGGGCCGGCGTCGGGCAGCGGCAGCGAGCGGGCGGCGGCGGCGGCGGCGGCGGCGGCGAGCCCCAGCAGCGCCAGGGCGGCGCGGCGGGCGGCGGGGCGCGGCCCCATCGCGGGCGGCACTGGAGGGGCGCGGAGAGGGGGGAGGCCGGGCGCTCGGCTCGGCTGGCGGTGCGGCGGGATGTAGCTGGGGCGAAGCCGGCCCCCCGGCCTTTTATAGGCCTCCGTTATCAGCCCGATCGATTCGGCTGCATCCAGCTCCAATATAGAGCCCGTTTCATAGCGGGAATTGGCCAGGGCGGGCACTCCCCCCGAAAATATTGATCGAGTGACATCATGGCGCAGGGGACACCCTGAAGGCGCTCCCTCCCCATCCGCACCTCCAAGCTTCGCCGTCGGGGCTCCGGCCGCGCCCCTCCCCGCCACCCCGGGCTGCCCCGACGGGCCGTGCCGGGCCGTGCCATGCCGTGCCGGGCCGTGCCGTGCCGGGCGGTCCCGCAGCCCAGCCCTGAACTGAGCCCCGGAGCACACGGGGTCGGGGGTGCGCGACCCGGAGGCGTGGAGGTGCCCCGGGGCACCCTCCGGAGCCGAGCCTCGGCGCTGCCGCTTGCCCGTCCCCCGTTTCTCCGGTCAGAAACCAGGCGGCTGCGCCCCCGGGGATGCTGGTGCGAGCAGGCTGGGAGAGGCAGCCGGGGCTTCGCGGCCGCCGCCTGGCACCGGAGGGCTCGGGCAGGGCGGGGGGCGCCGCCTCCGCTCGCCCCCCGGCTGCTCCGGGCCGTATTGCCGCCCGGCCATCCCCCGCCGGGTCGCTAGATGGAGCCTGGCACCCGGTGTGCGGGCTGGCCTCGCCGTCGGGGAGCTGCTGCTTGGGGGGCTCTCCAGCTCCTCTCCTTCCCTGACCGTACCTAGAAATAGGTGGAAAAAAAAAAAAAAAAAAAAAGCGTGTGTAGTAAAACTGCATCGCCTCCGGCCAGGAGCCCGGCATAAGCATGAGGCAGATTTTGTCCCTGACCGTGTACCAGCAGTTTTTCCCAGGTGGGCTCTTTTCATGGAAAGAAGCAGACACATGCACCTCTTGTTTGCTCAGTGCTTTCTGCATCTCAGGGGCACGCCAGGGGATCATTGCTGACTCTTCTGTTGTCCATCCAACCAAAGCACTAAAGGAATTTTCTCAGATCCCAAGAGAGAAAATATGCATTGATGGGATTTCATAAAGAAAGAAAAAATCTTTCCCCCACGGGACACATAAACTAACAGTTCAGCAAAACATAACCTTGCCCCAGCAACTTCTCTGAAGCAAGCAAACAAAATCTTCCTGTCAGCTCCCAAATATTGTTTCACTACCTGCTTAGTTTCATCTTTTTGTCCAAACACTTGCATCTCTGTCCTGTAAACACTCATACAAATAACTTTACTTTAAGACTAATCCCAGCTCAGAGAGGCTGTACATTTAGACAAGGCCATGCAAAATCATGGAGGTTTGAAGGACGATGACTTGCATGTGCATACATGCTTATATGGTGCATAATCACCACATGTACCTTACGGCACTGAAGTTACCACATCGGTTATTTAGTGTTTGAATGATCAGGGCCTTGCATCACCAGCTCCCTGGAGCAAGGGATTATATGTCACCAGCCATTTCAAAAGCAACCACTGCTTTTGACTACTTCTTTTTCCTTTCTGATGGTCAGTTTGAGGAACCCAGAAAGAAGTCCAGTTTTCTCTGCATGGGTGACGAGTAATTAACAAAAATCAGGATGGCATCACCTTCAGGTGTCTCCTGCTGCATCCTCCAAATTACAGGCTGATTTGAGAAATTATGTCCTTTCAAACATCACACAAGTTCACAATATTATGAAAACAGTAAATAATAGCAAGGAGTCTGGGACCATATTTATTTATTTATTTATTTATTTATTTATTTATTTATTTATTTCCCTCTGCACAATTCTGCAACATTATTACATGGCCGCGACAGAGGCAGTTCATAACCCTGGGCCCCACAGCACTTGTGCACGTAACTCACCCTGGCTGCATGTGCATTCTTCAAGGTATCGAGCAGCCACCACACACACAGAGGTTATGGTCGGAAATGAATCTGAAAGGCTTTGGTCCATTTTGTTGTGCATCCCAGTGAATAGAAACTATTTTATGTGTACTGATGATCTCATACTGTAGTGTTAATAATATTCACCATCATAAATATACACTGGTTTCTTCATCAAAATGTCAAATTTCTTTCAAGCAGCAAAGAATTGATGCTTGACTTGCTTATTCATTTTAATGGTATTATTCCTTAATGAGGATCAAAAACTGAGGTGGGAAGGACAAATCACTTGCACTAAATGATGCTTCAAATCAGTGAAAAAGCTGGCTATAGGTGAGAATTGCTTACTGATTAAGAGCTTTTAAAAGTTATTTTCATTGTTACTATTCCTGATGTTACATGGACTGATTTTTAAAGTCTCAAATCAGATCAAATGAAAATGAAGTGCTTAACTCTCTCTCTCTCTCTGGAATTACCTCTCTTAACTCTATGGAATTACCTCTCTTAATATAGGAATCTTTCAATCTAATTCATTTGTCCAAGTTCCTCTGGAGCTAGTAACCGAGGTTAAGAGCCTCCATCTACTTATCTGGATTGGATAGTACCAATCCTACCTCAAAACAGCTTTTTAAGAAATAAGGGTTAAATAATCTATTGAAGTAGTTATTCCTTTATTGGCTCTGGAAAACAAACAAACAAACAAACAAAACCTTAGTGATTAAGCCCTATTCAGTACCTTAGTTTAAACTAGAGCTAAATGAGCTAACAAATCTCACCATTTTCAACATATAATAGCTGTAGTGTGATTTTCATGTCAGTTCCTATATGTATCACTGAGCTTTATCATTTATTGGCATCCTTTTACTAAAGTTCAATAGAAATGCATGTCTTTGTGTGTTTCTACAGATGTATTTGCAAAGACATTACAGGGGAAATCACACCATCACTTCCAGTGCTGTATTTGCTCCCTACACAAACAGAGCAAGGAAACCTGGTAGTGTAGGACTTTTAATTTTTCTGGGGACAGGAAAAAAAGGAAAAAAAGTCTTGTAGAATAAAAATACCTCTAGAATAGTACAAAATAGTACACAACTGAAAAAGCATTTTCACCTGTTGTAATGAATCATTTATTTCCACTGCTGTTTTCAGTGGCCCTATGTAATTTCATCAGAACAAAAACTTCATCTTTGTGTAACACTAAAGCTGAACTGCATGTGGTTTGTAAGGACATGACTGCCTATGTTTTAAAACTCAAACATCCAGAGATCCTTGAGCATGCCAAAATGATAACAGAGGGTTTATGCCTTAGTAGGCAATAGCATTACTGGAACTAAGTGAAACAAATCCAAAGAAGATTGCTACATACTGGTCAGACATAGGGCATGAAACCACCCCTGAGTAGAGGCTACCTTGTGATGGAGATCAAAGGAAAAATTACATAGGAGAGTCACTCAATGCTGAGTGAGGGTCAAAATGTGATGAATTAGATCTGTCCAGGATGAAAAGGCATCTGTTCAAAAGTAGAATAACTTTAGAATATCTACAGAAGATAATGGTGAAAACTTTCTATATACAAGTCATTGTAGAAAAAAAGAAAACAGTACAGGAATTTTAAGGACTTTTTACTTCTGTTGAGGTATCTTTGGGATCTTCCCCAGATTTAGGAGCAGGCATTACATGAACGTGATTCAGTATTACTTCTGAGTAGAGATCTGTAAGTCTTTTCCCGTTTTTGCTGAACTCAGAAGCGGAAGAATTACAGAGGCTGTAAGTACTCTGAGGGGAGTAAGGTCCCAAGAAGAGCTGGAGGTGTCAGTGCTAATTCCTTTAGTTCTGAGTTCTGCTACCGTTCCTGCATGCTGTCCCATAAGTGACAGCAAAAAGACAGCCTTTAGTTGCCCCAGTGGCAGTGGGATGGCAGGACAGAGTCTGTCAGGCAATGAGGGATGGCAGAAGTGAAGACACAGTACACTGTGATATGCAGTCATTCGAGCACGGGCTTGTTCTATAAAGAGCCTTATCCACGCAGCACAAGTTAAAAAACCTGCCTAAGAAGGAGAGGTTACTCCACCATATGTCAAGGACTGCTCTGCTTCCCAGCTGCTTCTGCAATCCAAGAGGCATAAAGGTGACAATATTTCTCCCTGGGCTGCAAATGAGCACAGAATTAAGATTCCACAGTTCCTGCTGCATGCATCCACTGACAGGATGTCTTGCAGGCATTCACAAAGGCTCTCCCCAGATATCATGAGGATTGCAGTCCCCAGTGAATTAGCAGGATCCAAATGCATCAGATACTTAAAGATTTTCACATAATCAACTTCTGGAGGGGTCCCTGTTCTAAAACTGCTCTACCAAGTGGTCACTGCACTGGAGAGATTGTTGCTACTGTAATTGGTAGTTGCATGCGTTATCGCCGGTTCTTTCTAATGAATACAGCCAGACAACTAATTCAAACATGTCTCACTGTTCTGTTATCTAATGCATTCTTAACTATTGCTATCAGTCAATGCATTCCTGAGAGCAATATTTAGTCCGGAATTGATTTGAAACTTCCACAGTCAAATGATATCTTGCGATTAAGTCTACTGTAAAGCTCACCAAGGTTTCATCAGATTCAAGTGACCTGGAAGTATTTTTTTTTCCCTCACTCTAAGCAGTTATTGCATGGGAGAAAAATAAACATTTCCTACAAAAGTGAGGCTTCAAACTCACAAAAATATGTAGTCAGAGCTGTGGTCCTGTTCAAATACATCCAAAACCCTGCAGAGCCAGAATTAATCAGGTGATCTTAATCAGTCCTGTTCAATGATACTTGCCATGAAATTACTGCTAAAGAACACAGTAGGAAACTGGAGTGTGCAAGGACTTGAGCAATGAGCCCAATACTGACACATTGAAACAAACCTGGCCATGAAGCAATTTTGCTGAGTTATATCTGGGATGAGTTTTTTCCATGTAGGTGAAACTTCATTTCATAGGAGGTGAAAAATTAACAAGGATGCTTACTTAGGGACTCTAAGGTGGTCATATTTTGGCAGTCAGAAGTAAGAAAGGGAGAGGATGTGAGAGGTTTGAATTGATGCAGAGTAAGACACATTCTTTATTTGCCAGACTAATGTTAAATCACTGTTGTATTCTGCAACAGGCTTTGTAAGGTTTCTAGTCCAGCTTGATGATGTTGGCGCTTTTTTTTTTTCTTTTTCCTCTATGAGAATCCCACTCTTGCTAATACATAGGTAAGATCTGCAGACACTTGCTACAATAAGTTTCTTGGTGGACAGACATGGAGTAGTGCATGGCTTCTGATTTTTCCTATAAAAGTTAGTTTCAGATTGCTAAGTTCTCTTCAGACTGAGCATGTGGATGTGGAAGGTAAGAATTATATGTGGCTGGGGAACTCTTGCTAATATTCCACTGTAGATAGCTGTGGGGTTCTGGGATCTGGGCTTCAAACATTTGTACAAGGTCAGGCGAAAAGGATTTTGAGGTATGTGCTGAGTACATTACAACAATTTACCACATTGTGGAGTAAGAGAGAAGGGGAGTTAAGAAGTCAGCAAAAACTCAGTTTTCTTGCTACCTATTATTTCAAGTTACACTCTGCTGCTTATCATTCCTAGGAATTGCAAGTCACCAACAGAACTGGATAAACACAGAAATGTAAATGATTAGTGAATGCTGGTGCACATAGTGTCAAAGTTTCAATTTAGTCTACAAGCTGGAGGTTTGTATAATGCTTATTCATCTACTGTCATCACTTTTAATTATTATGATACTGCAGGAAGGACTCTTCATGAAATGATGAAGCCCTTTGTGAAACAATTCTGAACAAATGCAAACTTAAAAAACGTATAAGGTTTCCTGGTGGCATCTTTTAAGACTGTTAAGAATATTTTACACAGAGACATATCCTCAGCTTCTGGTAAACAAAGTGATTAGAATGAATCAGTAGATGCCTTCCTTTCATTTCAGCTGTTAATCTATACCTAAAAGTAAGGAGGAACATCTTAAAAAGAAGTAATAAAATTCTTGTATGACTCCTTCAAAGCCTGTTTAGTAGATAGTTACTTCACTTGTTTTTTTGTTTTGTATTTTAAAAGTGTGATATCTTCCCTCCTTCTTCACAAGACACCCAGACTCAATCTTTATTATAGTTGACACTACTCATGTAGAAAGTTGTGAGAATGGCTTTGCAAAAGAGGAAGGGGATGAAGACTATTAGTAACTGTTCTTCCACTTGGATACCATAGGAAATAATTTTCTGCTGAAAGACAGCCTATATACCACAGCTGTGGAGTAGCTGCATGATTTGCCAAGGATCTGGAAACTGAATTTATAGTAAGTAACTTTCCCTGATGTTCCTTATTGCAGCTTCTTAACTAGGCAGATTTGCTACCACGAAACATGGCTGGGGGACATTTGGGGTCAAGAACTGAAGGGCAAAGGTTACTGAAGCATCCTGCCAATGCAGCTAAAATTGACCTTTATTTGACAAAGCAGAAGTAACATGGGATCTAAAAGAATGGTATTCAAATAGCTAGTCCATCCAAAACATTGCATTTGGATTGATCCTAATCAGCCATAATTTCCTAGTTTAATGGCCAATTAAAAGGCCATTTGAAAGTAAGAGAAGCAGAACAAATCAGCATGGAAAAAGCATGTCTGGTCTTTAGAAAGTAATTCACATTTGTTTAGGTTTTACACATCTGACTCCTGATAAAACTAGTAGGTAGTGCATTCAGATTCTAAAAGTAATTCAGGTTCATTTAATAACTTGTTCCAGTATGAGACAAAATCTGAAATGTTGCTGAAAAGTGAAGTGAAATACTTGCATTGAGACAAGGGATTTATCTTTCTAAACGTCACATCAAATATTAAATGGAATGTGAAATCCCCCACTACCCAGCTGTTGTGCATGTTATGTACCTTGACCTGATGTAAGAAGCAGAATTACACTCAGTATTTCTTTTATATGTATTTACAACTTTGATCAGACATATAATGGTCAGCAGGAACTTACCATCTTTAAATCCCAAGTGGTTTATTTTATTTTATTATTTTTTATTTTTTCCTGGAAACAAAGTTTCTTAAACATTACTGTCCAAAGCAAGAGCCAAAATGCCCCTGGTTCTTTCACGGCTAAAGGTACAAGGAAGACCCTTGTATGACAGGGACACCACAGTTCTTGAAGTGAACAAAGCTGACCAAAGTGCTGAGGACGAAAAAGTGAAATCATGATGCCTCTTTCACATGGTTTGGTCCAAATTTACTGGCTTACAGAAAGGTGTGACTTACATTCCACTAGTCATAGGGAGGCAGGACTGGGCCTCTGGTCCACGTACATTTGAATACGGGTGTGTTGATTCGGGAACTCATTTTGCAAAGGGGATTATAAAGATAGGTCTCCCAACTAATTCAGAGTTTAGCCCATTTCAGAAGACTTCTGGAAGTCCCTCTCACAGCTCTGTGCAGGGCACCAAAGCTTCATTCAACAGTGCAGTCTTCCCTAGACCTGTGTATTACTCTTTATCAGAGGTCTCTAGTAGATAAAGCCTGTAAAAACACAGCTACCAATCTCTGTTACTGTAGCCTTGTTCTGCTGAAGGGCTGCTGTTGCTGGACAGTAGCTTGCCCTTTTCCATTCTCTTGACTAATAGGTCACATATTGCCATCAGCGTGACTTGGATTCAGTTAGGCAGACATGGCATTGATTGTATAATACTGTAGAAAAAAATAGCCAATGCTAATGGAATTGTCTCACATTTTACATGCATGCACAAATAAGCAATGATGTAATGTTTTACCCTAGGCTTCCTAGCATAACATTGCACAGACCGTGAATGGATTTGATCATCTCCCAGTCTGTACATTTATTCCTAGAGAGTTTTGCTTTTTATGTATGTGAACATGCATGGCTACAGCTTTTCCAACTTTAGATCAATGAGCCACACAGCAAATAGCACCGACTTGGCAGGTCCCCTGCATTCATCTGAATGAAATGAAAGGGAGCTCAGTTCTTGGCTCCAGTTTTCTGTCACACCATTGTCATTCAACAAAACGGACCAAAGAGACAAGCGATCAATCCATAAACTCGTGAAGCCTCGGTCTCCAGCTGTCATCAGCTTTGTGCTCTCTCCACTGATCTTATCTGTTGCAGAGTGATTGAAAGTAATTTGTTTTGGTTGAAAGTAATTTGTTTTGGAGAGTAATTAGATTATCTCTTGGGGGGCTTCCTACCTGGTGACCCAGTGTTTCTCCTTGGCTTGCTGCTCATTAACATCAATTACCATAGAGACACTCTTCAAAGGAAGGCTTGCACTGCCCAGGGTAGGGAACCTATTAAGAAATATGCTTATCATTCCTGCTTGGAGATAATAAACCTTCTGATGTCAAACAATTATTTGTGGGTCAGACACATATGATCCCGCTGGGGCTCAAGCTTTTCATTTGCCATCCAGTGTGAAATGCTTAGTAATTAGGAAATGAGCTAGATCTTTCTATAACAGTGTGTATATTGACGTGAATATAATGGCCTCAAACAAACTCCTGCATGCTATTTGTGAGCATTTACTGGCACTGCCAAAGCAGTGTGCTAGGCAGGGTGGACTGGTAGGCAGCAGGCTACTCTGGAAAAACACAAGCAGACACCCTCCATCCACGCTCACAGAGATATGTGAAGAGCGAACAGAATAAACCCTTGTAGGGAAAAGTGCTGAAGGGCTCAAAAGTTCATGCTTTGACTCTTGGCCCCAGAATCAACTGCTTTTAATTGAGATAATTAATATAGTTATGTATATGACACAGCACTGATAAGCATCATAACAACACCAGTATCTATTTTTTCTGTAATCATGTGAGCTCTAAATGACTCCTTGCCTGACTGTGACATTTACTGGTAGTGATTACATCATTACTACTGTATGATAGCACAGAAAGTTACAAAACAAACAGGAAACATTATACCCTACCTTTTGAACCACGTCTCTTTTCAGACACAGCAAATCTGCATTAACTGCAGGCAGTTAGTTTACAAATTAATTTACAAATGTTCAGGCTAAGATTTCCCCTTGTTACATCTGATCTTTGTGCTGCTTGGACAGCAGAGTGAGATGGCAAACCAGAAACAGCCTTTAAAGGCAAGGCAGGGTTGTGGGGTTTCCTTGGCCCCCTAGAGCTCCTAGTGTCACCAACAGCCCCTGGGAGCACAGGATGAGCTGGGGCTGACCACAGGGAAGCTGGGGGCAAGGCGGTGAAAACGTCCTCGTTCTGCAGCTGTTCACAGCCCCCTGCAGCTGTTGTGGTCCGCAGGGAGCGGGATGTGCTCTGGGGCAGCCTGGGGGGGGGGGTCAGGCTGGGAAGGACGCATCCTCAGTGCTTTCTGTCATCAAAATCTACCCTGTTAGGTGATGTTCACTCTTCCGTTTCAAATATGCGGCACAAGCCCTTTAAATATGTTTTCTGAAGAGCTGCTAAATGCTAACATCTGAAGTAAATAGCTGCTGTTTTTTCCCCATTTGACTTGTTTGAGTAATTATGTCATTATATATGAAAGTGATTGTTTTATGTGTGCCAAGAAAGAATAAAGAAGACCTTTGATGAATACAGTGAGCAGCATGTAAATGTGGTGAAAGAATGCAGAGGCAAATGAATGACCTTTCTGAAACAGAATTTTTCCCTGCACCACCATTTTCGTCCACATTAAATTCAGTTAATGCGTTTACTTTTTCCTGCTGTGTATATTATAGCTGATTCCTCAGTGCTTCCTTTTCCTAATAAAATGCACATTGTCCAAAGTGTTTGCAATGTTCTTCAAACAAGCTACTGTGGGCCTGTCTATGAGCCAGACAGCGGCTGCTTGTACAAAGCAAAACATTTCCTCTTTTCAGAGTTCTCACAGAGTGTTTCTAACTTTAGGATTTCATCAGACTGTGTTTCTGTGATTCTTTTTTTTTTTTTTTTTTTTTTTTAATGCTGAGCTATGGATGGTCTTTAGTCACCTCTCCCAACCCCTACAAACTTAAGTTAAATGAAAGTAAAAAACAAAAACAATCAACCAAAAACAATCATCCAACAACAACAACAACAAAAACACCCTAATTTAATTACTAATTATTTATTAAAGACTGAACAAGCAATGGAAAATAAATAAAACTTTTTGTTTCTCAGGGCTGAGGCCTATGGAACCAGATTAGACTCCCTGAACCTATCCTTCTTTAACTGTGTACAGCATGGATGCTAGGTCTCAGAACCTAGGAAATTATGGGACAATTCATAATATTCACACCTTTTTACTTCTTAACTACATCTTTTTTTTTTTTTTTCCTTTTTTTTTTTTCTTTTTTCTTTCTTTCTGTGCATGACAGATAGTTTACCCAGTAATTACAAATCTTGATGTGGCATTTGATAAACTCTGCTACAACATTTATTTTTTTTTTGCTTGGCAAGAAACATGATAATGTTTTATTTTGCACTTCAGATGCTTTGATTCCATCCTTTATCTCCCAATTCACCACCCTGACAGCTTAGACTAATGAGAAGAGTGTGAACCAAAACTCAATGAGTTCTTACACCTGAGCTTTTGTATCAGGCTGCCTTCTCCTAGTAGGTGCCGATTTCTGTTTACAAGGTGATTTCTGTCTCTTTATTCTAAAATTTCTGAAGTGTAGATACAAGGAATTATGGAGGGGATTATCACTGGCTTCCTATTTACTTGGGAGAAAGCTACCAAGGTATCTATGCAAAGCAGGCTGCTAGATTAAAAAAAAAAAAAAAAAAAAAAAAAAAAAAAAGCAACAACAAATATGGATCAAAAAGTATGAAGTCCATGACACAAATGCTGAACTTCCTCTTGAGAAAATGCCAGCTTATACAACCAGAAAACTGCAAATTGTACCAAGTCATAATGGGGAACCAAGGCAGGTCACATATCTCAGGAATACTGTGGGTAGATGCTTCTCTCTACAGCTGGCTTACAGTCCTGAGGGTCACATCCCATCCCCACCAAATATATTGAAGATAGATAGAATCAGAGCCCAGAAGATTAACCTCACATCTGGAGTGCTAATTCTGAGATGAACTTCCACAGGATCACAGAATAAGAGACTACTTCAATGGCTCTGTTAAATTATGTGAATCATGTGGGCCTTAAACATCCTACAGGAAAACTGTGTTCCTTCTTGGTTCTGTGCCACAGTACAGAAGAGAGGGCAAGATGGGTAAAGTGGCAAAGAGGTATCCATTAATTTCTTTTTTTTTGGCCACTGAGTTATTCACTGTTACACATGTAATTGCCAAATCACTTTTCTGTGAACACTACATAGGAAAAAAATGTTCATTTGGACAGTTGATCACAAAAGCTTTAGAAGCACACATCTTAGTCAGTTTTAAATGTGAGAGTTAGTTACCCAAAGCACAGCAATGCCAGGATATGAATGATGGAGCAGGTCACCTAGCATGGTAGGAAATGCCAAACACTTGGACATTCTAAACACGGGAAATGCAAGTTTTTCTCTTTGAAAAGGGTACCAGTGACAATCCTAGATTTGTATTAGAAGGTGTCTGCTGCCTCAGCTTGTATGAGCAACCAGCTGAAAAACTGATCACAGGTTAATTAATTAATGAGAGTCATCACCTGTTTGACGGCAATTCATTAACCCACATTTGTTACTGTCATGGTATATTTGACCACCCCAAGCTAAGAAGTAGCTTCTTAAGCTCCAGAAAGTGAAGTTACCAAGGTACAAAATACCAGATGCAGTTGTGAGGGGTTATCAGCTCATGTTTCGCCTTACCCCCAGGTTGGAGCTCAGGCTTTTTCCAACACTTCCAGTGTATGACCACAAATTTTGCCCTTTCTACCTCTCAACAGCTTTGCTCAGTCTGCTGTTTCCCACCTGGTGCTGCTGTGTAATCCTATTCAGTCCCCATACAAACAGCAGGGCCATGATGGATGCTGGGGACATGAGCAATGCTTTGCAGGAGAAAAGAAAACACCAGCACCCTCCTTATTTCACTGACACTGAGATCCTGTGCTGGCTGGTTCCCCCCATCCATTAAAGGGTTGTCGCAGGATAGTGATTACAGGGAAAGCTCAACTGGTTTTGCTTTGAAATACATAAAGGTGGTGTTCAGGTAATGCTTTTGACTGTTAGCCCTTTTGATGTCCGCAGGCTTTATACTTGCACATCTGGAAGCCTGCACACCTAGCTATAAGCAGGCATTGCAGCTATGTTTCACAGCTGGCTTTACAAAAGAGCAGCAAGACACACACCACTTACAAGTGACACTTTTTTTCCCTCAGCTTGCTTAAAATTGTACATCATTAGTTGTAACTTGCTTTGGTGACTGTGTCATGCGTTTTCCTTTCACTCACCTTCAAAGAACCCCGCAGAATTCACCATGTTGTCGTGGTGGAGCCGGAGCTCAGGTGGCATTTGCTCTCAGGAGCTGGCCTTGAGACCTGCTGAGAAGCACATGAAGGCTTTGCTATGGGTGCTGAGAACCCCAGCCCTCCACAAGAGAGCGGGGATACCCTGCGAGTCAAGGGAGACATGGTGGGGTCTGTTTGGACACGAGTCTTACTAATTTCAGTCACACTAGCCTTTATTTAGTTACCTTTTACACAGTGATTCAACTTAAGTCCATATGAGCAATGCCAAAATGTCATTGCCATTCAAAAACTGCTTTGTGGTCTATGAAAAACTTGGTGTCAGCTCAAAACCAGTACTTTCTTACCTAGAAATTGAAGTTACCATCATTTCTTTTTGACAGACTTGGCTAAAATACCATTGCACCTGAGCTGCTGTCCAATTTGGAGAGCTGGCTCTGTCTTGCCAGGTGAGCGCTGTATTAGCCACCTTCCTACTACCAGCTGCCTATCTTACACTTACCACACTGCACAGCCCACCTATGTCCTTCTTTTGAGACCAAACACAAGCACAGTGTTCAATCATGACCTGACAGTATAAAAAAGACAAAATTAGCAAATGGAGTAATGTTTTACTTGCTCGGCACTCATTAAAGTGTTGATATATCCAGGCAGCAGGAGTTCCAAGACTTCCCTCTTATCCCATGGCAGTATTGGGCAAGGGGGCTTGTCCAAAACTACAAAGTATCACCTTCTGTAAAATTTTTGTGGCATCCTGACCATTGTTTTGTCTTTATCCCTCTGGCTACTAATAACTTTTCATAATTGCTTCTGAAAAGACACCCATTGCAAACTATTTACTGATTTCTAGTTGTATTGATTTTCCCTTGAGTCTCTCAAAAGCAGTCATCGCTTTTGCTATCTTTCTTTTCTCTGATACTAAGGCTGATTTTAGCAGTAAGTTACACATCCCAGTTAGTAGTTCAATGAACCCATATCTGAGCTCGTGTAAACTCTGATACCCTTTGGTGGATATCACAGGTAAATATCCTGTGGTTAATTACCCTGTTGTATTTTCCACAGGACAGAAGTTGAAAGAAAATGCAATGGACGGACACTTACACAATTAAAACATTATCTATAGAGCTTTTAGTATAAACTGTCAAAATGTATGGTAATGATTGATCAGCTCATCTCTCTGTTGTAGTCAGTATGATGTAAAAATACCATCTAAATAATGATTTAAATACATAAGTGCTCATCCATTGCTATTTTTTTAAATGATAAACACAAAAATGAAGAAATCTCCAATGTTATTCTTTAATTTCTGAAAAGCACTGTAATGGATGAACGAAAAGTGCTGGATCTTAGGCACGATAGGTTTTCAAACAGCCAGTTTCCATCTATGCGTGTCAGTCTTTCCTTCTCACACATTTGTACTGAACTGTAGTGAAATCACTTTGTTGTTTTCAGGGTGTGCTGCCAGTTTGCAGCCCATGCCATGACACAGCATTCCTCCCGCTTTGTTTTGGCTGCTACTCTTTTTGAACTGACATTTAGCAACATTGCATTAATGCCTGCCTAATACAAGACTCCTTGTTGAATGACATTAGCTGAAGTTGCAAGTTTTAGGCACAGGCATGAGTGGGGTGTGGGTTAACCCTAGAAGGGAGTTCCCCCCTTCCTTTGGGATGTATGGCTTGTTTTGCCACAGAGCTTCACTTCACACCACTGAAGTCAAGGGAAACTTCCTTACTCAATTGGGTAGACCTGAATCAGAATTGCAGTATAACATATACTGCAAGTATAAAGTATAAAATTGGATGTTTGTTACTTGATCAATACAGATACATCTTTAAATTATCAGCTAATGCTCTTTTAAAGTCATCTCAGTAAAAAGTTTTTCACAACAAACAATCCACTGCGCCAAAGGAGGCAGCTTTTGCTGGTAGAGGCTTATAGCTGTTAGCTGGATAGGTGAGCTAAATAGTGAATGTTTGCTTTCTACTTAGCGAATGTCTGTCATAGCTCTGTTAAGTAGCCAGAAACAAATTACGTGTGAAAGTCAGCATCCCTCTCCCTCTCTCCTGTGATTTGTATTGATTTATGCAGCTCATGTCCTTAATTTAATTATCGGGAATATGCTTATTTTACAAATGATAACCTTGTAATCTCCCCAGCAGCAAAAAAAATAACATTTTTTAACATATGCTATTCTTTGTTGCACATAATTTTATTACCAATGTTGTAGTGGACCTCCATTTATTAAAAACTAGATTAGTCTTTCTGATTATTTCTATTAACTTAAAAGTGGATTTTATTTACATAAAATAAATAGGAAAGCCACAGAAATATCCTGAAGTTGTGTGTCACTAAACAGCCTTCTTTGGTAGCTAATTTTTGAGTGCTTCTATCAATTATAAAACAAATTAATGTTGAATGTTTTTAATGTATTTTTTTTAACAGACTAACTGCATGGGTTCTCCCCCAGCATCACTGTTTTGAACTAAATTGTAAACGGTGTGCTTCAGTGAAATTTCATAGATGTCTCAAAAATGAATGGATATTGATAGTTAGCAGAGGTATGTTTAAAAACACACACACACATATATATATATTTATATATATACACACTTGTGTAGGCTGCTCTAGAGCTGTGTATGTTGTATTTTCTCTGATTCTTCAGCACAGCATATAGAGAACCCATGCTCATTCTGCCTAAAATGGGTATTTATATAAAATGGGGTGAGTTCATGCCCTCTTCCTTTTTATCATATATATATATCCTTTAGTGCACTCTCCCCACCAACATAAAGGCGTATATTTATGGATGGTCAGATGCAACGACAATTCTGTTAATGCAGCAGCTTGTATAGGTTGGTGCCTGGCCATGTCCTTGTGAAGTCAGTAGACATCTGTAGAGCTAGAGGGGCTTTCCACAGTATCAAAGGTGTGACAGTGTGTTTGATAATCCTATGAATAGAACCAGAATAAATTGGAAAGCAGATGCATATTTGCTTCCATTTTTTTTTTCTTAATTAACTTTGGAGAGTGTAAACAATGAACAAATGCATATTTATACTGCATCATCTTTCCAAATTCTAAAGGAAAGAAACCTCAGATTTATATCACCAGGAGGACTGAATTTCTGACCTGCCACTGTGGTACTCTGGGAAGTGGGTAGCTAGAGCAACCCACATGAACAGCTTTTTTACTAAATGCATGTATGTTGCTTGCTAGTGCATCTGTTGCTTTTCTTTAAGTGTCACAAGGTGATTACAGTAGAATATTTTTGTGACTATTCATCTAAAATTCACTGTGGTTTATTTGATGACTGCACTGGTAGCCTTATATATTTTCTATGATTGTTCTGCAGAAGAACAATTGTTTAAATAGTGAGCCTTAAACTAATAATGTAGCATGCATTTCCAAGCACATGTATACCCCATTTCTGAAAGGTCACTCATTCGAACTCACCTGACTTGCAAGCAGCAAGTACCAGGAGAGCCTTTTTCTACCAGTAAAAACCCAGAAATGCATTTGTTGATATTTCAGCCTTTATTCACAAAATATTTTAACTAATCTATTTTTCCGTTCTTACTTTTGCTGATTACATATGATTACAAGTAAGCTGAAGCTTACAGGGTCCTAATAAGTCATAATAATATGTGTTAATTATTCTACTTAGGTCACCCATGTATGCATAGAAGGACTTTCTTTCAGAGAATGGTACTTACAGTCAGATTTCCAGTGTGAACATTGCCATAGTGATTTTTATTTGGTAAAATAAAATGTAAAAGCCCCAGACCGAAAGGAAATGTCTTCATTTTTACCCTCAGGGAAAGAATTTTTGATAGACAGAAATTTTTGATAGATTTTCAACACATAAATTGCTGTGGTTGCATTTACTCTTCTCTCCTATATTTTGGTTTAAGACGTATTCCAAAACTATAACATTTACTGAACAAGCTCTAATCTGGCACAGCTAGAGGGGCAATCAAATGAAGTGCATGATTCCATGAAGTCATATTCTTTGCTATTTACTAACCATTAATCCAAATATTTACCCCAGGAGCTCTTTGCCAAGGCATGAAATAAAATGGTATTTTATAGCTAGAACACCTATTCTATAATTCAAATATTTATATAAACATTAAAATAAGCAGAAAAAAATAACAAGAATTATTTTAAAGTAAGCAACTATCTTGTATGTGACTAGTAGAATCAGAAAAAAGGTTTGCAGAAGACAGTAAATGTCTGAACTTCAAGGTCAAAGAGTTTGAATTATCATACTATGTAATTTCTTATTTATTTTTTTTTTAATTGATCTGACTTCAGCAGTGTTTCTGTATTCAAGTCATTTAAAATACAAGTGCTATTTAACATGAGAGAGGTAGAGATGACCATCTATATAGATATTTTTCTGCCTAAAACATACTTTGCTTATTTATTTCTTTTGTGGCATACCTTCTCTGCACGGCATGAGACTATCATAGCTATAACTTAAATAGTTCTATAAATACATAAGTGCCTTTCCTTGATCATCCTAAGCTTGTTAAAAATCCTGCACTGAATTGCCTACGCTGTGATTGCCAAAACAGATATGATCCACTGAATCACATCTGATAACATATCAGTGGGCACAAAGGACTTGTTCTTTATGCTTTTCTCAGAGGTAAACAGACTCTTGATGGTCCAATTCTGCTTCCATTGCAGCCGGTGGCTGGTACAACTTGCTCTTCAGAGGGATGTGTGTGATAACCCTTCACTTCTGTGGCTGGCTGGAAGCTGGTTCAGTTCCCTCTGCAACCCCAGGGCATTCGGGAAAGAAGCTGCACAGAACTGAGGGAAATGAGGTGTGTGGATGAGAGTAAAGCACAGGGAAGCGAGAAGGTCTGCGCTCACCTGGAAAGGGTTTTGGACTTCATGCAGAAGATGAAAACCAAGGGTGGGTTTCACCCAACAAGTGAGAAAATAAACCCACCCTGAGAAGTGTGTAGCTGATAGTCTGTGCACATTGCCATTGCCATAACAAGTTTCAGAGAAAGACAAAGAGCAGGAAAGAAGGCAGAAAATGTGAGGATGGTTGGGGTAACACAACAACAGGGGAACAGAAAATCAAGTAGGAGTTTGAGGGTAAAGAAGAAATGAGGAACCAAGAGGAAAGGTGTCAAACACCGGGAGGAGGAGGCCGCACATGGGCAGGGCCGCTGGGGACAGGCAGTGCCAGTCACCCAGCCTGCCACAGGAAGGTCAAAAACAAGGCAAAGAGCAACCCAGGTCATTTTCCTTATGGCTGTGGAAAAGCTGCAATAAACAGCAGCCAACGTTAGGGCTGTGCCTCCTTGCGGTTTCAGTGTGGGCCAAGCTGGCCTACCCGCACGGGCAGTGCCGTTCCGGGAGCAAGCACCGTGGGCAGCCCTGGGTTGTCGTCCCAGGGTAACCGCGCGCCGCGTGCTGGCGCCGGCGGCATCAGTGCTGTTATCTTGCTGCAAGGAAAGGCACCAGCGAGGGGACAGAGAGGGACCGTGTGGGTGAGACACCAGCCCAACTGCCTCGGTTAATGTGTAACCGTGGATGGGCGAGCTCCTGCGCACGGTAGCACTAGGGCTCTCTGCGGCTGGTATCGGAGCGGGATCCGGCATGGCAGGCGAGCGCCCCGGAGCTGTACCCCACCAGGTAACACAAAGGCACCCTGGTGGTTAGCACTAGGAGGGAGGGGAGAGGAGGAGGTGCCCGGTCCTGGCAGAGCATGGTCCTCACATTGGAGGGTGCCTGGTTGAGGACCTCCTTGGTCTTCCCCCTCTATGGGGCTGCCCTGCTGCATGTGCTGGGAGGGGGCTTGGAGATGGGGAGCGGCTGGGTGTCAGCGTGGATGGTGGGCATGGGGAGGGTGATGAGGCAGGGCCTGGCTCCTGTGGAGGCCACCTGCCTGCCTGTGCTGCTGAGGTGTCTGCTGGCATGGGGTTATGCCCACCCTGGAAAAGGGCTCAGAGCAGGTCAGGCAATGTGGAACAGCTTCTGAAAGAGGCTTGCCCCACAAAAGGTGCAAAACGTTACCTCAAGCATGGAGAGCTACACAGCTAACATTTCTTCTAAACTGCTTTAACAAGGTCCCCACAAGGTTGGGGTCTCTCCGATGCCTAATGGATGCTGGTCCTGCAGGTGTTACTCCCTTCCTTCTCACAAGCACCTTTAGCCTCAAAGACATTAAACAGCTGTATTGGCCCCAGCTAACATTACAAACACTTTTATTGAAGGCACTGGAAGCAAACAGATGTAGCTGTGGAGATAATGAGAAAGGATGTAAATAGTAGCTCACCAGAAACCATGGAGTTTTACCAAGTGGCTTTGACACTTACCAAATACCTTTAAGCTGATAAAGATCTGATTTGTACTTCAGAGGTAACCTGATTAGCAACCAGTTTGAATCTGGAATATGTTAATTGGTACAAACATCACTAAATCACTTTCTTTAACCTATATGAAGTAGTGTGAATGAACGATAGTGAAGGTCAACATAGCCTGGGGAGTCATAGAGAATGAGTACTCCTCTATCTACCCACAATAAAATAGTATGATTAGCAATAAAATGTAATTGTATGTGCACACAAAGAATGACACTAGAAAGCACCCAAGGTCAAACCAGCATTCAAAATTTAAGAAAAACAGAACTAAATATGCACATGCAACCAAAGTCTGGTCATGCACCATGCTTTTTGTCAGGAGTCCTGCCCAGTATGGACTGCTTGCTAAGGGAGCACTGTTTTCTAGTTTTGTTTTGCTCAGCCAGAAGGTGTGTGGCTTACTGACAACATGCTGTGAGGAAATACATGCTTGTCTTCTCATAAGCTTTCCATAACTCTCACAAGTTCAGTAGCTCTGTGTTTCACAAATATTAATGTATATATTTTGAACACTATTTAATGGCAACTTGCAAACTGGGAGCTGAAGCACAGAGACACCAGTGACAAAAAGGTGCAGTAATGTAATCTGCCCAGGTTGAAACATTCTCAGCTCAACATTTGATAGTGCTTGACATTAGCCAGGACATAATTTCTATTCACCACACAGCTGCGACTGATTTCAGTTTTGTGTGTTCACCTTGTTTGCCACACTTTGTGGTGTCCTGTTGGGCATTCAGAAAGGAAGGGCTGGACCATTTGTTGCACCTCATTGCTGGCATCGCAGGTGACCTGGTGGCAGAGGTGACACTAACATCTGATCCTTTAGTGTGACACTGGACTATTCTCTCCTCAGAAACCTTAAAAAGGAAAAAAACAGTCAATATGTTCTATGAACATGATTAACCAGCTTCTTTTTAATTTACAACAAAATTTAGGATGTAGCAAATTGTCATTGTTTTATATTAAGTAATTGTCTGCCTTAAGTGGCTGAATGTAGACACTTCTGGGCATGATATTAAGCTCTTTTTTTTTTTTTTTTTAAAGTAATCAATTAAAAAAACAAACAGGACAGGGTAATATTTCTTGTTCAAAGTCTGTAAATCATGCCTGGAGTGCAGGAAACTGGAATTGTGCTATGTCTTCCTTTCATGTGCTGAATTGTCTGAAAACAGCTAGGTATTACAATCTTTCACAACTCCATCCATGTTTAGATCACTTAGTAGAAAGCAACAATAACTTGTGCTGTACAAAGTGAGGTGCAGTGCTTTAGGGAATTCCTTTTAACTTCCTTGCTGAAGCCCTTGCTAGCCTTTATCAAAAGACTCCTCACCCCTTAACAGATTCTCTTTAATTGGCCACTTGCATGGTCAGTTAATATACTGTGGTGGAAACCAACTGGTGAAGTGTGAACAACTGAATCTGGAACTATAAACTCAGTGACCGCTCTGAAACCTGTGGCTATTTATATACAAGGCAGTGTTTTGTCATGCTGATTTTTATTAGCACAGATTAGATACAGACAGCTTGATAGATGCCACAGAGCAGTCAGGAAATGTTAAGTGCAGACCATGTGAAAGACGCCAGCCCACAAACAAGCAGCAGGGTAGTGAGCCTGCTGTCCCCCTTCCCCAGGCAGGCAGGGGCATGGTGCTACCCTGGGACCACTGTGAGGGGCCAGGCCAGCACTGCTCCTCTTCTCTTTGCCTTATGGGACAGGCTGGGTAATCACCAGGTGGGGGGAAATGGGTCAGGCCCATGGATGGGGCTAATCCATTTTCTGGAAATGTTTTAATTTTCTGTGCAGAGAAATATTTGTTGAAGGATGCCAGAGGCACTGGGCATGACAGGAGTACTGCAGTGCTCTCAGCCATTTGAGAAATGTTATATCAGGGCCTTTTGAGGGGCATTAAAGTTCATTTAGTCTTTGATGCATTTCTTTTACTACCTCCAAAAGCAATGGAAGGAAAACTGGCCTAGCAATGGAGCAAAAATGATGCCAGAGGAGAGAGAGCTATCTAGCATTCTCGGTGACATCTCATATTGTTCCCTTTGTGGTGGCAACAGGCTTTTATATATATATATATATATATATTTTTTTTTTTTCTGGGGGTAGGACTATATATGGCAGTCAGTACTCTAGGTGCTATGAACCTGCAAAGATATACTCTGAAATGTCACTACACTGTCCTAACAGTTGGGATTTATCCCTTAAAATCATAGATGGATGTCTCCCCAAGGCTGAAACAAATTCTTGGAACAAATTTTGGAAATTTGTTAACCAAATTAACCAATTTTGGTTAAAATTTTGGAAGATCTGGCAGCAATAAACCTATATTTGTTCTTTGTTTACAAGCAAAAAAATGTTAATCATGAGAAATGATTATATATGTCTGCTTGCCTATTTATTCTGGTTCTATTCATAGGAGCATTAAACACACTGCATCTATACTTGTCTGTTTCAAAAAAAAAAAAGGCACCTGCGCTACATTTATAGAGCCTGTACAACTTTAGAAAGAAATTGCTCAAAGTGGAGCACTGGCCATTCACAGCTCATCTATTGCCTTTCCCTTTTAGGAACAAGAAAGAGAGCATCAGTCAGTGGAAAATAAAGTGGAGAAGTCTGTATCTGCAGGGGGGGGAGGAGGGTGGGTGGATCTGGCTTTATGTGTCATACAGCCGTTAGCTGAATAAACTCCCTTTGCCATTAAGGAGTGTGAGATCAAACTTGAGTATTGTCAATGCCATTACATATTGTCCCCTAGTCCTACAAAAGGGACGACCATAAATAAAACTGAAAGTATATGGATTCCACAGTGTGTGTGCACAACTGCATTTATATGAGGGTCAATAAAAGTTGCAAAAACAATTGTGCCATCAGGTGTGCTACAAAGCCCTTCATGTTTCTGTACACTGGTGTGAGGATAATCAGTAACTACAGAAGGAGACAGTGTCTTAAATCAAACAGGTAATCCTAGAACTTCTTGCATCGATGTAATGTTGCTTCACAGCAAGAGTGACAGCAGTACTCATTAAAGCTGAGGAAAAGGCAATCCAGTTTCATTAGTAAGGTTAACACCCAGCAACATAAACCCCAAAACTGA
The DNA here is from genome assembly GCF_009819795.1 of Aythya fuligula. Lineage (NCBI taxonomy): Eukaryota > Metazoa > Chordata > Aves > Anseriformes > Anatidae > Aythya > Aythya fuligula. The sequence goes on from NC_045563.1 coordinate 47,497,219, forward strand.
TGTGTCTCTGATCATTAATATTAGCTGCTGCATGAAAAGCTGTTGTCATTAAATACCACGCGAATAATACAGGCAAGAATACTAATCTGTGGCAGATGCAAGCATGCATATCCATTACAGAGCTCATGAAGCTGGGCTTTCCTGGACAATATCCAACTTTGCCAGGGTGAACTTCAGCTGAGTAAGAAATCCAGATTGTCACTCATGAAGTATCTGGCATAGGTGCAAATACTCCCTTGTCTTTCGGAAAGTGAAATAGCATTTTTTGTTTGTTTGTTTGTTTTTGTTTTCACTGCAGGATGCATTCCCTTCTAAAGAGTAAAATCAATTCCAGGAATCCATACATTGTAAACATTTATCATTTATTATGCATTTAAATGTGCACAGCACATACACCACAGTCTTGAACAGCACCTGTATAAAACTACAGACAGATTCTGGTAAATGGTGAACTCTCATACCATGTAACATTGTTATCAAGGTTTTATCACAATATTTCAAAGTTACAACAACTACCTCTGAACATATCTTCTGTGAGGCTGTCAGTTGTGGATTTCAGTGGCATGAAAAGTGACAAAGAAGAACCATTCATAGGCAAATTCTTTGTGATTTTGCTGTCTGAAACTTGGAACGAAATCATCAGTTGTCAGAGGTAGCAGTGATAATTACACAATGATTACTCACATATAGAACACATAGAAAGTATAGATATCCCCCAAATTACAGAAGAAAAATCCTTAGGCATGACATTTCCTAGGCACTCTCTCTTGATTTGGCTTCCTGATTCTTAATTGTTATTTTTGCTTTGACAGCAGCTGGCTTAAGATGTGGTCCTGGTCTGCTCTGGTCTCACTGAACTTTGGTGAGTAGATTTAGTCTTCAAGGTCATGTGTAAGCAGAGAATACAGGCAAGTCTATACAATTCCAATAGAACAAAGACTTTTGTGTAGGAATGTAAAAAGAAAAAAAAAAAAAAGCTGAACTCAAATTATCCACAGCCTTGAGATTTGCATGTAGTCAGAAATTACTACTTTAGATTGGAAGATGACCTATAAACATCCTCTAATTCATTAAATGTTGTGGTTAGTCCTGGTTACAACTTAATTTATCGATGCCACAAATATGATTTATCATTTAAAGAAATGAAAAAAAGAACATAGGAAAAATGGATCCTTTTAAAGATTCCCCCATAATCAAACCTGTCTTTTCCTTCATCGCATTAGAGTTACACTTGCAAAATATATAAAGAAAAATATAGGGTTACTTGATGACGATATAGTACTGCAGCCTGACAGCTGTCTGCAAATATTTTCACCATGATTATCCTTACTAAAAGTAAATCACTGGGTAAAGATAGCTCAAACGTGACAAGGCTCAAATAGGATGCAACCAACTCTATCTTGAATACTTTTGGCTACATATGGAAAAAATAGAGATTTGGGATTACAGTGATAGTTCCTCTAAGCCCTTCTCCAGAATTATAAGACGAAGCAGAAAAGTGTGTACCTTCCATGCAGATTTTGTTAGGAGACTGGCTTTGAGAGTTAGTGAGGTAGAAATTAATTAACTTTTTCAGGGAATGAGACAGAACAAAAGCAGCATATTTCTTCTTCCAAATACTGTACCAAAAATAATAACTAGTACAAAATAAACTTGATTATTGGTAATTGATCCAAATTCTCTCTATGGAGCTTCTCTTTCTGTGAACAGACAAATGACTGCCTTTTCAAAACTTAAGAGTATTATAAATTTTTTCAAACTTTGACAAACACATGTAGTCTCCAAATATTAAAGGGAATTTGATATGAATAAGGTATAATTTGTTCACAGCAGCATGTTTCACAGTGTGCTGACTGGGGGAGGAGCTGAGTTTTTTTTTTTTTGTTTTAGCCTAATGCAAAGCAATCATATCAAATATATTGTCCATTAAGGGCCACAAAAGATAGTATGCTCCTGTTTATCTAAATAGAAAAGAAAAAAAAAAATCCTGCTGAGTTTATATAGGTGTTTAAACCTCTCTACCGCCTGGCAGCTCTAAGAAGACTGACTGCAGGAAAGTTCAAAGTTCAGCACTGGCAGATCTAAAAACAGATTTGTGGGGCAGCTCTTCAGCACCGCACTTTCTGTACCGAAGTAAACCGATACCATTCCAATTAAATAGCAACACTGCACAAAGGAGGTCAGGCATTGTGTGTGGCTCCACGCCGGCATCCCACCCAGGCACCTCCGTACTGTTCCTTCTCAAAGGCCAAGAGCTTCTTTGGGAGTCACGGGGGTTTTGAAAACACACAGAGGAGAACAAAGCCACCATAACAAACAAATATGTGTACAACAATAGACACTGTACAACACACACACAGTGCAAAACATTCTAATGTAGGAATTGAATGTCACCTGTTTTAGAACACGTAGTAGCAGCACACCTGTGATAACTTAGAAATGAATTAAATAAACCACAAAGCATAAGTCTTCTACTGTTGCACCATGAAATGAAATACCTTGGGTTGGAGGTTTGTTTTGTTTTCAGAAATTAAAAAAAGAAATCAGAACTATAAATAATTTTTGTGGCAATATATACAGATTTAAATAATTAATTTAAATATCTTACACCTACTCTTGCATAAAACTCTCCAGTAAAAGTGCACCATGTTTCTTTTCCCCAAATGTGTTCTGGGTCTTTCCCTGTGCTGAGGTAGGTCGGAAGGGAGATGTCTCAGATTCTAGGAAGAAAATGTGTCACTGTCATTGTGGGAGATACTTTATTGCCTTTCTTTGTTCTTCCGTTTTTGCTCAGGGCTATGTACATCCCGGGATAAATCCTGGATTCGTAAGCATTGTAGTTGTTTGGCAGGAGAATCTCTTTGAATTTGCACTCATCATTGAAATGGGTCTGAAATGAAAAGGAAAGAATGAGAGGGAAGGAATTTTAAACATCAGGTGTGGAAATATTCTTGCTACCAGGTGTAGTAGGTGTGCTGCACGAAGATGTGCAGCTGACTTTCCCCCCTGTTAGTAACCTTTTGAAGTGGTTGTCCAAACGAAGCTTCAAACAACACTCAGAGGATCATTAAGGATGCTGCTTCCAGGCCAGACACAGACACATGGAGGGGGGAAGGACACCCCTAGCTCCGTCTGTGCTCTTGAGGGAAGGGAGCACATTTTAACAGAGCGGGCACTGCCATGAGGAATGACCCAAGCCCAATTCTGCTGCCCTGCTCATCTAACTTGGTCAATGAGTTTTTCCTATGAACGAGAAGGGAGAAACAAACTGTCAGACACCAGGTCAATGGGAGTTATAAGTTGTAACCTGTGCCCATGTCCCCATGTTAGAATGCACAGGTCCACTGATATTCCTGAGTCTGCACGTGAGAAGTTTACTTGGTTCCCAAAGCAGAGTTTGTCCTACCACCAGTGAATTGCCCACGAGGCTTCAGAAAAATCGGAATGCTAGCACTTTCTCATGTCCTTTGAGGAGAAAGAGGCATTATGAAGATGCTCAGGGTGGACAGTATTTTCTGCTTCTTTAGTTTTACAATTGAAAGAAGGAACATTCACCTGTTTTAAAGGATCAGGAAAATAGAACTGACAGAAGGCATGCTTCCAGTAAAGAGGTTTCACATACAAAAACAAAGAGGGACAGGTGTTACAGGTGTGTTATCTGGAGAGTAACAAATGAGGTCACCTCTTGTTATTGGGCAAAAGCCTAGCATTTTGTAAGATAGGTCTCAACCTGCCAGGCTGAACACTGCTTTGGGAATTACATTATCCAGGACACCAAAGCAACGTATTGTCTTCATAAGACATTATGCAAAAGAAGCTTTTGCACTTTGATGACGATTCTGCCTGGCTTTCATGTAAGTTGAAATCCTATGTGACAGGACTGATGCCACAGAAAATCATTCTGGATAATTCATGTGGAAATGCCCTAGTTAACTTTGACATAGTTTGGCCCTTCCTCAACCCAATTTTCTTCAAAAAATATCTGAGAGACATGAAATAGAAATGCTGTGGGTAGGGAAGGAGACCCATGAGCATGAAGTTGAAGTGATGCTAACGGCAGTTAGTTAACTTATATTGAGGTATCTCAAAAGCAGAAGGATGGCTCAACATGGGCAAAAACATGCACCGTTATTGTCCACTCCAAGTGTGTTGTAAAATATGCCGCTGTCTTTTCCAAAGACTCGATGAAAAAAAAAAAAAGAAAAAAGAGATTTATATTGTCTCTCCTAATAGATCTGCCTTCACATAATTGCAAGCCCAGACCCTGAAGATGCTGAACTCTCATGGGAACTCTCCAATCGAGAGCATTAACAAAGAGTGATCAATAGGTATGTGACAAGCACTGATTCATCACATCATAAAGGATCATTTGTGGGGCCCTGGCTGATCAGAAGTTCAAGTTCCCTGTGAGAGATGGGGCAAGCAATTGCCATCCTTGATTGATGCTGTTTAAATTTAAATATGAGAAAGATATGGATTGAGGCTACCCTGGGGGTTTGCAACACAAATGACTGCTATGTTGTTGTATGAAGTGGGCAAGGTGGGTAGCCATGGTTGGCTGATTAAATTTTTCACATGGGAACCAAAGAAATACAAGGCAGAGAAGTGGGTTTTACTAAAAAAAAATCAGTGAACTTAGCACACCTGGGCAGCACACCTTCTGTTGGCAAGGCACCAAGGGCTAATCCATGGTGCCTGGCCCAGGAAGGGCAGAGATGGTGCTTGGGCAGCTTCCAGCACCATGTACACCTCTTATCCCAGCTGACTGTGTTCCTCTCCCCACGCACACAAACGGTGGCTACTTACAGATCCATAGAGTTTGCCTCTGCTATTCATGGCCACGAAGAGTCCACTTCTAACACCAAATATGCTCACCACTCCTCTTTCCACAGGGGAGATTTCCAGCAGACCTACATAGGAGAGATGGGAAATCAGGGAGACGAAGTGCTGTGCCCTGAAGGAGTGTGTGTGGTATCAGTTCTGTGCTCACCCAGAGGTTCCCATCCTTGGTGTGCTGTGGATCCCCATGCCCCAGCACTGCTGTGGGTGGCCACAGATCCCCAGCCTCATGCCCCACGTGCTGCCCCATGCTCCATGCTGGGACCTCTCTTCTTTTAGCCAAGTATCTATTTTTACATTGCCCCCAGGCATCCTCCTGTGTAGCCGAGGTTAAAATAAGACAGAGTGTGCTTGGGGGCGAATGAAACATTTGTCATCATGCAGCTTATATCCCCTGTTGGATCTTATTGTTTCAGTTGGATATCAGAGTCATGGGGCCACGGGGTTAAGTCCCTAGCAGATGCTTTTCAAGTTTGGGGGAGAGCAGGGCCCTGGCTGCGCTCCCCGCAGCCCCTGATCAGAGTGGGCGGCCCAGGGGGCCGAGGACCCTCCAGATGCTGAGGCAAGTCCTACACCTGATGCGAGGGGCAGCGCGGCTCCGGGCACGGAGCTCTCGATGGGCTGCGCCGCCGCCCCCTTCCCCCGGGCGCCGGGCGCCCTCGGGGCAGCCGACGCGAGCAGCACCGCGGTGCCGGGGACGGGCGGACTTCTCCGGGTGGTGGGAGATCGGCCCTACACCCACCCTCCTTTTGCCTCATACCGTTCTCCGGGGCAAGGCGAGCCGCTCCGCACCCGCGGCAACCTCCGCGGGCACGTAGCGGCTCACCTGCCCGACCGCGGGGGGCTCGGCGCCGGCTTACTGTATCGGTTCTCGCTGTGGATCCCGTCGATGCGGCCGTCGGGCAGGACCTGGATGTGGAAGCCGATGCCCACGTTGCAGTAGAGGCGCCGCAGCCGCTTGATGCCCAGGAGGTAGTCGCCGTCGCGGGAGGCGTCGCGGCGCTCGGCCGGGAGGCGCGCCACGGAGCGGGCGAAGAGCGCCGCGTCCCAGCGGCGCTGGCGGGGCCCGGCGGGGAGGCGGCCCGGGGGCGGCCGGCCGCGCACCGCCCCCGGCCACAGCAGCCCCAGGAGCAGCGCCGGCAGCAGCGCCGCGGGGAGAGGCATCCCGGCGAGGGGCGCGCAGCCACGGGCCGCCGGCCGGTCGTCGCTCCGAAGAGGCGCTCGCCCCCCCAGCTCCCACTTTATGCTGAGGTCGGAGCGCGCGGGGGGGGGTAGGGGTGTGTGTGTGAGGAGTGTGCGGGGAGAGGGGGGTAAAACAAAACAAAACGCACACACACACAGAAAAAAAAAAAAAAAAAAAAAGGAAGAAAAAAGAAAATAAATAAAGAAAAAAAAAAAAAAGCGAGGCGGCGGGAGGAAGGAGGGAGCCCCGCGCTCAGTCCCCCGAGGATCTGCGGTTTCCCTGGGCAGGCTGCATGTAGAGGAAATCCCGGGAGCAAGAGCTTCTGAACTTGATCTCAACTCCAGGAGTCTTGTCTGAAGTGCTGATCTTCTTCTATAGCTGCTCAGCCATAGCGCTTTAGCCCTAGCCACGATATTTATATATCCATGTGCGTTGGTACCTATTACATCACCACCTACTGCTGTCTGCTGCAGCCCTCCGGTTTAGCTGAAAGTCAAATTATCACCCCTAGATGCTTAACACTCCGAAGCGTCTTGAGGGGAAAACGGTGAGCAGCACTGGTGCTAAACAAGAGGGACAGCACAAAACTTTTAAAAGAAAAGGTCATATTTTGCATTCGTCACAGAAGGTTCCTTCTTTTTTCTTTTTCTTTTTTCTTTTTTCTTTTTCTTTTTTTCTTTTTTCTTTTTCTTTTTCTTTTTCTTTTTCTTTTTCTTTTTCTTTTTCCTTTTTCTTTTTCTTTTCTTTTTCTTTTTCTTTTTACTTTTCTTTCTTTCTTTCTTTCTTTCTTTCTTTCTTTCTTTCTTTCTTTCTTTCTTTCTTTCTTTCTTTCTTCTTTCTTTCTTTTTCTCTCCTCTCCTCTCTTTCTGTCTTCTTTCTATCTTTCTTTCTCCGTTCTCTTTCTCTCTCTTGCTTTCTCTCTTCTTTCTCTTTCCCTCTTTTCTTCTTTCTTTTTCTTTCTCTTTTTCTCTCTTGTAAATGCCTACAAATGCTAATGCAGGACACAAAAATCAAAGAATGCCCAGCACACTTTTCCCTGACACAATGTATGACTTTGTGGAAATCTGTGGAATTTCAGCTTTTGCTGTATCCAAGCGACATGGTTTACAGTTTGCTGGATGCAGAAAAATTCCCTTCATTAACAGCCAAAATAGTTGTTGCATGGGAGGTTTAAGAAATGAAAAAATGAAAGAACTTGGAAAGAAAACAACAACAACAAAACAAAAGAAAGAAAAGGGTAGAGGTTTTAATAAGGTAGAAAATAGTTAAAGAAGCAGTATGTGCTCAAAAGCAGTAATAATGACCAATAATGTTTTTGATTCTAAATATCCCTTTAAGAAATCAGAAAGCACAGCATTGCTCTGGAGTATAAGACATACGGAGCTCCCTCTTGGTCAGTATACTGCTAGGGGCTGTAGTGACAGCAGTTTGTTCCTGACCTTTAGAGGCTGCCCATTCATATAAGTATTGCTGTGCTCTTTAATGGTATGATTATTTTCTGATCTTTGATGTGCATGCACTTCAATGTTGCCATTTTGTCTTAATGATACAGTTGTTCTTAGATAGGTACTTCATTAACTTTAAGTTCATGGGATTGAAACTCAGTATTTAAAAGTAGAAGAGGGCAAATTTTGATTCCAATAGTCCAGAACTACTTTGATTAGAGCAAATCCCATATGTTTTGTCACCTCCCTTTGCCTAAGCCTCAGCCCTCAACAGGTTTTCAGAAACAACAGGTGAGGGGACATTAGAACAATTTTGGAAGGTCCTGAATTAATACGAAAGTGGGGGAGAAGTGGTTTGTGACTCAAGTCCTTTATAGCCTGAGGACAGTTTAGTCTTTCACACCAGTAAAGCACTCCTGCTGTTCCAGCAAAGGATGTGAGAGAAAAGAGAATTGCCCCAAGCCAGATGACAGCTCACCTAGGTGCGAAAATCTCTGACCTTCGCTAAACCTAAGCAAACTTAGATGATGTACTTTTATTTCTTCTTGTGAGGTGCATATACAGTGTGTGTATGCATATGTGTTTGTGTGTGTGTATGCTTCCTCCATTGGTTTCTTTCTCCTGATGCACCTCTTAGGATGGAAAAGTGACTGCTGCTGCTTTATGGATAATTGTGATCTGGTGCTACAGGGGTAGAAGTCTCCTAGGTGTGGCTTTGTCTTAATGTGTCAAAGAAGTTAATTTATGTGTGTATTTTAAAGACAGCAGAACTTAGATGTTTCTCTGTGGAGGTTTACAGGCTGGTAAATCTACTGAGGTCAAACGCACAGACGTTTACTACATTTCCATTTGCATCAGGCCCATCCAGACACTCTTACACCTGACAAGTCCAGGGGATCAGTTCTGGATGAAAGTGCTGTACTGTACAGCAGGCAAAGTGGGCTGAGAGCAAAGCTGCTGCTCAGGGGTTTGGAAAGTGCCCTGCTCTGCAGAACCTGTGCTGGGGGCCTTGTCCTTCCTGAGGGTCCCCAGAACAGCACAAACCCACCACACTTCAAAATCTGAATTATTTGCTCTTAGCAAACAGCGTTGGATGAAGGTAGGATTAAGTTTATTTACCCTCCAAAGGGTAAGGCTAAGGAGTGGTGTTTTTGCCAGACCTGCAGGTTCCCCCCTGCAGCAGAAGCATGGTCTAATGCCCACGGCTGATGGGTCAGAACCAGATCTGCTTGGCCTGGCTGCCACCAACAGCCCCTGGTACCCCTGGGGTACTCACACTCCCTCCATGCCTGGAGGGACCCACATGTCTGGGGACCAGCTAAAATCCCCACTTTATCAAAGCAGACACTGTGATGTAAATTGGATCTCTTAATTCATTTGTAGGCAAGTAGCATCTTGTTAGGTCATGCTTGTTAAATGTCTTGACCAAGTGATTGTCCATGACCCAAAAAGCATATAAGCCTTAGCCCTGTGAATATGAATGTGGGTTAAACCTTGAGGTTAGGGACATGCACTGGAGGCCCAGCAGGTCTCATTGGGACTTACATAAATGGGTCCTGAAATGCATGTTACGCTCTGAGTCCATATGCTTGTAAGATCAGGTCCTAGACAGTTACACAAAGCACCCAGAACATCACATTAAATTGCCACAATATCATTGGTCTATAAGGGATGCTTTTGCAAGTTAGTTCTTCAACTTTTTACAGAATGAAATGGCAGTCTTTCCATAAAGGCTTGAAGTGAATCTTTCTAAGAGGAAAAGGTATACATTTCCAGCTAAGAATGAAACAATGAGGTTTGATTTTGAGATTTGAATGACGTATATTCTTATATGTGTGAGCATGTGTACAGTTGGAGTTGATATTTGAACTGACCAGAGGACTGCAGATGACCTCTAGGTACCCTGACAATTTAGGCAGTCCATTAAACTCTATACAGATTCTGTTCCACAACACACCACAAAAAAGCACCCACTACCTCCAAAGACTACTCCTGATGCTTCAGAGACCTCCAATTGCTGATCTGTCCGTACCTGTGAAAAATACGGGGAGATGAAAGCAAAGCAGAACTGCAGCAGTTTAAATTTGCAACAGGTGTAAATGACAGGTGGAAGCTGCTGACATTCGCGGCCTCTGTGCTGCAGTGTAGATATTTCCAGTTGGAAATTGTTGTCACAGGAAACAATCTAAATAGTATATCCCCTATGGAAGTCAATAAAACTATGTCTTGTCATTTTCTTTTGCCTCCTCCTCCCCCCCCCCCCCCCTTTTAGTTTTTCCCATGTGAGTATAGTATTCCCTTATTCCAGGGAGTTCCTCTAGCTGCTGTTTGTGTAATACCAGAATAGCTCCCAAACATTAATTTATCCTTGCAGAACGTTTGTGAGGCACAAACACAGAATTATCCCAGGCCAGAGATGGACACAGAGAGAAGAAATGATTTGCCTGCCGTTGGCCAGGTTCTCTGAGGCAGAGCTGGGGACAAAGCATCCAATATACCAACAGCTTTTGAGCAGTGAAGGGAGCTGGGTATCTCCAGACCATCCCATAGTTAATTCTTCTGTCTATTCTGTATTATGCCATTATTCACTGCTGTGTACCCCCTACACCTTGTGTCACGCAATTTCACAGCAATAATTTAACTATTGAACAGATAAAATGTCTTCATCTTTGCATTGGTTCTGTTGCCTTAGAGCATATGTGATATCACAGTTAGACAGCTCTGCTTTCCAAATTCCTCTAGGTTCAAAGTATAAGAAAGAGGAAGGGATTCGCAGACTTGAGACCCATGCCTAATTCAAATCCTGTGTCACGTATTCTGAAAGGAAAAGGGAAAGGAGGAAGGAATTTGGGATATCTCTACAACCTTTATGGAAATTATTTTGCATTTGCACAGGCACAACAGTCATCCAAACTTGGCTCTGTGTTTATATCTCTAAATGGATCTAAGTCCTCAATTTAAAAGTCAATTTACATATTTATTAACCCCACTAAATAGATGTAAATGACCCTGAAAAATATTGTTCATGGACTCTTCTGCTGAAGGCAAATATTGTACTGGTCCTTTGATCTGGAAGGATGGGGAGTGGACTGGAAGGGGCATGGAGAAGTATATTGTTAGGAAAAAATCCCTTTCACTATGTTTGCATGCTACAAAGACATGGTAAAAAGCAAGTCTGTACCCCAGCTCTCCCTTGGCACACGCCCCTTTTAATTATGATGACTTTGGAAGACAACTACCCAGCGGTCTGCAGAAGGGACTCGCCTGAGAGAGCTTTCTCACGTTCACGTCTGGCTGCCTCTCTGTGCAAGCAGGGGCAGTGGTCCCAGGAGAGGCGGCCGGCTGGAATGCAGCACAGTGCTGGGGCCCGAGCCCCGAAGGGACGGGGTCGCTGGGAGACCTTCACCGTCCTGGCCTCTGCATAACACACATACCCACACACGCCAGCGAGTCATATGCACTCCTTTTCTTTTTTCTGTTTGCAGCTGGTCTATTTGATCTCTGTGTGCCTGGGCTGTTTGCCGTTGTGAGCGTCTTGCTGTGATCAAAACCTTATTATCTTGGGTGATGCTGTAGTGTTATATATTGGAAAAGGGCAGTGGAGTATAGCAGCAAGCAGCTGCAATGCTGGTCATACAACAAAGGCATCAATAACCTTTCTGCAGTGTACTTGGCCTGGTTCAGTGGGAGGACTGGGTGTCACTTTGCCTGTAATGGGCATGGACTTTTTCCACAGCTGCTCCCTCTACTGCTGTTGAGCTTCTCCATGTGTCTCTGTATAAAGCAGAGACCAGAGAGGACCACGTCCATCTCTGTGGCTCCTGTAGTTCCTCAGTGGTGTAAATGTTGCAATTCACACTTCCAGCTTGTGACTATGCTGCTCATATACACCCACAGCTGCAGGGATGGGCACCAAAATGCTCCAACTGGAAGATCAAGTCAAAGACTTTTGATTTTCTATGAATTACATTCAGTCTTATCAGCCTTTTTCTTCTCAGCTTCTATGCTTTATTTGTTTGTGGTATCACTTTTGAGCTGTAAGGTTGCTGTTCCCACAATGTCAGCACTGAGGTGTGAGGTGGTGGCGTAGTGACAGCAACCCTCTGGGAGACCCACGTCTGCTCTTAGCCAACCGATCTGACATGGTCACGGCAGGCCATTTCCTTGCCCTGCTGGTCCTTGTCACTAACTGACGTAGGCAGAGCTCTCAGGTGAAGAAACACATCTGGACAATCTGTTATACCCTCTGCTTCTCACTCTGTTGCTCTCCACTACCCTCTTCCTTGTTTCTCCCTTTTTCTGTATCTGTTCTACTCACTTCTCCATCCTCAGGACAGGATGATGGGATTACAGAAAGGAATGCCCTTTGTGGAAGGTGCAGTCATGATAAAGGCTAACTAAATAACACCCAGACTTTAACCACAGGGCTGAAATTTGTCTCTTTCCTGGTGGATCTTCTGCAGTTGCCTTTATGGTCCCGCTGCTTACTTGAATGTGTGAACCATAACCGGCATGAAAATGAGCTTTGGGGACCAATGACATAAGAACCAGCTAAGGGAGGAATTCTTAGCAGCCCTAAGTGGGATTTCTCTCTGATGTTGTGATTAGTGTCAGTTGCTGAAACTGGAAGTACTGCTTTACTGTGGGGTGGGAGGATGGGTGGAGAACATGGAGGATCTGAGGACTCTTCAGAGATACCGGCTTTCTTAGATTGTGAATATCAAAGGCTGAGTACAATGCTTTATTAACAGGGAGGGAGTGTGTGATCGGAGTTCTTATTTTTGAAGAAATGTCCTGGAAAGTCATCAGCTGAGCCAGATCATTTTTGAGGGCAATAATGTCCTGGGGTCTTGTCATAGCCTCACAACCCTCATCCTCAAGCTTCATGAAACTTGAGCCTAAGTTTGGTGGAGAAGTCCATTAAGAACCAAGGTGAAAAAATATGTATAGAGGGCTCTTGCTATTAATGTAAATCTTTTTAAGAAAATCTAGTTCCCAGGCAGGGTCATCCTGCCACTAAAACTCATATACTTTCATGTTCATTGCTGACATTTCTGCATATGCTATTTTGTTCTTCCTTGTCCTGTATTCTTTTCACCTATTGAAATTATAAACATTTTAAAACTAAAAATATACATGTTTTTCCTTTTGTCAGATTATGGCACACTTGCTTTTGCTGATACATTTCTTGGCACTCTGCCAAACAAAATTGGTGAAAGGAAACATAATAGAAAATGAGTTTTGAGAATCAGGGTAAGTGTTTGTTAAGCTTATTTTTATTATTATTGTTGTGGGAAATAGTAGCTTAAGCTAACTTTTTGTGTGAGAATGTTTTAGCTGACTTTGAGTGTAGCAGAACTGGTTTACATGAATCTGTTCAACATGTGGCCTCTTTGTATGAATCATTTTCTACCGGTGGCTAACGTGAAGAAAACTGGCTGTTGTAAGCAAATGACGTGTATTGCTGAATTTTAAAACTTCCCAGCAAAGCACCACTTAAAATCTGTCAGAACATATATGGACATAGCTGTACAATCCATAACCTCTCTGAGCATGTAGGAAAGGAACTTTTCCAGTTGACCTTTAGTGTCATAACTGTGAAACAAACGGATGTCTCTTTTCCTTATTTACTCTTGGACTTTTCACAGTGCTCATCACTGCAAGGTCTGAGTCCTCTCTGGAGTTAGCAGCCATATCCTCAGAATACCCCCATGAGCTGGATGTTACTGTCCTCTTTCTCAGCCTGTTGCTCGCTGTGGCACCAGATCAGATGCCTTCACATATGCCTGGGGTGGCAGAGGGGGAACTGAGATCAGAGAGATTGTGGAAGATCTGTGTGGTCTGACTGGGCTGATAAACTGCTGTGGTAGAAGTTCTCAAAGCCAGGTCTAAGCAAGTGGTTTTCCCCATGTGGCACACTGTGTAGAGAACCCATTACATTAACTTGGACCTTGAGGGCAATGCAGATGCACTGGTCCAGCAGCACCACACTACTTGCCTGCAGCAGGAGATGCACCTGGGATCCTTTTATTTTGGATGAGCACTGCATTGTGCTCCTGTATGTGCTGCGTGGGGAAGGGGCTGAAGCACAGGTGTCCTGAAACCTTTGTAAATACTCTTCCTTCCTAATGAACACCACTGGTATTGGCAATGACTACAATTTTATTTTGCACTCTGACATGCAAAAGGCCCTGAAAATAGTTACGAAAACACAGTCTAACAGACAGCAACACAGTTTAACAGACAGCTTGCTCAGACAAACTACCCAGTTCAGCACTACATTACTCCTAATGAAACCAGTCTGGAGATTCAGTGTGACCAGAAACAACTGCTTTGTTTACTGGGTGAGTGTTTGAAAGGTAAGCCATAAGTATACACAGATAACAGCTCTACAGATAGAAAAACAACCAGCATGGAAGTTACCCATCAAATTCTGCATTACTTGAAGACAGCAAAAGCAGTAATAATAAGGTAATACGTAACTTTTTTCTCTTCAAGGCCTTTTGAAAGTAAAGCTAAGAAGCCAAATATACAGCTAAGGACCATATTGCAGAAACACGTAGAATAGGTTATCCGTGAACAGACATGTCAGTCATCTGTCATCATATATATCTAGAAGACTTGTCTTAGATTTTGGCACAATTATCACTCACTCTCTTTATGCTGCTTAATAACAGGCCTTTTACATTACAATGGGAGCCAGTTTTCACTCCAAGTTTGGATCATACAAGACATAACTAAGTGTTGGTGCACAATCCTTGCCCAGAAAAATTCACCTGCCCCCAGCAAACCTGCAGAGATAGCATAATGCATTGCATGAACTTAATCATTTGATTACTCTTTGTCATTCAAGGCCCAGAGAAACTTCATCCTAGTAAACCATTTTAATTTTACCTCTGTCTCCTGGACATCTTTCTCACTTCACTAATAAAGCTAGAGAGCTACAGTAACATTGGTATTACAGGAACTAACAGATACGTTAAAAAAAATAAGTAAATGAAAAAGAGAGAGACTGTTTATCTTCTTTTGGATGGCTGATGTGATGGTACTGCTCTAAGAGCATGTTTCTCACAAGGGTCTACTTTTGTTCCTGCAGGTGAAAGGGGACAGGACTAGACTCTAAGTCACTGTTTGATGAAGCCACATCATCTCCTTAACTCTCAGAAATAATATTTGGTTATGTTTTTTCTTCCATTTAAAATGTTTTTATTTGGACATAGACAATATATGGATTCTTATTGTTTATGTGCTCTGTAGGAACAGATCTCTAGGCAGTTAGCTTAGAAACTTACTTTGCTTAGCATGTCTTTTTTTTTTTTTTTTTTTTTTTTTTTGTAAAGAGGTAGAATGAGTTAAATGCAGAATTGAAATGACCATTTTAAAGCTTGTCTTGAAAAAAGTCTTAAACAAGGTAGACAATTATATAATGAAGATTTTGGTATTCTTAATAGTTTCACAGAACTAACCTGTGATTCCGTTCATCAGTTCACTGGAAGACACTTGGAATCAAGTCAAGTCATCTTCCTGAATACATGTGCCCTGTGAACACTGAGTGTAGTACTATGATCATCTAAAACCTGTTAGCTGTCACATGCAAGGAGGCCATGCCCCACAGGTCCCACATTTCAACTTTGCTGTGACCCAGTTGGAATACTGCATAAGTTACTGCATGGAAAACACTGAACTAATTTTTTTCTCACTTATTTCCATGTAACTTCCTGAGTCACTGGGAAAAAAATAAAAGAAACTGAGCCTACAGAAAATCTAGACCCTACTAGAGATATTGTCTTTATGTTCAGTGCAAAATCATTCAGAATGATTATTTTGATCTGAATCTCCATGTACATTATTATTGGTGTTAATGGGAATGGAGGATGTACATGTGAGCTGTTCGAATCAGAACAGTGGGATGGGAATGATACATAACGAAGAGAAAACTCCCTGCCCAGGGAATTCAGACAGTGCTGTGCAGTCACTGCTATGCTATTTGCCACGTGCTATATACAGTCCACAAAATATGCCACTCAGTCAGAGACGTGGCCAGAAAAAGCCCTGCGAACCCAAAGTCTTACAGTCTATAATAACCACGTGAAGCACGCCTTCCACCACAAAGGAATACAGCAAAGCTCCTGTTGACCCACCTGGGAAAAGCTGGTGTGCAATTTATTCAGAATATAAAGAATGCAGGAAAAATCAGGGGGGCTCATTCTGTAGATCCATGGCCTTTTGCATTGCTCTGAACTGTGAAGCACATGTGAGGTAGGAACAATGTAAATTTCTGGCTACATTCACAACATTTCATTGTGTATGAATGACATGTTATAAATGATTTGAGGTTTTCAGAAAACCTATTTGCTCCCATTGGAATAAAAATAATTTGTGTAAAAGTATTGGTGAGAAAGGATTCTGTCATTTAAAACATTCCTTTCAAAACTAATTTGGGTTCTTCTCCTAACTCCTTCCACTTTTTAATTTGCAAATTTATGTTTCATGACAACTGTTGGACCAGCATACAGAGAGGCTAGTCATCACTTGAAGCTCAAATGCAGAAACTCAGAAAAATAAAAAGCACTGGAATCTTTTTGACTGTTTATTGCACTGGAAAACAAAGGAACTTAATGATGATACAATAGTAAAATGCCATCCCCATTGTCTACAACTCTGTGTATGTTATTATTATTATCACTCCCATTATTATTTTTCTGAAAAAAAATCAGTCTAAGACTTCAGTTACAATCAAACCACAAAAAGGAAAAAAACAGAAACACAATAAGCTGCTGACTGACTTGTGTCCCAAAATGCTTAGGCAGCTGCTATTTTTTTGATAGCATTTTTGATAGTTGTAATTTCAAATTACTGCAGTCAGGTCATTTTCATTTGGTCTTTTTGGCCAGCACCAATGTAGCAGAAACCTGAGCAAATGGCATCTATTTATATAGTGGTTTCGAGAAGAGAATGGGGCAGTGCATGTCTTGTCTCATACAAGAAGATTAGCCACAGAAGGAAGAGAGCTGAAGATGGTGAAGACATTACACCAGGGCTGATGGGGACTTTGGAGCACCATGCTGTAACAGAGCCACTCTGGGAAGGGTGAGACAAGTCCCATAGATCCTGTCAACCAAGGTAGCCCATGGAAAGGATGTCTTTGTTGGTGCTGACTCTGTCCTACATAAGGCAGGTAGATCAAAACCTGGCTTGGTAGCCTTTTTGGTGGAGTGGTGAACTGTGACCCCAGCAAAATCACATTGGCCAATGACTGGAAGATATGACAAGGAGCAAGAGCTAGGGAGACTTTGGAGCTACCCTGTTTGTTAGCCTGGAGATCCCCATTGCTGAAATGGCTTAGTAAGAATGTTATTTTTGGTGGCACTGACAGTTTTTGCAATCGGTATTTGAAGAGGTATATCATCTACAGTGAATATACTGCAGCTGGAGGATCTATTGTACATACTGTAAGAGCTCCTCTGTTCCTTTCCATATAAAACTCCCCAGCTCTTTCTCACACTAACTGAGGAAAGGGTATACCCAGGGCCACTGCAAGGGCAAGGGAGAGTAGTGAGAAGAATCAAGCTGGCAAATGTTTTTCTGTTAGATTTCTACAGAGTTTAGGAAGTTTCCCTGTGTCATCTTCTGTCTGTCTGTCTGTCTGTTTTCCACCCCCATCATCACAGTAGTTCATTCAAACTGCAACAAGAAAATTATGAAACATAAAAAGAAACTACCCCAAATCTCCATTCTCTAGCAGTTTTGGTGCAAGTGCAATCATAATCCAGAATTACAGCAACAAACCTTGTATGCTGTTGTAGTTTATTATTTAACTGAAGTAAATTGCCATTATTTTCTTACCAGGCCTGAGGGATGGTTTGCAAGTCATTCTCATGCTTCATGGTGCCTTCAACTCAACATGAACACAGGCTAAAAAGTTAGCTCCCAAATACATTGGATCACGAATTGATGATGGTGGCAATGTGCTTTCAGGGGATTTAGCACTTCCCCCTCTTTTGTTCCAATGGGAACTGGGATAGGGAAATGATAAATTCCCAGAAAAGAGAAAGATTTTTAAAAGTTTTTGAGGTTCATAGTATAGTCTAAAAACCACTTATGTCAGGAACGAGTAGCCGGTCCAAGATAAAGCGGTTAAAGGGTGGGTGCATGGAGGCTAGGAAAAGGAGTTGCCTTAAATCAAAATTTTCGCTTCATGTTGTGGTGAGATGGCCTTCCTTTTTTTTTTAGTTTTCACCAAATCCATTCTCATTTATGACAAAGTTACACATTATTATATTTTATTTAAGCTTCTGCTATGATTATGGATAAAGGAAAGACAGTTCCTTTAGCTGCAAAGTGGAATATAATCAACACCTTTGCTTGTGGACTGACTCTATACTGCTGGAGGAGCAGACATGTTTAAGCAGCAATTTGGAATCACCAAATACTAGCCATATATATCTAGCTGTTGTTATACTATAAATATAATTATTGCTATTATTAGTATTAGCAATGGTTACTATTACTGGTTATTATTAGTCATAATTTTTACTGTGGTACCACTTAGGAATTCCCTTAGTAGACCAGAGTGCCATTGCAATATGCACTGTAACACTGTTACCATGACAATTTTTCTCTGTTTGCTGGTGTGTTTTGGCTAGAGAGCCAGCTGTTGACTAGCTGTGCTCCAAGTTGCTGAGCAATAAATCCCAAACCAAATTCATGACCAGATTTCTGCTCTAAGTCTCAATCTTGTGACTTGCCGCATAGGCTGCTTTGCGACTCCACCTGACTTCAGCAAGTCACTCTACAAAAATACCACCCTGACACTGAAGCAAGTGGCTCCCACGCCAGTTTTTTGAAAATATACCTTGCATACTCATTTGTACAGGTAAGGACAGGAGATTCTGGTGGGGAGAACAACGAAGAGAATGTATTTCTGAAAGACTATGGAAACAAGTGAAGATAAGAGTAATTTCTTTGTAATACAAGAAGGGGGTTTTTAGAAGCACATTATATTAGAGAATTGCATTTAACTAAGCAGGAGGAAACAAACTTTGTGAAAAGTCAGTGGTTTCTCACAGATGAGATTTCTCTGACATCTTCAGTCTTCAGAGGTCCACAAATCATTGGCCTGGCTTTTAGGTTGATGTTAAACATATTAACATTGTTAATCCTTCCAAGGTGGTCATTTGACTTTTTTCCTTCTTATAGCAGCATGTGAAATTGGCCACTGTGCACAAAGAACTAATATCAATGCACAGTTCTCTTGCAAATGATGTTTCCTTTGAAATGCATTTTCATAGCCTCCTGCATAGGGACACACATCATGCACTGAGCAAAAGAGGTGCATGTAGAGGTGTTTTGAGTCCACAGTGCCCACAGAGACCCCAGGGACTCATCCATCCCAGGACTGCTGGGTGCTACAGCCCTGCTGCCACTGGGACTGCAAGCCATTAGCACCTGAGGGCTGCTGGGTAGGCCACGGTATGTGAGCTAATGGTCTCAAACCATTACCTACCGAGCTGAAATCCTTATCACAAAAGCACTGTGGTTGTGATTTGCATCTCTCCAATGTGTGGGTTCAGTAACTTCCATATGCCATTACCAGTAATCTCCCTCTGTAATCTTTCTAGCAGCTCTGTGTCACAAATATCCCTGCTATAGGTGTTATGTTTTCTGATGGTCCACTTAGCACATTCAGACATCTTCCATGCTCACACCATTGTTTGATTATGTCTTTTTAGGGTTAAGATCTGATCAGTATATGTACACCCTCTTCTGAAGCTAAACTGAATTTTCTTAAGCCTGCTATTCAGCTGTGCCTGTTTTCTTGTTCACAAGCACTCAAGCAAACGTCTCCTCAAACACCACAAACAGGCTAATGCCTCTTGAGTTTTATATTCCTTCCTGTCACCTCCTTTTCTTTTTCTTTAGCTTGCTGTAATCACATCTGAATACCAGAGACAAGTCCTTCCGCAGCTTTGAAAAGCACTGGGAATACCTGACACTGTCCCACAGGTAACACCTTCATTGTTAGCGTAGCCAGAAGGACGTGGCTCTTGGAAAGGGTGGCTGTGCATCCCACAGGGGGCTGCATCCAAGCAGCCATGACATCTGCGGGGCCACTGCACTCCCTTGATCCTTGTGCCTGTGCTTGTCACCTCAATGATTGACCTTTTAAATTTCCCAGCATGGATTATCAGTGATCTTTTCAACACTGCTTGGTTTTCCATCTCTCCTATCTAGCTTCTCACCTAAAGTCCTTGGTTTTCTTGTCTCCCTCTTCAGTAAGATAAACATTGGAGGGACGGTTTGTTCTGGCAGGTTACTGACTCTGCTCGTACAGAGGTGTGAGCTGTGTGAGATTTTGACCTACTCCAAAGCACAGCTGCAACATAGATTTCTGCCTGAGCAGATCTGGTTAGAAGTACTAATGAATTAAAAGCAGATCTGGAAACTGGTACTGGGTTCTAATTTAATGCACACTCAGCTTTTGTTCAGGTTAATCACAAAATTGATCTGTCCATTACTCTTCACGCTAAATGCTTTCCATGCTAAGGGGACTTTGTCCTTGATCAGGGTTTATCTGATTAAACACTGATAAAGCTGTATCATGATACAAGTAGGCAAAATGCTGCAATTAAAAGAAGATGAGCATTCAGACTTACCTGTTGTGACCGAATGGGAATACCAAGCTTTTTTTTCCTCCTTCAGGCTCGCTCAGCTTTAGTCCATCTCTGGCAAAAGTCTCTCAATCTTACAGGTGTAGTAGCCAATCTCCAGGGAGAGGTTGAGATTAAATTAGGTACCCTTGAAGCAAATCTCCAGCCACATCTTGCCAAATATAACAGTGTTACAGGTACTACAAAGATAATGAGAAAAATACATATTGTTTTATTAATTCGCATATATTACACATTTATAAAGTAGTACTAGTTATGATAAAAGCAAAACCCATTATAAATTAGAAAATTCAGAAGTCACACCAATCAAAAAACAGTCACAATAGCATTCATGCTTTGGTGTTTTAGTGAACAGATCTGTATTTGTAACAATGTTTTAAACAAATAAACAAAAAAATCACTAATCTGTGATTGATACCATGTTTAGTAAAAATATCTCATGATAATGAGGAAGATCTGTGACATTTTATTTCTGCTATGAATAGGTATAACAATTAGGGCTTCCAGTTCAGATTCCAGAGAAACATCTTTCTTCCATTGCATTTTTCTCTTTTCCTTATGTGCCAACTCTTATAAACAAGATACCACAGGATTTAATTCTAAAAATCTATATATTACTGCCTTGTGGTGAACTGAATACTATAGATTCCTGCTTGATAATACTGTCTCATGGGATTCCTGTGTGGTAACAGAATCTCCCAGGATTCCTGCCTGGTAACCATATCTCACTGGACTTTGGTAGTATTTCTCCCATTGGATAACCCCAGCCCCACCAAATAAGGCAGTCATAAACCTCATATTTTACATGACATTATTTCACTAAAGTCAGATCCTGTACTGATTGAATCAGTGTTCTTCCCCCACTCCCCACAGCTGATTTTCACTAAGTTAGAATCAAAGCTCCAAGAAAAAAGAATATTAAGGAGCACGTTATTTGTTTGACAAGAAATAACATTAAATACTTTCAAAGCAGCAATAATAGACACATTATTAGACACAGGCTGGCTTATTTTCATAGAATCATTCAACTTCTGCAGGATTTACACTTTGTCTTTAACAGTATGTGGACTAGAAAGCTTATATTTTTCTGAAAGTGAGATATTACACTGATCTTCCTCATGCCTCATGCAATGCTATCTCTGTAGTGATACAAATATGAGCAATTGTAGTATAAGCTAAAAATCACTAATACTATAGGCCAAATCAAAGAGTGATAGACCTACGAAGAATTTTTCAGGAAGTTTTGTGCCCTGGGGTTGGGATGCCCTGATAGGCACCAGTGTAGGGCTTGACTAGCACAGAGTGGCCTTAGCAGAGCTCTGAGCAGCTGAAGCTCTGGCTGAGCAAGAGAAGGAAATTTGGAACACACAGACACTACTAGGGCATGAACCACCATGAGGCATCTGCAGAATAAATGTTGGGGATGAAAAAGATAAGCAAGCACCACTGTATCTCCTGCCTCATGTTCAGACAAATAAATGCACACAAGCAATTTTTTTTTCCTTTTCACAGCTGTCTTTCAGTCTAGATATAACACTCAAACCCCAGAATCTTAGAGCTTTTTGGAGCCCAGGAGCTCTTGAATCCAAACCTTGCTTTGATACCAACTTTTCTCCACCTTTGATCAAGTCATTAAACCTCAAAGCTGTCAGAGACACAAGTGTCTGTGGTAATATCCCTGACTACTTCATGTTATTTTGAGAGGGTCAGTAAAGATTCTGAAGGTGAAAATATGACTGACATACTTGATAGTGGGTCTGCCAAGAAACCCTAGAATTCCCAGACAGTTCAGCTGCCTGAATTACAATTGGAATTGGTGGGGACGCACACAGGTGAAAGGCATTCCGGAGCATCACTGGCTTTGGCCCTGGGTGGCACAGCACCCACTGTGATGACCAGAATGCCTATATGTTCTGACCATTTCTACAGGGGTGATGGAGACTAGGAATGTTGTCAGACTGGATCTGTGTCTCTGCGCTACTTGCGTTTTAGGGTGCATCTTGCTCCTTGGGCAGTGAATTCAGAAAAACGTGCTCAAGACTTGTGGAAATATCTGCAGGCAGCCTGGACAACGAAAACAGGAAAAACAAAACACTTCTTACCAGGGGCTTCAGACAGCCTCTTAAGGGGGCACTCATGACTTTCTTGTGAGTCACTACCCCAAAATACTGTAAGTGCTATTCGTTCAGCGGGGCTCGCGCTGCAAGCTGGAAACAATCTAGGGAACTCTCATCTTCAGGTTGGTGGGGGTTGGCAGCATGCGTGCTCTCTCACTGGGAACGAGGGGCGAGACGAGAAAGAGCACGGCTTCAAAATTGCTCTCATACATGCTGTGGAGAGTGGAGCTGAGGGTCTCCTTTGCAGCTCTCATGGGAACAACGAGGATTTTTTTTGTGTCTGAGGGGTGGCTATGGCAGGTAAAGTTGATGCAAACCAGGAATACAAAGAAAAGGTGCAGAGGCTGGGGGAGAAGCATGAAAATTCCTGCCACTGCCTGCTCAGTTGTCTGTTTGGAAGAGTCGGGGAGAAACTTTGGTGTTTATCCCATTTATAGCCCAGAGGACCTTCTTAGGACCTGAAGCCTTATTGGTATAAAAATAGGGGAGAATCCATAAAAGCAGCAGCATCTCATATATAGCACAAATCTTCTCTTACAAGATAGGCAAGGAGCTAAATGCTGTAATTAGAAGTTCACTGAGTTATTTTCTGTATGTTGCAGCTAACGACACAGAACATGGACTCCTGATTGAATACCAAGGCAGTAAATCAATGGAGGGTCTTTGCTACCGTTCATGAAATGCTCCAGCTGTGCTCCAAAGGATTATAATGTCAACAGAACTCTTGATTTGAATCACAGCCTTGCCTTCACTCAGGGGCCATATATTAGTCTTGAAAAGCAGGCAGTGTTTCATCGCTCAAAGAAAAGAGAATTGCTGAGCTGAAAATAAAACGATGATGTAGGGGAGAAACATTGCAACACAGCCAAAGGAGATGTATGGCAAATTTAAGTGAAACCCTCTTGAAATTTGAACATTATTTTTCCATGTTTGAAGAGTTTAGGATAAGTTTCACAAGTTTAAATTTAATTCTTCCTGATACTTTCAGACAGTGCTGAGCCACCTGATTAAGTGCTTAATGTTGTGAATCTTCAGAGCTACACCAAAGCCAGTAGAGCAATGCCAATTGACCTCAGACAAGGATCTGGCACTAACATAGGGTATGATAAGTACCAGCAGTCCCAAGAACCAAAACTTGTATCTTCTTAGAAATTTGTTCAGAGACAAATATCTTTCTGCATATAACTTGTGGTTATGCTTCTGCTTTCAAGCATGTACAAATAATGAAAAATAGGCTGTAGCCCACAGAGCTGAATTCCTGAAGGTGGTGTAAAAGGTGTAGTTTTGCCTTAACAAAACACTTGAAGTTTCCCAGGAATCTTTTGACATTTAGCAGGTGTTCTCTTGCAATGATTGTAATAAATCTTAGCAACTCACATGCAACCAGGAAAAAAAAAAAAAAAAAAAAAGCAAAAAAAAAAAAGCTGAAGACTCTCCTGATGATAACCTTGAAGCTGTTGACGAGGTCACAGTGGTAGTGTCAGTATAGTGTCAGTAGTGCCATACAGCAGTTTGCACATGTTCTTACTTTTTTTATTTCTATAGGAATCAGCTGCTGCCAAAGTACACATGATACAAACTAGAATCTTGATTATTCAAAGCTCAGTCATAGTCTCTGTTTCCTATAATACAGTTCTATCCCTGGTATTTATTGCTTACAGTGAAAAGTATCTCAGTTGTTTAAAACTGTAGTTACTCAGATTCAGTAACAGGACCCATTAAATCAATTTGCAATTAATATGGTGAATCCAAAACAATTTTCCCTCTCATAACGGTACTGAAGAAATACAAAAGTTTGCATAAAATTATTCAAAAAGGGAAAAACTTCACTTTACTTTAAATACTTCTCTTGAAAAAGAGGAAGAGACATCACAGAGCTCCTGGAACTTTGTGCAGGTTTATATCTTTACAAGAGCAAGAAAACTGGCCTTTACTCCTCTCTGAAATATATAATTAATTGAAAATCCTGCTTTTCACAAGCACCAATGTGGAACAGCAGCTTAAATACAACAGGGTTGGAGAGTTGAGCCAAGTTCCTGAAATGCAATACCAGTTTCTATTGCACATACTCTTGCAAAGTCACGATTCCTGCTGAGGATGACATTAGCCTGTTTCCTGGTCTTGCACGCAGTTTATTTTGGTTCCCTACCACCATGTGTGAGGTGTGCACAGAGTTTTGCCAGCTCCTGCTCCCTCTGCCGGTAGCAGGATTGTGCCCAGGGCTCTTGCCCAAGGTGGCTGCCATGATGGGTTAGTGGTTGCCATCAGATGATCCAAGAGCCTTCCCACAAACACTGTACATCTCCTTGCATTGTTGTCTTGCATAACACGAACTCATCTTCTGATGGGGTCTACAGGTGCAAATGTACATGTCACCAAAGTTGAATACATGATTGTAAAACAGTTGTAAAACTGTTAAAACATTTTACTGGCTTGCCATCACAAACAGTCAAACCAAATGAAAAAATGAATATGAGTTTGTTTCAAAATTAAGTGAACTTGAAGTATCACATCTGCAAATCAACGTTGTCACTGGTGCGTAAAAATGCATTTTACGAGTCTCAGTCACAGTGCTTTATTCCTGGAAGTATGTGAAGGAATTTTCTTTACTTTTCATCCATTTTCTTTATAATTTCATGGAGGCAGCAGCACCACAACATCAGCTGAAAGTGTAAAACACTTTTCTTAACCTTCTCTGCTTGTATTTCAGTCTGTCCATGTTTCTTGTCTGAGTGCTTTGTCAAGATTGCATAGAGAAGAGGCAAAAAGTGTCCTTCGTTTTTTCCACAGCTTTTTGACCAAATGTTTCATTATTTTCTAAAAATATATTTCTTACTTTGTTTAGCTATACACGTTCTTTACATAGGCCATAACCTAGATTTGCTCCAAAACCTAGTAGGAAAGCATACTTTTGCCTATCATTCTAACTCACCTTTAAAATGGGAACCTTGTTCCAATATTCAAATACAAGATGCAGTTTATAAATTGAACTATTTTATAAGGGTTATTTTGTATAAGATTTTTTTAAATGAATTTGTTTTTTTTTTCATCTCACTAGAGTCATGATGAAGAAATCATTAAAAATGTAGCAGATAGGATTTTTTTTTCTGTTGAAAAGAAGTTACATGAAGTGGTTGGCCCGTGCCATGAGACAGAACAATGTCACTGCAAAACCACAAATGTTTTCATGCAGATCTATTATCAAAAAAGCTTTCTTAGTTTTTGTTCTTTGTAGAGATCCCAATGTTTGTTAGAGTTCAAAACAGGAAGCAGTATTAAGTTTACATTAAAATAATCTTACCTTGTACTGAGATATGGGGCAGAGTCCATCCTAATCCTTTAGAAAAAGGTATTAAAGGAAAGTTAGACTTGTCTCCTTCCTTTCTTCCCAAGTAAGTATTTAACCTGATCAGACTCCATTTCTTTTTTGTCTTGCCCCAGGATCTCTTTGCATAGTGACAAACCCAAAAGGCTACACAATCAAATGTAGGCCCTGAGTTCAGACCCTGCTACCTTTCTCTCCAGCAGCTGAAGCCTTATACTTGTCCACAGATGAGCTTTCAGAAGTGTTTTTTTTTTTTTTTTTTTTTGTGGGTTTGTTGCAGCCCCTTGGAGATACACAACAAGCAGCCATTAGCCTGGTCACATCCCTTATGAAGAACTAAGGAGTAAAGAGTTGACCCTGGTCAGAAACCATTGGATTGAGTTTGCTAAGAAGGGGGAAAAAACGGGATTACCCTGACCCATTTATATTAGGAAACTTTTTTTTTTTTTTTTTTTTTTTTTTTTTTTTTTTTAAGGGAAAATCTCAGTTCTGAAGAATCCTAGACTCCCTCTGGGAAGATCTGGGAACAGCTCAATTTCTTATGGCTATTTTTGAAATGCATGAACAGCAAAGCACTGGAGATGCAATGAGCTCATCATTCAGAACTGGGGAAAGAAACGGTTAATCTGATCCAGAGGGTTTTCTTTCCATATGCCCTACTGAATATGGCTAACAGATCCTCTGAGCAGACAGACTATGGGACACAAATAAACACAGTTTCTGCTGCTGTAGTTTTAGACCCATGTTGCCATGAAAAAATGTCTAAGGATTTAAGGATAATTTTCAGTTGGTTTCATGGTCTGAGCAACACATGCCTGGGAGACTCCATTGTCTGAGCAGTATAAACCAAGCATATACTATCATACCATAACTATTCCATACCGAGTAATGTATGTCACCTAACTTCTAGTGCTACTGTCTCAGATTGTCTGCAGGCTTCTTTCAGACTACCTCATTTCTGGTGGCATAAAGTAACGTTTGTGTGACTTCTAGTGGGAATGTAAAAGGAAGATGTAGCTAACACTTTTGTAGCTAACACCTGTGTCAGGCACTTGGCTGAGCCATACCTTCTTAGTCTTTTGTTTTGTTTTTTACAATTTTTAGACAGGTGCCAGCATATGGGGAGCTCTCTGTTCTGGTTCTCCAAGGGTGCATGATCCCAGCTGCACCAGGCCTTCAGGTGCTCCTGCCATAGTTGAGCACTATGGATGTAGCTTTCTAGAGTCAGTTCTCTGTTGAAAAGCTGGGTGACCAACTCATCTCTCTGGTGACAGTTTCTTTTAAAAGTCTATCACAAAATTTTCTTGAAGTCATCCAGCATATTATAATTAAACTCTCCTCATTATACCTGAAGAGATTTAACTGGCTCACAAACCTGAGTATCTGAACTTGAAATTGCCTTAAGTAGTTGAACTGTAAAAAGCAAATTTGTGAAGATATCTGAAATTGCATTAAATAGTTGAACTGTAAAAAGTAAATTTGGGGAGATGTCTCCCATAGCCACTCTGTTAATGTTTATTATCTCACCACCATCTGATCTACGCAGGACGTTGCAGGAGACTCATGCACAAGCAATCCTTTCCTTGGTTCTAAATGATCAATAGCTTCCTAGCATCCTTATTAATTCCTTTTTTTTTTCTTTTTTTTTTTCATTAACATCAGCATATCTCTAAATTCCACTCACAGATAAATCACTATTCTTCAAATCCAAACAGTTCAGACTGCAATAAAGATCCTACAGCATGTAGGATTGTTACTGTAGGAAAACACAGAATTTTCTTTAATATGTGAAGACTCTGAGCTTGTTTTTGTGGTCAGAAAGGGGATGCACCCTGGATTTCAGAAAGTCTTCTGCTATGCATCGGTGGCATCTAAACTATTGCAGAACTAAAACAGGATAGAGTTCTCTTTAACTGTCTAAATTTGGAGGTGGCTCGAGAATGCTAACAAAGGAGGACAGTTACCATCAACTGTTCTTTAATTATAGATCTGCTTGTTCACCTTCCCAAATCCTTCAAACCTTCTGAAAGGAAACAGGAGACATTTGAACTTGAGCACTGCTACAAACTTCAAAGGCACTGGTTAAGATAGCTTTAAAAGAAAGCAACTCACAATCAGTTCAACACATTTTCTTCCACTGTGCAAAACATTTCATCAGTAAAAAATAAAGAAAAAAGAACAGAAATCTTCTTTAACAGATGAGGAAGCAGATACACAGAACTAATGAAAATACTGCCTTATCCAAGCTATTTGGCTCTGGTGTGTTTTTTAGTTCTTACAGGGGTACAAATTTCCCAAATTTTCATAGAGACTTAGCACATATACTCTCTCTCTTTCTCCCTCTTTTTCTACAAATTCTTGCTGCTGAAATAAACCTTCCCAGCATTACAGTTATGGGCAGTGCTCTCAACTGAGAAACTGTACACCCAGAAACCAAGGCACTTTTTACTTACAAAAAAAATAAACATTTTATTCACATGGGCCCCAAATGGTTCATTGCATGCATTTACAGAAGACTCAAAGTACTCCAGAATCCTTCACTTGAAAAAAATGGCAATATGCCATTAGCATAGCAAAAGCTCAGAATCCATATTCCTTTTTTAAAATGCCATTACTGGAACAAAGAAAAAATAATGCTTCCATCTCTGGAGCTGTGGTGACATGCTGGCAGGACCAGAAGCAACCAAGGGGTGATTGATGTCATCTCACTTCCACTTTTTAAGCTCAAGAAAATGCAGTAGTATCTGTCCAGATCTAGTTTGGAAGAAGACACTCTTTGCAGTCTCCTGTATTTGACATGCTACCGTCCCTCCACTGTCCGTGACCTCCCCACACAAGGAACAGAAGCTGACGAGACCCTTGGTGACCACAACCATATTCCATGTTGTAGCACAGGCAGGTCATGATCACTTGCATCCCGGAGCCAGGAAAACAAAGTGTGGAGACAGATCTCAATTTTCCCCAGACCACCACATCAGCTTGGGCCACACAACAGAACCTGAAGCCCAAACTCCAGCATCAGATTTTTACCTGCGAAGTCTGAAGGGCTTGTTCTTCCTTCACTTGGAAATGGTATCAGATTTAACTTGTATTATGTACATGCTAAATGGCTGTTACCATAAATAATATTCTAACATGATAGATTTGAACCTGGAAGAGTTTATGCATTTCATCCCACTGTATGCTGTTTCACTTGTTTGTTTCTTTGATAGTATATTTCACCAGTAAAGGATTGTTTTTATGTCCAGTAGAAAGATGCTGTATTTTTTACCAATAAAAATAGCTTACATTCCTAAAGGAGAAGAAGAGCTGTTGGTAAGGCCCTTTTGTGCACAGATTATTGTTTTGAAAAGAGATCACAGCAGTTCTTATCAAGATCTGTTTGGTAGAATGGCACACTGATCTCCTTGCAAATGTTTATCTCTTAGAAAACAATTCTGCAGGCAAACAACATGTAAATGGTGGTCTTAATTGAAAGTCTCTTTTTACAAGGTCTTAAGAACATTACAGGTAATTAAAATTGAAATATTTAATTCCAGGAGTATAAAAATATATAGAAAATCCTTTGCTTTGGGCACACACCTGTAACCGTATTTTCTGTATGTATATTACATTCAGTAGTTTCATGATTGTTAAACTTAGAAATGTTTGACTTAGTTTATTTTAATATGTTTTCAGAGAGGTACATTGTAAACCACTCTCTTCCAGTACAATCCTTGAGTTTTTGAGGCCAGAGAAAGGATTTCTCACTTTTAATGCCATTGATTATACATTTTTCAGAGAAAAAATACATATAAATATGCAATACATATACATATAAATATGAAGAATCTTATCATTTATATAAAATAAAAACAAGCACTAAGATTCAAAGTTTTCATCAGCATCATTAACAGCTTTATTTTCTGAGGTTATTGTCTGAGGGGGAGATTCTGAACTTCAGTGCATAACTGTGGCGGGGTGCACAGGGCAAAGGTTTTAGCTGTAACTCAACGAGGCTTTTCAAGGACATTGTTTTGTGATGTCTCATATTGCCCTGACTGGCTACATTTTTAAATATATTCACTTGATTGCTCCTCTGAGCTCATATTTACTGATGAGGCTGTGAATCAAACAGCTGATGACTAATATCAGTGTAATAACAGCTTTGCTTTCTAGATTTTTATTTCAGCCTGTACTGTTCTGGATGGCAGTAAACCTGAAATCTGGGAGAGTAACTTGGTTCAGACAATAAGGGAGAGTTAAGCCTTGTCAACAAAACAGTTGAACTAATACCAACCCCTTTCCAAAACCAGGTCCATGCAACCATCCAAATCAAAGGCATGTGTGGTCAAAAGGATTTATTTGCTTATTGATTTATTGTTTTGCAGAGGGTTGTGCAGAGGGCTGTGAAGAAACACAGGAAAAAAAAAAAAAAAGTATCAGGAAGTAAAGCTGGAAACTCAAGAACTCACAAAAAAAAATCTCACAAAAAAATCTTCTCCAGAATTATTTCATCTCCAGAATTATTTCTTCTCCAGAATTATTTCATGCTTGTTGTGACTGAGGAAAACAACGGTTTTATGTTCTGTGTAAATAAATAAGATTATCTTAGAAACATCACCAGTACCACTTTTAAATATTCAGTGCTGGGGGGCATAAGTGTGAAGCAGTTTCCAAGTAAAAACAGGGTGCACCATTATTTCTTGGTGAAGGCTTGTGGAAACAGGTACCAGATCTATAGCAAGTGGTGAAACAAAGAATCTGAGGATGACAGAGGAATGACACTCAGTGAGAGAGAAAATCCGCTCTGAGAAAGTGGAGAAAAACGTGTGAGTAAATTGGGAAATAATTCATGCCTTGTAACATAGTTATTTGAAATGGGGTAGCAATTTATGTTTCATAAACAACCATTGCTTTTTATGAACAGAGGACGACAAAAGTACTAACACAATCACCAAAGACCAGAATATTTGTCATGGAGTTTTGAGCAGTTTGAGAGCTATGATGGGCTGAATAAAGGATTAAATAGATTAGGAAAACTGTTTCAGCTATAAGTCAAAATGTCATGAATCTGTCTGGAAGGGCAACTGCATCAAGCACTCAACCAATTTCTTCCCTCTTATTTTCCTTCAGTGAGGAGTTACCACACTGTCCCAGCTCAGACAGCACCATACACCTCAGCTGAAGAAACTTCAAATGTTGTCAGCTTTGCTACAGAACTTGAATCATTTATTAGAGCAGTGCACAGGAGAATGAGCAAGTGTATGGAAACTTTGCTAAGTTATCCTATCAGATTCTGGCCCAAATAAATAAAATGAGTTATAGGATGCAGCTGGGATAATTATTGTGAATAGGATTTCAGCCTGTCTGTGTCTAAGAACTGTGGAATTAAAGGTTACTAAAAGAATATTAAGCAATGAATGTCTGCAATGAAAAGTATTTCAACAAGAACATCCTCTTTACTTTGCACAGATTTTCCACTGGCTCCTGATTTAGAGAACATCGTGCTGTCTGTCTAGTCCTGTGCAGATCCCATTTCCATTTTCAGTTATTTTGTAAGAGCAAAAAAATTGGGAACATAGTGCACCATTACCTGTAACCTATTTAAAACCTAGATCTATTCTGTGTGCACCACTTTATGTTACTTCAATGTACATAATTTCAGTGTCTTTTTGCATGTCATTGGTAAGCAGATTTAAAAAAAAAAAAATCTGATTTTCTTATTCAAACACAATGTCTTCCTTTGTTGGAATATTACAAAAAAAAAAAAAAAAACAAAAAACAAAACAAAACAAAACAAACAAACAAAAACACAAAGGTGGAAGTAAAACTGAGTATACTTTTTGGTATAAAGACACCTCTTGGTGTTCATATTTATAGGGATGTAAGCAGTGCTAAACCTATGACTGCTAGGCTTAATAAAGTCATTTTATGTATGAATTTTAATTCTCTCTTTCACAAGATTCCCCCCTTGGTGATGAAAGATTTCACTGATGGGTATTAAAATATCATACTGTTATTCAGCAGATAGCCCATAAGAAGACCTTCATGTCATTATGGCTTCAAATGGGATTTGTACCTCTCTGTTTCCATGTAATGTTGTATTTAACTTGCAGATCTTTTGTTAAATTCCAGTTGAATGCTTATTTCAGCACAGTTTCTCTTTCTCCAGCTGTGCTGTATCAAGACTAATTCTAGGAAGTGAAGAAACACAGGGAAATCTCATTGAAATTATTAGTATTTGTGTTTGTCAAGTGCATCTAAATCTTTCTATTGTTCTATCGTCTCTGGTATGTTCAGAGAAAATATTAAAATGTAACCCTTTGCTAAAAATTAAACTTGTAATGTGGACTCCTCTCAGCTTTGCAAAAGTTAATTTCCAGACCAAGAGTATAAAAATGTATAGAAACAGATTTTTGTGGAATGAACCAGAACTCAAGATCATTAATCTTAGTCTAGAGTTACAGTTTTCAGTTTAAGACTACTTCAAGAAAATAACAGGCATTTAAAAGAGAGGCAGGACACCGCAGCCACCTTAACTGGTGAGTCACTACAGATTTGCGTGTTCGACGTGACTGTTTTTTTTTTTCCAAATAGTTAAAATGTATTTACATATTTCACCTAGAACTAGAAATTCCTGTAGAAAACTCAGCTAAAGAAAAGTCCTTGATAAATACTCTCATCCTCAGTGCCAAATTTTTCTATACCACAAGTTCAGTCAATACCACAAGTTCAGCTTTCACATCATACTTGGGACCTATTTTAGGAGAGGATTTATCAAATGGTAAATATGTATATTGCTAATGTTTGGCCAATGTAAATGCCACTTTGCCAACATTCATTTATTTGAATGATGAGATCAGGAGTCTTACTTTTTTAATTAAACAAATTCAAAAATACTGCAGTAATGTGCAGGTCTGTTGAAAAAATTAAAGTAGCTTACAGTTTCAGGTTTCTTGAATGGTCAAGGAAAAAGAATAATTGATACTAAATGATCATATAATAAAAATAAATATATGTTAGTTACAAAATAAACCAGTTTTCTGATTCCTGTGTTCCATACAAATAGGAATATAGTCTTTTATGAGCAACTGCCAAAAGAGCCATGAAAGTGCTGTGCTTCCTCTGTAGACACAAAATTGGAAAGTGTAAAAAGTTCATATGATCTGGGAGGACAGTCACAGAGATAGTACCCTATGGTGAGCTAGAGTGAAAATACTAGCAATTATTTTTTTTTAAAGAAAAAAAAAAGTGAAAGCCATCAACAGAATTATTATATAAAACTAAATTACATTTGAATGTGCCTTAGCTTATCTCACATCTTTTTTACCATGGATAATAATTCTAAAACAGCTAAAAGTAAGTGGTGTGACTTTCAGGTGTATTATACAGTGTATCAAAGACGCCCATGTTAATGTTTGCCATACAATCACAGCTGTTAGTTTCTTTTAGTAGTATTTTGAAGACTCTCATTCACTTCCAGTCCCAACACAAGCTCCCCCCACCCCATTAGCGTCCTCTCCTTCTTCGCTGGTTCTTACTGGGAGGCCTCAGGAGGCTCTCTCGATATCTCGTATTTGTGTGGAACAGTCGGACCATTTCATGGTCTTTGTTATCCAATACTCTGGGCAGAAAGAGAGAGGATTTCTGTGTCCTGCGAGTTTTAAAGCCCCTCCTGGGTCGTCCTTTCCCATTGATTGAGACATACCAGAGTCTCTCTGCACTGGCTTTGCGTTTTGTGCTGGCTCCGTTAGGTACAGTCCGGTATAGACGGGATGCGTAGGTGTTGTAACCCAGCTCATGGATCCTCTCCACAAACTCACACTCTGTGTTATAATTCTCCTGGAAAGCAAACATGGCAAAGATTAGGAAAGGCTATTCAGGCCATAGCTCTCTTTTACCTCAATCAGATTTTACCTCAATCAAATGACTTGCAAAGTCATTTGCAAGACTCGGCTCAGTTTTAGGCAAAGCGCAGCAACAGGTGGTAAGAAAAGTTCAGAGAGGTGCTACCAAAGGCAGCTCTTCCTCCCTCAGAAGAGCTGGGCCTGAGCTGCAGTGCGGTAAGGAGCCTGCTCTCACCAGCAGAAGAGTACTCTGTGGGTCAGAAACAAACAATTTGAAAACAAAAAATGGCATGTGAGTAGGAATTAATAGCTCTGCTGGTTGTTCAGCTGTAAATTCAATTTGTTTGTGCTTAAAGGCCTAAATATGCCTGTGAGCCGGGTGGAGGATTTAACTGCGGCCTACCAAACTTTGCTATTAAAAAGGGAAAATTCTGTAGTTGAGTATATAATGTGACACTTTAGTTGGTATATTAGTACCTAAATACACCTGTGGTGGTTATAACCAGTTTATTGTGATGTTTTGAGGTGTAAAAAACACGTTTATGAAACTTCAGCACAACAAAATGAAAGCACCTTGCCCATTTGTGTGTTCCTCCAAAATGCCAGGCTGCTCCTTTATCACAAACTGTAAGGGAGAGTACATACCCATCCTGAGGGCTCACATTTTACATGATCTATCAAAACTTTCCAACTTTCCTCATATTCTCAACTGAGAGAATACAGTGTGTGAGAGCCTGGCATGAGGAACTCCTTCCTCCTCTCTGGGAGCAGTAGAAGCAGTACAAATAAAGGACATGTACATCTTTTTCAAAGGACATTGTACATCTTTTTCTTAACTACAGAATTGTCTTTGCTCTATCTGTGAGATAAAGACATCAGTATCTAAAAAGTAAGGCACAGAGGCACACGGGAACTACTATCATGGTCTTTATGGAAGTTTACCTTTAGAAAGGCCTCTCTGAGGACTTGGAGAGGGCACAGGTGGCCAGGCTGGGGCCAGAAAAGCCATAGGCTCCATTAGCAACATGTCTTTAATGCTGTTCGCTCACCAGAAATGCTGATAGGCATTTAACAAGATTTTAAAAGACTCCACATGTCTCAGTTTCACAGCTGTAAAACGGAAGTGCCCTTCCTTGCGAGGACAACATTTTGCACATGCTGTGGTGCTGCAGCCCATGCAACTACCATATGTAGGTAGATTTCTGTTGCTGTCTGCCTCAGATCTGGCTGTAGAGGATTTATCACGGAAGATAAACTTCAAGGATTATCACAATGTACTAAGGACACAAAAGAGTTCTGCAGACTCAACAACCTCATTTTATTGACATGGGGAAATTGGTGATATCAAGGGATAACTGAGTTACTCCAGTACCATTTCATAAAATGCTTCCTGTATCATTATCCCCAAAGAAGTCAGGCTTATTTGAAACGGGGGACTTGCACAGGTTCCTGTCACAGTAACACCCATGAAGTAGTCGGCCATTGTTTCTAGGCAAGCTAAATCAGGAAGCTTCTCCTGAGCTTAGCCCTCACCCCTTACTTGTTCTGTGAAAAAAGCTGGAATTCAATAGCTGTGCCTGAATTGTCCCTCCAGCTCTGAAACAGTCTGTCTCAAACTTGAGCTGGACACCCATTTTTAATTAATATTAACTGGAGGCATGGTCAGCCTTAGCTCTGGCACAGCAAAGATGGTATGTCCTCATTCCACTTCAGCTGCACTGTCCTTTGCCAAAATTGTTTATTGCCTGGTACTCTGTACCAGCAGAGAACCTTCATCTTTACAAAGGGGCCCTTTAATTAGTGAGGATCGTGAGACACATTCCAGAATCTGGTTCGCAAACACTATCAGGATGACACTCTTGAGAAGGAGGAATAAAATACATTAGAACAGGGAAGGTGACTGAGTTGATTGTGTTACCTAAGTTGCACTCACAAGGCAAAATCTCACGTGTTTTGAGAATGCATTATGCTGCTCAAATCAACAGAATTACATAAAATGACTATTTGGAGGAAGAAGACTTCACATAGCTATATTTTACCCTTTTCAAATCTGCTTTCCTGCCACAGGATTCCTGGTGAAACTGCACAGTATGGTTGTTACACAGTGGCAGATCACAAGATTGCTGGGGATGTAATCAAAGATGCTGGAAGAAATTCAAGTAGGTAGGTAATACGTATAGCATACACACTGGCTAAAAGGCCTTCGTATGTACCTGAGTGTAAAGAAGTCTAAGCTAAAGTATTTTATTCACTGAGGGGAAATACTGTCTGGGCTGAGAGGGCAAGACTCCCACTAATAAGAGCAGAGCCCAGATATTACCTCAAAGATCGAGACAAAAGTTAAAGGAGTAGAATAAGGTGTTTATTTTCACCTTTATGTTCTTATACCTCCTCATACTTCCTTTCCTTGCTATAGCCCTGCCTTTTAGTCTCCGTGAATTCTTTTTCTGTCCAGCCAAATGCTCTGTGAGGAGAAACTCCTCTCAGTAGGTTGGTTTCCTGTAACAGAGATGCTCAATTGCTTCTGGATAATCTTCAACATTTATATGCCCTGCTAGTGTCCAAGACCCATAGTGAATATAAATATAGGAGCATTTTGAATAGAGGTAGATATTCTGCACCACAAAGGCTGGCTCCTGAGGTCTTTATCAGTGCACACAATTGCTCAGCACTCTGGCCACATGAAATACCTTTGCTGAATACATTATTCTGCTTTTGGCTGTACAGGCAGTATGAAAGTAATAATATATCTTCTTTCTACTTTGTAAAGTACACTGATCAGGTTACCTGTAACAATTCCAGACAGAAATCTGTTATAACAAAATATATTTTTATATCTATATGTTATAAAATATTATAGGAAAAATGAAAAAGATTTAATTCTTTTCTCTATAAACGTTAATTTAAAAGAAATCAGTGCTCCCCACTGGACCTGTTCTCCCCACAGGAATTGACAGGCATATGCCAGAGGCTTAACTGAAACTTACCGACGCATAAAGTCTGCCCCTTTTGTTCATGGCCAGGTATCTGCCAGAGAACAGGCCCTTGATGGCAACAATCCCAACATCAACAGCTGTTATTTCAAGGATACCTAGAAACAGAAACAATTGTGAGATTTCTTGTTGTTCCCTATCACACGCAATTTTCTGAGATCTGTTTGAATGACTGCTTACCTGCAGAGTATGATTTCACAGCTATCACCTGCTCACAACACAATCATACTGCAACCGTATGAACTAAACAAGGCTATTATTTGAAACAATGTAAAACAACAAGGATGTTGGAATTGTTTGAGATAATCTCAACAATAAATCCCTTAGATGTCTGATTGAGATTGAACTCTTTCAAAAATGAAAAAGATCTGACACTGAACTACAGGTTTGCTTAATCCTATATGTATATAAGAAAGTTTAAATCCTCTTTAATGCTTAGGAACACAAGAGCTCTTGACTTATTGAAACCAGCCACAAAGCGGTCCATTTCAGGAAAAAGCCCTTGCTGAGGTCTCCAGAGAGTAAAACAGAGCATTTCAGAGCCACGTATACAATTGTGAAAGGAACTTGCCAGTTAGGAGGTCAGCATAGCTCTCCAGACAAGGACAATATGACTGTCTGAGCCAAGTTAAAAGACAGGAGACGTTTCAGGCCATCAAAGATGGGGTCTCAAACATTGGAAGGGTATCACAGATACCCTTGGCACAATACCTGCCAAAATCTTTACGTCCAGCCAACCATGCCACCATGCTGATGATGGCACAAGTGGCTTGGGGGCTGTGCTGTAAGCACCAGGGCTCTCTGGCTCAAACTCTGCTCTCAGTCCATCAGCTCTGGGATGATGCAGCTGGGTACCGGCGGTGAGCCTGGCACCCAAGCCCACTGCTGCCTTTGGGCAATGATAAATCAGAGCTGGGCGCTTGTCCCGCTTGCAGAGGGGCATTACTAGCCCGACCATGTCTGTGAGAGTTGGGCTGGGTTGGGTACAGCTGTTTTGAATCAGCCACCGGTTCGCCGTTGAAGGATGTCTCCTCCGGGCTTTGATAGCGAGGGGGTTTTCCTCTAGGAAATAGTGGTTTTCCTTTATGGACTTCAGACAGATCCCGGAGGTCTCCCTGTCTCTGCGTGCCGTCACCAGCCGGGATTTACGCTTCCTGGGGCGGCGGGGCCGGGTGCGGGGGCTCCCGGGGCTCCACCAGGGCAGCGGGGCGCGGAGCCCCGCTCTCCTCTCTCCCCAAAGCCCCCCCAGAAAAGCCCCCTGTTCCCGACGGATCCCGTTTCAGCTCAATTACCACCGATCCCCGGCACATGTCGGAGGGGGCAGATGTGGTTCAGCCCGGGGGGAGCCCCTCGGGAGATGGGCAAGCCGGGGAGGGACGAGGGCAGCCTGCAGCCCGCCGAGGGGGGCGGCGGGGCTCAGCACCGGGCTCACGGACGGGGCTGGGGCTGGAGAACCGCGGCAGGATGCGGAGGGAGCAGGGCTGGGGGGTCACACGGGGACCGAGCCCCTCTGCCGCAGCCGGGGTGCCGCCGGGCAGAGGGAGGAGAAGAAGGAGAGGAAGAGGAGGAGGAGCGGGAGCAGCCCTGTCCCGCTGCGGGCCCGGCACCGGCATCGCCTCCGTCCCTGCCGCAATTGGTCCTGGCGGGCGGCCCCCTCCCCGCTCGGCCCTGCCCGGGGAAAGGTGCGCCCGGTACTCACTGAAGACGCTGTTCTTCTCCAGGGTGCCGTTGATCTTGCCGTTGGGGTGGACCTGCAGGTGGTACTTGGTGGCACAGAAGAGCTTCCTGCGCCTGGGCGCTCCCCCCAGGTGCTCGTAGACGCCGCCGCGGCCCCCCGCATCCCGGCGCGGCCGGGGGTCGCCGGGGGAGGCTCCGGCCGGGCCCGGGGCGCACGGCTGCTGCCAAAGGCTCAGGAGCAAGATCCAAATTACGAGCATTGTGGCATGATGGCCGCGGCGAGCAGTCTGCTGGGGCGACGGAGGCTTGGAGCGAGCGGTACCGGGGGTCCCATCAGGGACGTCTCGCTAGCGGCGCGCCGGGCTGGCGAAGCGCGCTCCGGTCCGGGTGGCGAAGCATCGGCGAGTTCCTATCGGCCTCGCTCCGGCCCTTTTATCTGTCTCAGATTTACTTAAATCAATAGACATCGGCAAAGGCCACCGAGGAGTCCCAGCTGTTTGTGTTAGATGGAGCTGCCGCGATCAGCCTTCTCCTTGGGTTTCCAGCTAGCCAGACGGCACGCATGAGAGACCGGGAGCAGGAGGAGGGGGGAGAGGGAGAGACCCACTGAAATTCGGCAGGAGACCGCGGGGAAAATAGCTGACCGGCAGAGCATAGAAATAAAAGCCGCTTCCTGCAACAATAGCCCGATCTGCGACCAATTGATACAAAGCAGAGGAGGCAAAAGGTATCGGGCTCGTGTGAACTCCCAGAGTGCAGCGTGGATAAAATTACACACACGCAGCATCTCTCCCCGGCGCGCCGCACGCACCCCCCCACGCTCACACCCCCGCCGGGGGGGGCTGCGGCCGCCGCCCTCCGCCCCGCGCATCCCCCGCAGGGCTCCGCCGCCCCCTGCCCAGCCCGGGGTACCGGTGCCCGAAGCAGGCGGCCTCGGGAAAAGGGCACGTTAAATGCAGGAGCCGCCAAGAGGGGCTTAGCGCCCGGCAGCTTGGGGGGCTCACGGTGGGAGAGCGTTTTAGTGGGGTCAGGGATCCTCTGCCACCTCCCTCCGCTTTGCCCCCGGTGTTGAAAGCAAGCAGTTATTACTAAATCGGTCAGTTCACGGCTACAAGTAACACCCGTTATTTAGGCAGGTCTTCAAGATACAGTCATTTCCAAACTAGCTTGAACAAAGTAGGGCCCGGCCGGAAAGCAAAAAGTTGTCGTGTACGTCCTCGGATGCATTTGCAAAAAGCTGGAGCTAATCCTTTTTCTTAACTTTGGTGCCTGGTAAGTCTCATTAGCTGTAGCAGATCTGCACTCGCTACCATGTAGCTTCACAAGACTGCCTACGCTTTCAAAATGTGATGGAGCTACCTATAAATAAATATAAAGGGAGGCAAAAGGTTCAACAACTCGGTGAATTACGCTGCCCCTGTGTGTTACTCAAAGGCAGCTCGTTAATTAGATTTGCATCTGAAACAGGCAGTAGGAGTTTTGGGAAGTGTTTCAGAGATAATTAGTATTAATGTGCTCGAAGGGCACACAAATACACCTTTGAAGTGAGTCACGACAGAATTCAAACGTTTGACCTTGATCGATATAAATTTTTTCCCCAGTATCGGTGAACATGTAGAGGTCTATAAAGTATTTTTAAAGGGCATTCCTACGTAGAGCAAGAGGATTTTCTTACAAGTTAAAAAAAGGAAGCTTTTACTAGTGGGAAAATAAGTGAAGGGATACGACCTTTCCTTAAAAGCACCTCAGGAGGACGAAAAGGTCTCGAAGCTACTCCCTATTTTAAGCTGTGCTTAATATTTAGTAGTTCTCCAAGGCTAAAAGGCTTTTCATTATACAGCCGTCTGGAATAAAAGGAAACACATAAAAAACCCACAAGCACCCCTCTCCGCCATTACCACCCTTTCCTCCCCCTTTTCTTCTCCACCAGTTAAGCCCCAGCCTCACAAGGCGAGTTTGATCTGGGGATGATAAATGTTTGTACAATTAATTCTTTATTGCTGTTTTTTCTGCAGTGCCACTTCCAGGCACTAATGCAGTTCCAGCACGTTTAAGTAAAAGTAAACGGTTAGGAATTAAAATAATTAAAGCACTGGGTCTGGTTAAAAATAAGTAAATAATAATAATAATGAAAAAAAAAAAAAAAAAAAACGGAACAGGGCAGGACCTTGCTCTCGCAGTGCATGCGGGGGGGATGCTCTTATGCGGGCCAAATCCGCCAGCCCCCCCCCCGAAATGACCTTCGGGGGGGTTGCCTTGGGGGGGCCATTTCGGCCCCCAGCTAGCCTGGGGCGCCCCGCGTATCGCCCCGTCCGTGCACAGCTGACATTTGACGGGTCGGGGTTTGCGGGGAGTTTTTCATCAGCTCTCGGAAAAAAAACAAGCCCGCAAGATCCTTCCCACAGCCGCCCCCCCCCGCCTCCCACCGCAATAATAAACCAAAAAGACTAGTGGGTGGAAGAGTAACACGTTAATGACTTTTGCTCAAATTGCTTCCATCTTGATCACATTTTCATAATTAGCACCATCATCTACAAATCTTTCCGCCCTGGGCATCTAACACAGACGGGCTTCCCAAGCGATGTGTATTCTACTTATTAGGGAGGGGAACACTTATAGGTCTGTCATTAATGGTTCCCTTTCAAATGAAA
The DNA here is from genome assembly GCF_009819795.1 of Aythya fuligula. Lineage (NCBI taxonomy): Eukaryota > Metazoa > Chordata > Aves > Anseriformes > Anatidae > Aythya > Aythya fuligula. The sequence continues at coordinate 47,537,949 of NC_045563.1, forward strand.
TGAATACGACCTCCACTGAAATATCAAAGGGCTGTAGCTACCTCGTCTCACTTGGTACAACACTGAATAGCGAGCAACCTTAAGTCGTTTTGCTCTAGTCAGACATCTATACAATAAAACATAAGCCCGCTCTTGTATATTTTAAGTTGTCTGGTGACCATTTCTGAAAACAAAAAGGGTCCCTTTGATGTGGTCTAATTCTATCAGATGGTGGGACGTCAGATGTGGTCTACCGATCCTTTCTGGAAATATTTTTAATTATGCCCCAAAGCTTCTTGTAGCCCCAAAGTAATAATCAGAGAGCAGTTTAAGTCTGTCACTTAGAGTGGAGGGGAGAATAGGCTCTAGACCGTATGTAACTAAATTAGAATTACTACCTATAATGATCTATTAATTCGCTTGAAATGTGTAACTCTAAATAGAACATGCTAGGTATCTATTATTCCTTATTCTTGATCCTGCTAACGGGATATTTCTAAGCCTTCTTATGGTTAAGCCATAAAGGCAGCATTTTCCCTGCAAGTCATAGGGTAACAGTGAGCATTTGAGGCAGATGTTTTTATTCTTACAGCGTGCTCCTACTCCAGAGCACGCAGGGCACTTGTGTTCTTAGCTGATATATTCCGATATACACGTTCAAGAGCTTTGTGACAAAGCAGTGCATATTTCTATTCGGGTATTGCATAGAAGTAAGCCTCGAAAAACAACGTAAAAATTTTGAAAGCTCCTCTCCAGAAGGGGAAAAAAATAAATACTAGCCAAGTTTTTGCAATGAATCAGCTTTAAAAGTGCCGTGATTCCGGACGAGCTCTTCCTACGCGGTCCAACGCCGCCGCGCCCGCAGCTCGCTGCCCGGCTGAGATTTACGGGCTGCCCTGCTCTAACGAGAGGGAAGTTGCAATTTGTAGAGCAATAAATACCGAGGCGGTGGGTGGGTGGAGCCCCCAGCAGAAAAATCGCCCTCCTTCACCAATTAAAAATCCATCCTAGCTCCAACGTGGACCGTGGGAAGGTCTCAAGGAAAACAGCCTCGGTGATGATTAGGTGTTTGCTAGCGACTGAGCTAATGCCATCTTTTGAACGTAACTGTCTTGCCTGCTGCAGTTTGCTTTCACCTGCTGCTGCTGATGTTGGACAGAGGTTATAAAATTCAATTGATTTTGTTCAGCTATATTTTGTTTTCTTTGTGGCTTCCCAGTGAGGTTACTCTGCACCCTGTGAACATAATCTTGTTTAAACGACTTTCCAGACCACACAGCGTCACATTACCCACCTTTATATGTGTAGGCAATATTGTTTATTGGATTGTACACTCTTAACTCCCGAAAAGCAGGAGAGAGTGGAGGAGGAGAGCCCTGGGCAGTAACTTCACAGCTTCCAAAATTTAGGATGCTTTTTCAGGTGGAGAAAGTAAGATTTAGGTCATTTCAAAGGTAAATAGATGCAAAGACCTCTCTGAAGGAAATATTAAATACATAACAGGCATGCCATCAGTTCCCTCTTTATGTTTTTCATTTTCATAGTTACTTGTTATACTTTTATGTAAAATCAATCTGAGGTCTTCAGACAGAATGGTACAGTTCATTCTATACTTATGATGTAAACCACTGCTATATTACACTTCAGACAATAAATTCATTTAGAACTCATAAGCTATAAGCCTCCATACTTAGTTTAAAGGCATGTGTGGTTTACTGATATCATTGTGATCTAGCTATATATATATATAACTCATCTCTTATATGTATGCATTTAAAATGAGTATCATTAAATATTACTTTAAATTACTTAAATCAATATTATTTATTATTATTAAAAATATTATTATTGTTGTTTATAGATTATTCATATCGACATGCAAATGCCTAAGTTCCTTACTTTAGAAAATTTCAGTTACAGTCAGCAAGAGTTTCCTTGGCTGAGGACTGAGGGATTAATCCTTCATTCAAAGTCCATGAATTCACTAAGAGCCTTTTATTTAATGCATGTGAATTTGGATCAGGCCCAATCTTATTACTAGAAAAATTATTTTCCCTTGTTCTAAGATAATCTGTTAATGGTTTATTGAATGAAAATATTCAAAACAATGAATGCAGAAACATTAAGCAAAAATTTCAATCTCTTTCCTTGCTCTGTTGCTTTTGCCTTTTCAATGCAAGAAAGAAAGGAAACAGTAGACAGAAATGTAACACTACCAAAATATGTGCCACGGTACAGTTCAGACAACTGTCATGTGGTTTGTAAAGATTTGTGGCAGGCTCAAACAGTGCTACAATAGGGATATTCAGACCATACAGAACTGCAAATTGTAGCCATGAAAATAACTGAACACAAGGGATGTGGGGAAGTCTAGAAGAGGAGTGTGAAAACAATAGAAATGTAATTTGTTGATAACAAGGGGACCAGATTTGTACACCTGCTTCATATGTATGATACCTCATTCATCACTTAATCTGAGCTCCTGGAAAATCTTTTTTTTTTTTTTTTTTTTTTTTGGGTATCTCAGCGAGTGTTTTTGAAATGAGCTTCAAAGCATTTCTTTAGATTTACAGGGAAGTGTGGTGTAACTGAGAGAAGTATCTGGCCCATATCCATGATGTAATTGTGTTTTGTGCCTGAAGGGCTTGCTATTCAGATAAATCTCCTACTACTTTTAGAATCTATCCCCCTGTTACTTTCACAATCAGAGGCTTGTTATGATCTCGCTCAGCCCTGTAAATCTTTGGGAATTGAGTTACCTGAAGATAAAAGATCTCTCTTTCTCCAAGCTGTGGTTGGATCAACACTTTGCAAAGTCAGATGACAGGCATAAGGGTCAGGCTCAGGTTTGGCCTGGGCTGTCCAAGCACTGGAGATAAAAGCAGAAGGTAGCTGCCTTAGGGAAATCCCACGTGCATGACCGTAAGTCCCTGGAAGAGAAAACCTAGTGTCAGGAATTAACTACTCTGTATGTAAGACTAGTAAATATTGCTTTTAAGCTTTCCTGGTTTTAGAAAAGATTACTTCAGAACAAGGTTTGCATCATCATATAACTGTTTTTTTTTCCCCAAAAAAAATCCCTTTCATGGTTACAGGTTGTCCTAAGGTGGTAATGATGTGAAGTATCTTGAGGATGTTTTGCCTAGATCAAGGGACCAAAAAGAGGGGCAAAGAAGCAGGAGAAAAACAGGCAAGGAAAGAAAGAAGGAAAGAATTACTTTGTTCCCCTTCTGGTCTCTGCTGTGGTCACCAGGAGGTGTGGATGGGGAGAGCATGGGACCAGGCCCTAGAGCTTACCCGAACCAACAGAACAGTGGCCTCCATTCAATGCTGTGCAACCTAGACCTGTCCTGCAGACTCCCTCTTCAGGGAATGACTGAAGGTCTCTCAAGCTGGACCTGGTACTTGCTATAGGAAATTATTTGCTGAGGGAAAACACGTGGCCTTTCTTCCTAACTCTTTCCCCCCCACATCCCTATTTTGTGGAAGCAGAAGTACTACGGCTTAAATCCTTCTGACCAACAGTGCATATAAATAGAAATTAATCTTTTTTTTTTTTTTTTTTAAATTCTGCATCCCTCTGTCTTCCTTTGGGAAAGTTACACTCTTCATCTGGCACTTCAGCTCTGATATTTCAAGAGATATCATCTCCTGAGCAGCAGCTGGGCTTAGCAGTACAGCTACCACACTGAGCTTCCTTTTTCTATGACATTTCAGCATTGTTCCCTGGGGTGCTGGGTGTCTGAGCATCAAACCCTCTCTGCTGGCTTCTCCTGCAGCCCCATCAGCCCCTGCTCCCCTCCAGCCCCTGCTGCTCTGTCTTGAGTAATTCTGATTTTTATGGGAACACTAAAGGTGAATTCAGTTATCAATGGAGGAAATGGAGCAAAATGTCACTTTTGTCCTTCTTCACATGAAACTGATTATTACTGTAGCCTTCTAAATTAATTAGATTATTAATCAAGTGATCAATACCATGTTCTAGACATCCTATATCTGAGGCTGTGCATCTAAGAAGGTCTTAAGACAAGATCAAGACAATCTGGGTCTCTCGTTTCAACCCAGTTTGACAAGTGGGTAAGGCTGTCAGAGCTCTTAGATCTGAGAGTATATTCTTCACCTGTAACATAAAGAGGGAAGCTTAATAATTAAATAGCGTGTTACCTTAGTGCACTTTCTAATCTGAGAGACTTCTATTACTTCTTTTGTCCTCAGAAAAATCACATAGAAGCAGTGACCCAAATTAGCAAGGTGTAAACCAAAAGAAATAAAAGATATTCCTGAATAATCGTGGAAGGAAGCTATAGACATGATTTGTGATTGATGACAGCAATGGACTGAAATGGACTGAGGAATGCCTGTGACACACCTGGTGTTACAAATCCAAAGGGAAGACCTACATCCCTTTCTCACTCGTTGTAGCTTCTGGTATAAATTAGTGATTATTAGCTCCGCTGGAATATTTTAATGCAGAAGAGGGCTTTTTTTCATGCAGAAGAGGGCTTTTTTTTTTTTGTCCATGTAAGCATCAGGTATGTGAAATCTTGGTAACACCAATATCTACAGCCAAGTTCCACATGGCTGTAAAACACAAGTGAGTTTGTAATGGACATTTCTCTCAGTACTGTTTTGGTGGTATAATTGCCAATGTTATTTTATACATCTGTAACCCTTACTGCCAATTCTCACCTCTCTTCACTGTTTTCTTTCATAGACTCTTCTCACTGGGAAATGTCATACAGTCTCCTCTTTCCTCTAGATGAGATGTCTGATAAGGACAGGTGAGTTTCTATTTCATTATGTCTGAATATGCCTTGCATCAGCGAGTTACATCTCATAGATGCAGCATCTTTGATGTCTTTACTGAGGCCTTTTTTTGGGCAGGTATGTATGAACCAGAATTTTTCTTTTGGTTCATTTTAAAAGTATTGATGTATCTTGCAGAGATAGTTCCTTAGTGAATGGTGACCATCTACAGGAGACTGTATAAGTATTTAGTTATATTTTGACAACCGAAAGAATCTGCATTCTCAAAAGGGTATTCCTTACTGCCATGAATCTCCCCTATGAAATCCAGTTATTTGCCTTAGTAATCTATTTCAAAAATAAAAATAAATTTCCAGAGCTGTTCCTGTATAACTGCTCACAAACTATGCATGGAAAATTGTTTGACTCCTAGTCAACTCCTTCAGCTACTTCTGACTTTTTTTTTTTTTTTTGCTCAAAGACCTCTGAGACTCTTACTTGTCCACAGCTGCAGTTTGCAACAGAGAAGAAAAGCAGCCTCTGTTTCAGATGTGCCTCTTTCAGTCCAACCCCACCATTTTCTGAATTGATGACTCTTGCTTTAAGACTGCAATAAGGATTTAACTAGGCTCATTTCCCAATCCAAAACTGCAGAACAATCTGGATTACAATAAGATTACTGGAACCTAGATGAGTCTCTGATTGTAATGGACATTTAACCACAGAAAGTCAAAATACATCAGGAATTTCTTTTACAGAGGTTATGCATCCTTTTTTTATTTTTTTTTTATTTTTATTTTTTGCTTGTATTAAATCTTTGCAGAAGGCCATGTATTTCCTGTTCCAAGAAAGCAAAGAATCTTACTGAAATATGTGGAAGTTATGTACCATAAACAGATCCTCCAAGAAACAACAGCCTTTGCAGAATTTCTCTGCTGGATATGTTCACCAGAGACTGCAGTGTCACTCCTAACCCTTCCTCTTTACATCATTAAGTCTTTACATTCTTCCAGACTAAGGCTAGCTGTTTTTCAGTAGATTAGTTGCCAGAGCTGCAGGCATCCAAAGAAAATCAGATACACATAGCAAAGTGTGATCTCCAAAGCAGTCAGGCAAACAAGGTAGCAGCATTACTCTTGTCTCTAGGTTAAGCTGGAGCTTGAGGTTCATGCCCCAGGAACATGGACTGTTGAGGTTCATGTCCCAGGAACCTTTTGCCTCCTGCCTCAGTCTGACACTTCATCATTGTGCCCCAGGGTGGGACAGTTCAGAGACTTATTCACCAGTGGTACCATTTCCCCTCAAGGAAGTGAAAAGGTACATACCATTTCCAGTCTATTATTCAATCCATTTCAGCCTAGATATTAAATACCCAAGCCACACTCATTCCTGGGTAAGAGAATAAGCAGGGGAACTACACCAAGGTGTCTTCTTCTCCCTGTGTGCTCTTGCCTTCTCTCATCCTGTGCCACTCAGGAGGATGAAAATGATGCCCAGCTAGGCTCGCGCCTACTCTCATTCTTCATTGCCATGTCAGACTCAATTTCTTTGCTGAGAACCAGCAGGGCTGGTCAGCCCATGCCTTTCCCCCTTGCCTCTCCACTGCCTGTCCATGTAGTGTGTGTCACAGCAAGTGTCCTTCCTTCCAGCCACCTGTGTGGGGACACCTCATGAGCCCTCCTGGGCTAGTGAAGATCACAATTTCCCAAATGAGCTGGATGCAGCCTCTGTCACTTGCACCCTCCACTAGTTAAGGAATGGGACGATTTGTTTATAACCTAAATTAAGGCTTTCTTATCTTGATAATATTTGAAAGTTAATTGCTGGGAGTGATCTGCAGCAGATGGAGATTTAGAGAACTTCCCCTAAAATAAATCAGTGAAGTTATTGCTGGACAAACATCTGGACTAAAGGAGAACAGGGGGTTTCATAATCACCTGTATCTTATGAAAGTAGAATGCAAGTAGTTGTAGAGATTTGTTGATTTGCTTCTGTATTAAATTTTTGAGTTTTCAAATACAGGTCACTCATTAAAATCTTTTTTCTTAGAAAGAAAGACGCCCGCCCCTGAACAGACCCACGCAGACACAGACACACACATGCACGCATGCACACCTGCATCCCCTAACCAAATGTAATGCCTGAACTTGCAAACCCTTTGTCATGAAAGTAATCTTTATTCACGTGAGCAACCCCGCAGGACTATTCATGCAATGGAGAATTACTCACATGAGTAAAACTTTGCAGGATCAGGTCCTGGATCTAACAACAGCATTTTAATTACAGACAATCCCCAAGCAATGTGTACAAAAGAGTTTTTTCCTGGACAATAACAAAGGTTATTAGCCTGTTCTTTTTTCCCCTTCTTGCTCTTTGGTTTAAAAGGAGGCACCAATAATCCAAACCAAATAAAACTGACCTTTGAACCTTTTCTGCTGTACTTTTTCTCATGCCATGATTTCTTTAGTGTGTTAGTGATCTGAAGGCTCGTTCTGGGCTACAGCCACTTTCCCAGACAGGACTGCCTTTCGTCCCCTGACAAATCACTGCTGAGCCCCTTTTGTCCTGCACCACTTTGATCTCACCTGCCTGTCAGGAAAAAAAGAACTCCCGTACAGTCAGAATGCATTGCAAACAAATTGGCAACCATTTCATTCCCATACACCATTTCAACAAAGATCAAGATAGAGATAGAGAATTTTTAACCCTTTCATTGACCCGTAGAACCAAGGAGGAATGTTCGATTATGGTGGAATGATAAGATAATTTCTTAATGAATTGGAGAGTAAAAAACAAAACAAAACAGAAAAACAACAACCCTCTGTGGATCATAACTGCATGTCATATTAGCTGTCAAATACAAAGGAGTTATTGCTTGGTGGGCAGTGAAATGTTCAGATACAGGTTTTGTAGAAGATCGCTTCCTTTCAATGGACAGCTGCTTATGCATAAACTAAAGAAACATAATAGGTATTCTGCAATGTGAATGAAATTAATCCTATTGTAAATAGCCATTGGAGTATTTAATGGGCTATCTGAAGCCCTTCTAATATACAAACTTCGACTTAGCCAAAGGTGAGTTCTTTCCCAGTTTAATCTCTGCAGTAATTTTATTTATTTATTTATTTTGCAGGGGGGGGGGGGGAGGGGGGTAATTTTAGAGTTCCTCATCACATAAAGTTTAAAAAAGGGATTATGTAACAATTTTAAAGTAACTTAATGCTTGGCAATGACTTACCAAGATCTGTGTATTTCACTCTGTGATGCTAAAGGTATCCAGTCCTTTGCTAGGTCAGTTACAATGAGGCTACAAGGCCAGTCCTGCTCCCAGCAGGTCACGCTTTGTCTATTTTTTAAAAGGCAAAATGTCCTACCATCTCCAGTGAACAAATATTAGCATAACCATAGGTGCATTTCAGCTGTTTACCATTTATCTGAACCCAATTATTACCACGTGCCAGCCTTCTGCCCTCTTTCCACAGTAGCAGCCCTGTTTACCGAGTAGTCTGCTTTCTACTGAAATACCTCAGCATATTTACATGTATGTTAGTCTAAAATGCACTGGCAAAACATTTAGTACTCAGAGAAAGGAAATTTAACACATTCCTCTCTTCTATCTAAAATGATCAAAAGACTAAACATAGACTTTTGGATAAAACAAAGTTACACCAGTAATGAAAACAAGAAAGTATATTCAAGCCTGCTGCCAAACATGTAATAATGAAACAATGGCATACTACACCAAAGAAATATTTAAAGTACATTTCATAACTAAAAGCTGAAAGCTTCTATCTTCCTGCCACACTCACCTGATAAAAATAATACATTCACCTCTCTTTGCTTCTTAACTTCAAATTTCAAGTAACTTTCAGACAGCACTTTTTGACAGTGAAATCTTTGGAAGAAACTGTCAGAAAGTTCCCTATTCTTGGCCGCAGTGCTAAAGCCATTACCAAAAACTAGGATCTAGACTAACAACAGGAGGCTTCATCATTCCCAGCCAGGATCAGGTACTCCTTTTCAATAGAACCTCTGCTCACCTGCACTTGTAGTTCTCCTTCAAGGGCATTTTATGACCCTCAGTTTTTGGAGATGTTCAGTACCTCCTGGCCCTAGATCAGCTTTCAAAAGGGCAAAGAGAATCTTTGAGAATCCTTCCCCAGTTGTATAAAGGATAATTTTATCCTAACAGCTGTTCATCAATTAATACTAAAGTGCATACTTGACAAAAAACAAAACAAAACAAAAGTTTCTGCAATGAAAATCAGTAGGTTTGGAATAGGATCATGGATCATTTTTCAGGGAATTTCATGCAGTTTCTTTTCCTGATGTACAAGTGGAACAGGTCACCTAAGGACCTAAAAAGGATTAGACCTAATAAAAATGCTGATGATGGTGTATGTGGTGATGCCAGTAAAGCTAACCTGAATGCAACTGCACCAGTGCAGGTATGATCAGGAGAGATCATAAGTAAAATTCTGTTAAGACATATGTATAGCAACTGTGAATGCAGCTGCACTGATTGCAACAAAATGTCACCAAAAGATACCAGTGAGAAGTTCCTTTACTATACTGATCTTCAGATACGTGTATGGCTATCTGAGAGTTGTTTTTTTTTTTTTTTTTTTTTTTTTTTTTGTCAGTATACATTAGATCCTTTCTGAGGGTGGTCTTTCCCAGGAAGGGAAGCCACAGCTTGTATTTGAACCAGTGTGTGCAAAAGTCAGCTCCAAGTTAGTTTAGTGTATTCACTGCTTTGACTGGTGCTCTTCTCTACGTAATTCTACATACTACTTTCAAGTTACTTTTTTTTTTTTCCTTTCTCTTTTTTTTTTTTTTTTTTCTTTGTTACCTGTTCCCATCAGCTACTTAGGGTGCACTCACTGTTTCTTTTTTTGAGCCTGATTATTTATAATTAGCATTTTCTGCTCCCATGTAATTGTGCTCTAAACTCTTTCACATTGGGTTAATTCACTGACTTTAAAATCTATTAATTGACATCCAGAGGGAAAAAAGTAAACATGTCTTTAAAGATGGCTTGAATGGTTGAATCAAGATTAGGTCCCCACTCTTTTAGTCCCTGATTTTAAGGCAAGGCTGCAGTCTTCAAAAATCAATTGTCTTCAAAGCTCCAAAAAGAAATGGAGTGAGCAGGGGTCAGACTCAAGAGCATCCCTTGTGTGCTGGAGTTAACATTACCTAAGTACTTTAAACGATCACTAATTAGTGCATTCAGTGGGCACTCTGAAGACCACAGGATTGAAATATCTTATTTGGGAATAAGCAATTGTGTAAAGCAGACTAGATCAACTCTCTAACAGGGGCAGCAAAACAACTCTTCTGTTACAACCTGTAACCAGAGAGAGGTCCTCAAGGGCCTGCTAAACCATTCACCATTGCCCTCTCCCATTATTCCCAGGTTAGGATGGCCATAGCACTCTTGACTATGCAGGCAAGTGTGCTTCATTCTTAAATTCAGTTTTCAGTATAGCCCTGTTTGTCTTCAATAAGGAACACTAGTGTGCCCCTTCGTCATTAGCAGATTGGGCAGTAAAAAACCACCACAACAACAACAAAACCTATTTTTGCTGGCTGTTTCAGATTGGACATATCCTTAAAGGTAAAAAAAAAATAAAAATAAAAATTCATAGATCAGTTGAATTCAATGGTGTTAGAATTTACTATCCACAACTGCATCTGAGCAAAACAGGAGTACCAACCAGAGGAGCAAATTATAATGAAATATTGCTAGCTCCATGAATTTTGAATCAACAGCTATAAATATTTTCTAGGTGTAACAACTATAAGAAAAAATCTTAAAGAGGACAAAAAAACATACCATTTGACATATATACCAAGCCAATTTTTATGAGTATACAAACACTGAGTATTCTTTGTGGTGGTTTTATAAGAAACTTGACAATCAAACATAATTTTAATGAAAAATAAGAATAAAGCATATCAGAAAGGAAACAGATCTGCCACAGAAAAATTGAAAATTGCAATAAGATAGCCTTTTTTAGGAGTACTATGTCACAATCCCTTATTTGCTTTTTAAAATGTATTTAATATTTACTAATTGCTGTAAAGTAGAGTGAGGATAAATTACAGGTAGTCGGTAGAGATTCCAAGACAGAAAGACAATGCTTTGACTTGAACCTTTATCCAGTGCTCGCCATACTGCTCATATGAAGTTTTCCTTTCTGGAAAATTTATGGACACACATTTATAGAACTTCACCTTTCTAAAGTGCAACAAAAAATTTCTGTGATCATCAAATGAGCAAAAATGAAAGTGAGCCTATGACAGAATTTCTGTTTTTAAAAAGAAAAGTTGTGTGTAAGACAAAATATTTCTGATTTCATAAAGGCTTCATAAAAAAAGAAATCTCCAGAAAAAAAAAATAGAAATAATTTCAGAAATTCTTGAAATGTTTTATTAAAAAAAAAAAAAAATTTTTCCTGTTGAAGACTGAAGCTCTGGTTTCTGTTCGTCAATAAAAAATATCCTTGAAAAATTCTGACCAACTGCAGCACATAATGTCATCAAAAATCTTGTGAAGTTCTACTGGGGTTCCTAATAGCTGGTGTTTCTTCATTAGACTCAGTATCAGCAATTCTCTTGGGCTTTATAGCATGTTTGAGTGGAGGAGCTCCATTTTCAAACCTCAACAATAAATAAAAAAAACTTCATAACTGTTTTCTTTTGTCAGGATTTTGTTTCAGACTACAATACTTAAACTACAAATGTAAGAATGCTGACTTCTGATGTTTCTAGCTTCACAGATGTTACTAGTCCCCCCTCTAGGTAGCAGATAAGACCCAGAAGAATCATATTATACATTAGCAAAAGAATTCTACAGAAATATCAAGCCCAAGGTTTATGTAATATGCAACAATGATCCCTGAATTTCTCAGATCTGATGACATGATGCAGCTTCAGTATTTTCGAATGAAAGGATCATTTAGAAAAATGTCAGACAAATGTAAAACTGATTCTAGTCAGCGCCACTGCCAGAAAACCTCCTGTCAAACTGAAAAAGTGCCTGTTCCTCCTTGTGCCTCTACCTGAGAAACCTATCGTTAGCTTTTCTCTGTCTCAAGCACTAACTGATAAGCAGACGGAAATGAAGTTGCCTTACATTGGAGTTTTTGTTGCCATTACTTTTCAGGACATTGTGTTTTACCACACCACTTTCACGGATGAATAGTGGCAGGGCTGTTTGTCAGCCCGAGCATGGCCAAGTGCTTCAGCATGGCGGCTCGCACTGTGCCAAGCCGGGTTCGGACTTTGCAGGGCTTGGCTCTCCAGTTACTGCTGGAAACCCTCTGTTATGCCCCATTCTGTAGCCTGGCCACAAGGAACAAGCAGTCTCCATAATATTAAAGCAGGGGTCATCTCTAATTGAAGTGAATCAATGTGCAGGTCAGATTTGAAGGATCTTTAATGTGAGAGATCATGAAATAGGAAGCCTTAAGCAATTGTTGGGACACATGTAATTTCAAAAGGCAAACACACAAAGGGAGATGAGAGTTGGCCACTGTGGGCAAGGCCAAGCTGCAGTCTGAGGCTGATCCACATTGCCCTCTTTCATTTCAGCAATGGCCCCACCCATGCCTTACTCTGCCAAAATTCATCTTCAATTTTTCTGTTTTGGCTACTAGTGTTTAAGGCTCAGTTCTGCTGAACTCTCCAGTTCAGTGCTAGTTAAATTGACCAAAATATTTAGATGAAAAACTGCATCCCAAATCAAACTTTTCTATTCTATACTCATTTACAAATGTTCAAAATTAAATTTGTCTAGACTGAGTATATTAGAATTTCATCTTGAAAGTGAGTTTATTTGTTATTTATTTGTTGGAAGGGGCAATGCCATCTGTCTTATTTTCACTGGCCATTCAAGATTTTTAATCTGCCGCATACTGTCACACATAGTCATTTCAAGTGCTGAGGCAGGGTCATTACTTGAAGCTCCCAAGAGGAATTATTTAATTAAGTATTCCCATCATTTATTTGTTTATGCTGTGCCATCGCAGGAAAAGATTTGGGTTTGTATTCTGTTTTTCTACATTTCCTAACTATGTTAGCAGCAGAACAAATGATGAAACAGATTCTCCAGAATTCTCTCTACTATAGTCTTTTTAACAAAAGGATTTTTAAAATAGAGGTGAATGTCACTGTGCTCCTAGCAGAGGCTGAGATAGTAGATGCATTGCTTAAATGTGCTCTTTAGAGTTTTAATTCACCAGGAAAACCCTCTCAGAGAAATTAAATAGTACTCCTGGGAAAGAATCCTTCTTTCAGCAAGTTTTCTTGGGACTTTCAGGGCCATTAACAGGCCTAATACACTGCATTACCTTTCCAGTCACTTCTTTTCCCTTTGTTGTGATACCTACTTAAAATATCAAAGCTGTGAGAAGTTCAATGAGATATTGAAAACTGAGTAACACTGGTTTTATATGACAATCTCAAATCCCTCCCTCTGTCTTTTTTTTTTTTTTTTTTTTTTTTAAAGAATTCTTTGCCAGTATCACTAGATGAAAAAGAAATAAAAAGTCTATGGGTGGGACATGAAGAACTGACAAGGTACAGCCAGATCAAAAAGAAGCCTCCATTAATAAATCAAAGAGGCTAAACAAAGGGCAGAAGAAAAAACCCAAAAACTTATTTTGAATCCTGTAACCTAGATGTAAGCTGTCCTAATTCAGCATTATTTAGAACTCACAAGATTAATTTCTAACCTTTCTAGCCTGAAGAAGAAGGAGGGGGGCGAGCAATATTCCTCTGGTGGTATCAAGAAGAATAGCAAGGTTAGGAATCAGTCAACAGAATTAACATATTTTTCTTGGAGGTAAAGAGATAGATAAAATGTTAGTTCTTGATGTTTCTGATTAAACATTAATGTTTGTGGTTTGTTTTAGTATGCACAACTACTGGTTTAACAAAGCTATAGAAAGAAATAGGGAAAGAAGGACATTCAGGTGAGTTCTTTAGCTCTGAAAGTAAACCTAGATAATCTGTTAACTATCACTGGACAGAAATAAAACTTTAGATATAAGCTAAAGGTGGCAGGCTTATCACATGTCATTTAACCTGGAGTCAGCTCTACATTTTTAGAATTAACTTCCCATCAGATATTTTCCTAACTGTACTGATGATCAGTATGAGATGCAACTGGTAAAGCTGCCAGAACTTCAAAGTGCAAAAGCAGCTATTAAAACAAAATCAGGAAGAATGTTTGGAAGAACACTTTATAAGGCTATGATAATATCCAGCAGATACTCAACGCTATGTGTAGGTTTATGATCCCACCAGTCCATTAGCTCTCACAGTCCTGGGCCAACAAGTTCTTTGTTCAGGTTTACAAAATGTTCTGAGTTCATACCAAATCCTGACCTCATGTTCTGGATGTCCCACATTGAATCAGACTTTATCCTGAGGTTTTCTGTATCCAACAGAAGTCTGATGGGCTCAGGACACAAAATCCAGAGATCCAACCCAATATTGCATGATAATATGCAGAAAACTGCCAAGTGTTGAAATAGATTTGCATAAGTATAAATATATAAAAATCCTGCATGACTTGTGGTATATAAATATGAACCGACTATTTAAGAGCATATCAGATAAAAGAATTAGCATATTTCCACCTTGAATACATATCTGGTAGAATTATAGAAATGTGTTTCCTTACAGTTAGATTTTTCTAGGAAAAAAAAAAAAAAAGCAAATCTCCTCCTTCTATTGACACATTTTGAGTGGCAAATTTTGGTAACAAATGTTTGAGGCTTCTGAGATACATTGTTTGTATTCAGCTATTTAACCCTGAGAATTCTTCTCAAAGACAAGCTGAGGCTCAACCTATTAATCCCACTTAATGAAAACATATAGGTAAAGATTTGGTAATCCAGATCCAAGCATCTCATGTCTAACTTCTAGAAGATAACACTGAAGTGACTGGTTGCTGTGAACAGAGGTCTGCACCTGCTAGTTTTATCTCCAAAGATACAGGTATAAGCCTTTTCAAATGCTTTTTGCTTTACTTTTACATCCTGTAATCTGATTGATGTCAATTTGAAATTGAAGGCAAATCTTCTCTTTCTCATCAATAATCTGCTACATTTTTAAAAGATAAATAGTGTTTTGAACATGCTTATCAAATCAGACATCCAGTATGATTCTTTAACAACGAAACCAAATTTTTTAACCTGACACTTTAAGGTAGACTTGATAACCCCTAATCCTCAACTGCTCCATAATCTTTTCTTGTTTTGTAAATTGCCTTTAAGAAAGTAGCCTAGACATGTCTTTGATGTGGCTTTGTCCTTTATTTACTTCAGCTTCTGAAAACCTTTGATAAATTAATCTCACCAATAGAATAGCAATGTGTAATTCATACTTTGATGCTTGCTACTGAAGGAACTGCTATTCACCACTGCTGCTCAGTGGATTAGAGGTTCAGAAGAAAATACACAGAAGGCATCAGAAAGCATCCCCATTTAAATGGTTTCATATACCCAGATGAGGAAGACTTTTTGTGTATTTCAGAAGCAAACCATTTCTTCTATAATAACTTCTGTATCTTAAATAGGGCTGCTTCCTACAGTTCTGCATCTGTGCATGTGTGATCCACTATGACTTAGCTTTCAGAAACAGGGGTTCCTGCGAGATTTTTTATATAAGCATCTGTATATACAAAAAAAAAAAAAAAAGACATTTATATAAATAAATACAGGAATGTGCATGCATGTGTGTACATGCTCCACTAGAATTCAGTGGGACTGAATTATATGTCTGTGGACATCTTTCTACAGTATTCCAAGACGACCTGCTGTACAGCTATTTACACTCTGTGAACTGACACACTTCAGATTAATCTGGTATTCAGCACTGCAAAGAGCAAATCTAATTCACATGACATATGGCACACAGGCAAATTTTAATGTGTGGGACCAGATGTACTTGCCTAAATCAGAAGCTGTCAAATCTCCAGTACCCTATGGGCTGTATTTATTTGAGTGATATCAGCACTGCCCAAGTAAATTGTCACTATGAAAAGATAGTGTATATATGCACACAGTAAGTGTACCCTGCCAAATCATCTCTGCTTTTATTAGCCCCACATCCTGGATTAGTGCATCTCAAACATGATGTTGATGATTCCAGGCTATACCTTTGCTTGCAGCATATGTGAGACCAAAAACGACAGAAGAATCATGGCTTTTAGCAACTTGTACAAATGAATCCTTAGTCGTGCTTGAAACAGAAAGTATTGGTGGAAAACACAAATGCACTGAGCACTGTTGTTGTCATCAATTTCCATAAAGTGATAGTCCCAAAAGCCTCTTTGTTATTTGGGTTTGTTATTAATTCTAATATAATGTTTTGACGTTATCTTTTAAGTGTTTAGGGTTTGGTGGCAGAATGAGCAACATTCCAAAAATGTTTGGCACTAAAAATGGACACAAACACCATTATAATTAGGCAAAGTCTATTTCGGGAATGTCAGAAAGAATGTCAAGAGTTTGTTGGGCCAGTGCCCAATATCATCATTTGGTATAATGACTCTATTTACCCCATTTAAATCCAAGATCACAACATTTTTCTTCAATGTGGGGCAAAAGATGGGAGACTTGATTTCTCACTCTTTTCTCCCCACATTTTGACCTTCCCTGTTAAGATACACCGTATCTTTCCCTTTATTTGTGTTCTGATCTCACCTCTTTAATCACACAGAGAAAAGTTGTAAATCTTTCCAAAAACTTCAGACACAAATATGAATGTGAATATCTAGGCCTAAAGACACTGTGATGTTTGCTTACTGTTGGAGAAGAAAAGAGCAGAACAGAGAAGAAAAAAGACAAGAAGCTGGAAGAAAATGAAAAGAAAAAGGAAAGACTTTTTCTTGCTTAATTAGTAAAAATGTTGGTCATATCAGACAGTGAATTTAAGCTGATTTACATTTATATTTGCATTGTTACAAATGGCAACTAAATGAATTAAAACATTTTTAAAGTCTTCCCCCTGTGATGGATGACTTCAGAGATTGTCTTGTAGAATACAGATTTAACACCTCAGATCATCAGACCTTTTAATTCAGAGTCTCCCATCCTCAGGAAGAATTTTTTTTACCATGAGGATGTTCAAATATTGGTCCAGATTGCTTAGAAATGTTTTGGAATCTGTACTCTTGGAGATATTCAAAATTATCATACCTGAGCAACTTGGTCTAACATGACCTGCTTCAACCAGGTGTTGGGCTGCATGACCTCTGAAGTGGCCTTCCAACCCAAACTATTCTAAGATTCTGTAGTGATGATGTATAAGATGAATAAATAGACATTGTACATCTCCCTCACGTGGCTGTAAAACATGGAAAGAATATGATATATTCTTCTCTGTAACTCTTTGTTTGAATCTTCTCTGTAAAATTAAGCTTTGAAATTAGATTGTAGACTGATTGGCTTGGTTTTTGGATGTATGGGTATTGTCTGATGGCTTAGACTTTAGAAATTAATGTCTCCAAATGCTACCTCTTTTTCCTTTTTGCCTTATTCCTTTTCCATATTTTTACTGACTGGTTAGGTATTCAAGGTCAGCTTTTTTTTTTTTTTTTTTTTACCTTTTCATGTAAAATAAGGAAACTATAAAAGTTTACAATAGGGAGAACTTCTCAAGAACAGGTCCAGCTGATAAGTGAATGTGTTGGACAACTCCCAGCCACCAAGATGACATTTCTTTGTCTACTAATTAACATGCCAAAGTCCAAGAGTCCAGGAAGATGACAGTACATGTAGATATATAGATTAGATAATAGAGAGATATTAGGTCTGGCTAAGTGTTTTTAGCAAAGAAAAGGATAGTCCAGTATGTTTGCATATACAAAAGACTAATAAATGACAACCAACTTATCAACTAAAGTTGACATCAGTAGGAAAAAAAATCCCCAAACAAAAACATCTGCAAGTATACTCTATTTCCTTCCTTCCTTCCTTCCTTCCTTCCTTCCTTCCTTCCTTCCTTCCTTCCTTCCTTCCTTCCTTCCTTCCTTCCTTCCTTCCTTCTTTCTCTCTCTCTTTCTCTCTCTCTCTTTCTCTCTTTCTTTCCTTCGTTCCTTCTTTCTTTCTCTCTCTCTCTCGTTCTCTCTCTTTTTCTTTCCCCTAGAAGAAAAGAAGAAATGCTTAGATCAAGGGCTAAATTCCACCATTATTTATGATGACAAAACCAAAGTTAATTCATCCAGTTCTGACTTCAGCCATAGGCTGTACCCATGATAAGCTCAGTGCAAAATAAGATAGCTAATACCTTCTTGTGCTGTTTGTGGACTCTTGTATTCCAAGTTTACATGCTGCAGTGAAGGCATCTACTTCAGAGTTATCTCTTTATAAGAGTTTATTCTCTTGAGAAGTACTGGAGAGAAATAAGCAGATTTTGTGATGAAATCTAATTCTGAATTTGGTAATTTAAGTTGTAGGTAGGAGGAATACTTGTTTTCCTTAAGTCCTTTAAAAAACAAAAAAGGATTCATATATACAAGTAAATATTGTAGACATCTGAAGCAAGGTGAAATGAAACTTGCCTTCTGCCTGTGAATCAATGCTTTTCTACAGAGCAGTTTTGGAAACAGAAGATCCTTCATGCCTTCAGGGCACCCTGGCTAGGTCTGTGTTTTGGGGTATGAACCTCTGCTCCCAGTTGCAATCCCATGCTGTGTCTTTGCTCCCAGGCAGGGTGAGACTGGGACGTGGACTTACCTGTTCTTCCTAGTCCCACCCTACTCTCATGGAAAGGAACCCTAAAGCAGCTGGGCACATGAAGTATGTGGTATGCTCTGAATGAGGAGGAGGCCAAGATCCTGTGGCACGTGCCATCAGGTGCAACCTCAAACTAGAAAGAACATTTTTATGAGGCAGCTATTGGGCTATAAACACTTTCATTCTGTGGGCAGCACAGAGGATAGTCTTGATAACTTATTCTTTATGCTCTTTGAAAGCCAGATAAACCCGCTAACTTCAGATGATCCTTTCTGGTATATCAGCTCAATCAATATGCCTACTGACACAGATGGAGTATCTCAGTCTTGCACCAAAGTAAGCTGAGGGGATTTTTTTCCCTGGGCTGCTCTACTATAGGACTGTTGGAGGGATTGCTATTTGAAGCAACAGCACAAGTTGTGAATTTCCTGGTCTGCAGACACAGACAAATGAGATGGGACAACATTCTCTGAGCAAAGAGCTCTTCGTGAAAGGGAATTGGAGAAGTGGAAAGTCTGTGCTCCATTACATTAATGTGATAAATCATTTATGTGCCTTGAATCAAATTTGCTGCATGATTTAAGGGCATCATCACTGTATGCAGTGTTGTCATTCCTTGTTAGTCGTTATTTCCTTGTTATTAATTCTAATTCTTATTGCCTCTCAACTGTCCACATTCAGAAAGAGAAGTGCTTGTTTTTTTTGTATTCTGTTGCTATGTAATGTGATATAAAACAAGTTTGCAGTGTCTCCCTGTATGCATGCCACCAAAACTAGGCCAGAAATCCCTTCCGCTGCAGCTGCTAATCATTAAATCATGGACCTGTTCAAGAAGCCCTATATCCTTATGCGAAGCTGCATGAGAACCTATATGAAGGTATTCACATAACAACTAAGAAATCCCCTGGAATACAGAATATGTGCAACCTCTTCATACTTTTGGGTAGAAAAGTGTTTTGGTTTTAATAGAACCACTATAAAATTATGATGAGGATTTACATATATGTATATTTGAATGCACAAAGAGAGAGGGAGAGAGCTCGTGTTATTTTAGAAGAGCTGGTCAGAAATTTTTAGTAGGAATGAGAATTGTAAAACAATTGGGGAAGGAATAACAATTCCACAAACTAAGGTTTCTGTAGACAAAGCAGACTATTGTTCTCAGAATGTATTTTATGTTGTATTTTAAAGAACAAATAGGGAAAAGATAATTGTGGACATTGTGTTTTCAATTTCAGACAGTGTAATTTTAGGCATACTATTTATATGGTTAAAGTTTGAAGTTTACTCAGCATGTTTTTCCTGAGATATTAACTAGGGTGACAAGCAAATCTGCTGATTTCAAAGAAAAAAATAATAGCCCAGATTAAGAGCTCTTCATAAGAGTCAAAATTATTTAGTAAGATTTTAGAATGTTTTCACCAGGCCTCATTTCCTGAGTACAGAATTCAAATTTTTACATTTTCAGTGCTTATTGAAACACATTTCACTTTCACTGAAGTTAACTGTAAAATCAAGAGTGTTTTGTATCTCTTCTTAATATACAAAAGTCACAAATATGGAGCTTTTTTTTTTTTTTAAGGAACAAGTTTTTAACAATAAGAAAATAAAAAGTGTGAGAGAGAAGAAGAAATCTTATAGTATTTAATGGAAATAAAATGGACTTCCTGCCTGACAATAAGTATTCTAACCTCTAGTATTCCTTGAATTAGTGAAAATATGACACCATTAAGAGGGGAATATAAGTACTGTATCTGTAAAAACACAGGCTGCAGCTTATAAATAGTTGGATGCATATTTAACATACTGTCTGCTCAGTTCTTAATGCCCCAGTCCTGGAGACCGGAGCAGGGGAGCTGGCCAGTCTGCAACAGTGGGCACTGGGACTGCAGCCCCTGGCAAGCACAGGGCCCTGGCTTGGGTTGAGCTGCACAAAGATGCTCTGCTGCAGGGTTAAAGACAGTTGGTGCTGGTGTCTACCATGAGACAACTGCAGTGGCAGGACTGTGCCTCTTCCCAGTGCAGGAACACCTGCATGGTGTTCACATGATGCCTGTGAAGAGCAGATACGGGGTTTCTGTAGAGTTCTCTCTCTCTCTTTCTGTCTCTCTCTCTCTCTTTTTTTTTTTTCACTTTTTTTCTTTTCTTTCCTTTTTTTTTTTTTTTTTTTTTTTTTTTCTTTCCTTTTCCCAGCTTTGTGGAGCTGTGATTTTTGGCAGATATGTATCACTAATGTCTACCTCACAAGAGTGTTGCAAGTCTCAGACAATTAATACATGGATGTGCTGTTTTGGAGATAACTAGGAATTGCTGTATGACTGAATTTCAGTCTCTGTCATCATCTGTGGGATTTTGGCTGCTGGCTTCAACAGGAAGAAGATTTTTTGTACAAAAGAAACCAGAGAATGTTTTTTTATAAGACTCAAAGTGTACAGAAAAAGTAAGACAATTCTGAGTGCCTTCTAACATGTAACAATATTGATCTGCTATCACCGACCTCCCACTGCTGCAAGCAGAATGATTAAGCAAAGGCTGTTTATTTTCCTGTAGATCAAAGAGAGGCAACAAAAGAGATCTCCCCAAAAGGTGGTTCACTGCAGAAGTCAGTGCTCTTGTTTCCCTATCTGATCAGCAGATTCCTTCAGCTTGCATTGATAAACCCGTCCGCTGCTCAGTCAGCCCCAGCCCTGTCATCAGTCTTGTCGGACAAGATGCCTGACTCTTCCCAGGCTGCATGGGAGAATAACAGTGTTGCTTTGGCATAGCTAAAATACAATAGATGGGAGCTGGAATATAAAGTGGGGAATTCTTCACATACCTTTCCCATTTTCATGGACTATTGGCAGCGAAGAAGGAAAAAAAAAAAAAAAAAAAAGTGCACTCTGGCATTCAGCTAGATATTTCATTTGTTTTCCTTTTAATTGCCTGAAGTCACTCTACATTGTGGTAGGGTCCCCCCATCCCCGACCTCTCTTTTCTCCAGGTCCTTTCTCTCCCTCCCCCTTGCAGCAAGCCTCAGCCCCAGCACTGCAGCAAGGCCGGGTCCTGCCTCCCACACGGCCTCCCAGGAGAGCAGCACCTGGGCACCTGACTTACGGGCTGCCTGCTCTCTGCTCTGACACAGCACAAACAAAAATCCCCCTCTGGGTACCAAGTGCTTGCCTTACCAACACTCAGCCTTAGTACATGGCCTAGGACCGCATTATTTGCTTGGGCAAACTGCCATAGCTAGCGGAAATCAAAGTGACTACAACAACGCACATCAGCCAGGGGTCTTTCCCCAGGTCTTTTATTATATCCAGTATCTGAAATGTCATCTTTAAGGCTTTAACTATATTCCAAATCCCCACTGCAGTCTACTTACTTAAATTTCCACTACAATGTCAATGAGGTAAAACAGTCCCCTCTCCCAGCCCTGCACTGCTGGGCAGTGCTCTTGGGATGTGCCACACAGAAGTGTTCTGCACCCCTTAGGAGCACTCTGTTTTGGGGAATACAGTGGGTCTTGCACCCTTGCACTATCTGTCCCTGAAGAACCTTATTGAATATTTGAAAACTGCAAAAGCAGGAGGTGTAAGAAGTAACACTTTTTTCTTCAAAGAACACTAAAGATTTTTTTTTCATATTGCTGTTGAAAAGCAAAGCTCTCAAAGACCTTGTCTAATATTTTTGAAAAGACTTTGTGTGTGTGTGTGTGTGTGTGTAATTTAATAAAAATACATTTTAAAGACCTTTAAGAGAATCTTTACCTCCAGATCTTTATATAAAGAATCAGTTATGTTTGTCTAACAGCCATTTCATGAAAGTAGATTAGAATTCATCTACTGTTCATGAGAGATGGGTTCTCTGAATGTCTTACAGATTGACATGTTTCCCAAACAGTAGTCAATACAAAATGTACACTAGTCAATTAAGCAATGTTGAAAGTATTCTTCTAATTATATAAAAAAATCAATTTTAAGGGGTGGTCTGTAGAATTCAGAAAAAAAAATGAATCTACCAGATTTGGCATTTTAAGGAGATATTCTTGGTTGTAGGAGTTACTGTGTTTTTTAAGTCTAACATCTCCATTCAATCTTTATTTACCCTAGCTGTCAGTTGCCAGTTTTATGTTAGTGAATAAGATGGTGATCTCTTCTGTTGGAAAGGTTGTAATAGAATGAAAGGAGAAGAGAAAATGAAGGGAATCTGCTGATGGAAGCAGGGAAAAGCATAAGACTGCTGTCTTGTCAGGAAATAAAATCATAGAAAAAAGAAAAATGAAATAGTGTCAAGGGAATTTATCCTCTACAAAACTCCAAGAAAGATGCTTGGAAATCCATATTAGACAAAACATTATTTTCTTACTTTATTATTCAGGCTCTTTCTGTGTCTAATGTCTCAGCTTCTTGGGTGTCCCCAAATCATGGGTAGCCACCTTGCATGAAACAGAAGCCCAGTGCCAGTAAATTGTGCTTGGCTCTCAGGATGAACTCCATCTTGTTCCTGAAACACAAGGATGGCTTGTTGACTCATATCTTAACATGATCATTAGAAATGCTTTCTTAAATTAGGCCTATGAAGAGATGGATGAATATTACAGGCTGGGAAGTAGCAATAAGGAACAGACATGTCTGTACCTGGTGAATAGGAGTAGAGATGGGCCAGACTGAGGCAATCTCTTATTTTGGAGCTGTGATTTCAAAGCTGTGTTACACATCAGCCTACACGATGGATCCAGGGCAGAGCAGGGAGCCCACAGCCACATGGCATGTGGGGACAGCACTGCTGCATTGGGCAGCAATTTTTTTCCAGCCACCCTGCCACTGATATACAGCTGGGGAGACACAGCAAACATTTTATCTTGTGTGTTTCTGTTAGGCCAAGGAGAGAAAAGCTTGCTTGGCTTCCCAACATACTGCAGCCTCACTCCCCCATAACAGAATAGACACCAGCCACAAAGTGGGGCTAACACCCGGAAAGTTAAAAAGAACAACAAAACACGTGGGATGTTCAGCTCTTCTATAAACACGAGCTCTAAAAGGTGTGACAGAAAGAGAATGGAAGTGCTAGAACAAGGAGCTAGAGAGGGAGAAATTATGCACACTTTCAAGAGCACTGCAGTGATGTAGTGTTTAGAGCTCTTAGTAAGGGTTAAGATTTGTGCACTGATTGCATCTCTGATTTATAAAGCACTTTTCACTCTGAGATCTACAAGTGCCTCACACACTTCACCACCAAAGTCACTGCATTTGCCAGTAGAGCAAGCCAGCTCTGGAATGCCATTAAAAGCAAAAGCTGCCTAACGTCTAACTTTTAAAACACAAATATCAAAGAGAAAGGAAAAAAAAGGAGAGTTGGAAGGATGGGGAGGAGGGAGGAAAGAGTCAATTGCTTTTGCAGAAACTGCAGTTTCTTTCAAAAAACCTGTCATTGACATCTTTCCCCAGAAAACATTTTGTCATGCACATCAGTGTATGCCTTTAAGGAGATCAATCTAGAGAGGGAGTCAAACCAACAATCATCATGTGACAGATTTTCAGATGCTGTTCTCATCAATCACACTGATAATGAGGTGGCAAATTGCTGTCTTATAGCAAAACTAGAAAGACAACTACCCCAGTAGGTGTCAATGAATATGTCAAAGGATTGTCCCTAGGGGAGTCTGAGAAGGTTCTCAGAAACCTTTTTGTGAAGCCTGAATGCAGAATACTTTATTGATCACTAAAGAATTTGCACTGACATGCTATTTCCCCATGACATTTGAACCACCAATTTCCTAGCTCATGGTGAGTACCTATTTGGTGAACACTCTTTGGGAGTTTTCTTTCACCTTTAGATATACTAAGAAATCTTGTTTTAATATTGTCTTAGCCTTTCATTACCTAAAGAACATCAAAAGAAAATTTTACAAGTTATAAGCAAGAAAAATGCCTGAAAAAGTTTAATGACTGTGAGCCAGGAATAATACTTTAGAATTAATTTATTTAGAGTTAGAATATTTTCTGAGCTATTTTCAGGCATTGAATATCATTTTATACTCTATCTTTTTAGTGAAGGAGTCCTGTTTATGGAGTAACCTACTATTAATCTGAAGAGCTGGGTTATTAGTACACTGACTTTAGAAGAAAAAATGGTCCTTTTGTTCTCTATTTCCTAAGTCTCTTAGCATCTGAATTGGATCCCAGTATGCTCCTACAGCTAGAGATCATGCAGTGGTGAATTGCCATCCCTCCAGGTTATGTCCCTGGGATTCCGTGGCCAACAGGCTGCTGTTTACCAGGCATGGATTTCTGCAAGCCTTGTTTTTTTTTTTTTTTTTTTTTTTTTTTTTTTTTTTCTCTCTCTCTCTCTCTGAGTGCAAACAGTATAGGCCAGCCTTTCCAGTTCTCAGGCAAATAATGTTGCAAAAGGTGTAATAGCGAAAATTTTGCACTTACTGCTTTGATTTCTCTTGGCTTAATTGTGAGCCCAATTTCACAAGTTTCCTTCAAAATCTGCATGGAAAAATGTGTCCAAACTACTTTTGAAATCAATCAAATAATCTTTACATTTAACATTGCTCAGTTTTTATATGAAATTTTTCTGTCAACAGATAAAATCTGTTTGATTTTTGTCTTGAAAAATATTTGGATAAAAATCCTCAATTAAAATCTGTTACAAAAAGAAAATATCCATCCAATTAATAATATTATGCAAAAAAAAAAAAATGTTGAAAAAAGCTATGTTTCAACAACAAATATCTTAATGCAAACATTTCAGTTACATACTGACTTTATGTGATGCCTAGTACAAAAGTTTCTAGTCTTGAGATTACTAATGCAGAATCATAATTGCAATAACATTTTATAATATTAATTTGGGTGTGAGTGATCGAGGTCAAGCATACTGGGGACACAGCCTTGCTGGTGTATACAACTGGTCACAGTGCAGATGGTAATTAAACACTGTTATTTGGTATACCTTTACATTGCAATTACATGCAAACTTTTGGCATAAAACCTCAGTTTTTACACATGCATTTGTAACCTCCACAAATGTGGGGGTCTTCCATCTTTGAGAATATTTAGGTATTCAAAAACAAACATTGGGTTTTACATTCAGTTGTTGTCTTACGAAATTAAGCACATACAAACCTTATTCAACAATAATAAACATAATTGCAAGCAATAACTGTGCAAAGGTAAAGAAGATCCAGGCCCAACAATTCTCTGTGTCCCACTTGTGTTCACTCACTGGTGAGTTCTGCCCAAATAAAATGTGGCACAAGCCTAATTTCACGTGCATCTTCTGTCAGAAGATGGTTGTGAAAGTCCAAGAAAACCAGTCTAAAAGATTGCTTTGCAGAATGTCAAAAGTGAGAGACTGGAACAATGTCTGGGATTGTTCCTGGGTCTGACCTTTGACATTCCATGAAACTATATACCAAAGCACAGCTCTACTTCAGCATTGAGTAATATATTTCATAGGGTTTATGAGCCTTATCTAATTCCAGTTAAAGTTAATGGAAAAATTCCCACTGAACAATACTAATAGTAGGTGTAGTCTTGCTGGATTGCCAAGGCGCCAGCTGTGAAAGGACCACTGTTGTGCTAGATGCTTGGTGGGGCAATAGCAAGCTCAAGTCCCAAAGAATTTATGATCTAAACAGACAAGACAACTCCATGGGGAGGGAACAAAATAGCCCAGGAACTGAATAATATCCTATTATACCATGCATAATTGAGTCATGTCGGTATTTAGTATCTTGGATCTTAATCTCCCAATTAATCCAGTTGGCATCAGAGACTTGAACTAGAGAAAATACGTTTGCCTCTTAATTGGACAATTCTTTTGGTTTGAATCTGCACTGTATTTGGGGCTCCGTTCATATTCCTTCAGATGGTTGCCTATACACTTAATATATGGATAATGTGGGACCTCAGGTGAGAGAGCAAGTGTAAGTTTTGAAGGCAAGCAACCATTAGTGACTGAGTAAACACTATGAGAATATCAGTGGCATGTACCTTAGTATATGGGCTAACCCTCCATCTATTTACTAAACTTCCTGGACATCTGCTGGATTAATTGTGATAGGCCTGCCATGAGATTTAGGATTTTTATCTTTTCACAGGTGCCAAAGCAAAGTAGCAGGGAGAGAATGTGAAACTCAGTGACACTACTGCCATCCCCAGCCAAGCTGGCTGTCCTGCTCTCCTGCTCCCCCGTATGTGGCTGGCTTGGGTGGTGGTGCATATCAATCATACCAGCTTGCGGACAATTTAGACTCAGGAGGGCTGACTGTGTTTTGCCGATTTTGCAAATTTTGCAAATACTTTCAGTGTTGGGTCTTTCTTTGGTTACTGTTTATATCATATGTGCTACAGCTTCTGTGCTGAGCAATGTCAGCACCCAGAAGACCAGCCCCCTTAGCAATAAAATCTATATCCTTTTGGCTTGGTCGATGAGAGAGACATTATCAAGTGTTGTTTGAAAGACATGCTTGCAGGCTGGTTGAAGGAGTCATTCTGGCTTTATCATTACAAAAATTGTGATGTAAAAGACAATTGGATGAAGCATGAGACTCCTTCAACAATTCCTTTCCTTAAAGGCTTAGGGTGCGGAGGAGAAGGGCAAGGAGGCATTAAGAAGGCTGCTATTCTGAGCCTGCATTAAAGCCCCTTCAAATTCTCAGTCATGTTGTCCCAGTCTGAAGGTTTGTAAGGATTTTGGTGCACTATAAGCAGTGAAAACCCACAGCTGCTATTCACATCCTGAAATTAGTCCCTACCCAGAAGACTGTCTTGGAGGATTATGTGATCCTTTCTTGCCACCCACTCACTCTGTCATTTCCTAAACTCTGATGTTTTTTTACAGCATCTCTGGCAGTTAAAAGAACATATGTACATGTATATCCCCAGAGCAGACTGCAAACATGTTTTTAGAAGTACACAAGAAGACATCTATTTCATAGGTCAAACCAAAAGAATCTGGTTCTTTTATTGTTAAGGGACTCAAGGGAACACATGTACTGCTGTCGGCTTCTCTCCACACCCACTCTGTGCGATGACTACAGAATCATTTTAATCAAGAATGAAGACTGCATAATTCAAGCAACAGGGTCAAAAGTCCTACAGGAAAAGTGCATTGGTTTAACTTCAGTCAGTTTTTAAATCAACATTATTAAAGCTTGGCTAAATAATTAGGTAAGTAGATTAATATCACTTCTAATTTAATTTAAAGCTAAGCTAATATAAGACAAACTAATAGCTGCTCTTTTTTACACTAAAATGAATTTATTCCCACAAGAGTTTGCACTGATTCACCTAAATCAATTAAATTAATATCCTAGGTCAAACCAGTACAACTTTCCCATGTAACCAAGACCTTAAAAAAGGATTTTAAAGATAAATATCTCAGTTAAATACTTAAGCTGCAGCCTGAATCCTATTGAAGTCAATGAGATAGGAGCGCATGCTGCCAGCAAGGCACGCACTGAAGTATCTTTCTGAATCAGTGGTTTCATTCTGCTTTCAGGGACAAACCCCCATTTCAGGAGATCCATCTTTGGATCACATTGAGCTAACATTTTTGTTTCTTCCACGTTGGCAGATGAAGACTAATAACAGTTACCTTCACATTAAGTGGTCTGAGTCATTTGTACCAATGCAGCAACACCCAGCTGAGTGCAGGGCTCAGGACAGACTGTGAAAACACAGAGATATCTACATAAATATTCAGATAATTGCCATATTCTGAATAGTCATGACTGCTCTGCTATCTTCATGTATGCTAACCAGTGCAATGACATGAGCTGTTATTCTATTTTCCAGCAGGATAGATGGGTGATGCATTGTAGTCATGGTCGTAGGTGATGTAGTGGGTTGTTCCAGATCCTCCTAGGACACAAAGTTGTCTTCCAGCGTTGTTCATATTAATATGTTGTTCCCACTTATTTATTTAAATATTTATTTTCCCTACTCCTTAGACTCAGGAGAAGCGTACAGTATTTTGCAGCTCAGCATCTTCTTTCTTGTGGTCCTTTCTATGTATGAATCTGAAGCTCATTTTTGTAATAACTATTCTCTTCCACCATCAGTCCTCTGCTTGTCCTGCATCCTTATCTTTCTCAATGCTAATATGAATAATACTTTAAACAAGTGCAGTACCCCAGCTGCTTTCAGCAATCCCATTTGGATTTGCCCCTTTTACCCATGACAGCAGGTCAGCTATTGCTAGGTGCTTGGGAATCCCTCTGCCAAATGAGAGGGGCTCAGCTCTCCCACAAAGAACTCGCTGCGGGCCTTTAACTCAGACCATCTACTTATTCAGTACCATCTGCATTCAAAGTAGTGGGAAATGATGGATGCTTTAAATGTGGTGTATCTTTCATGCAAACCACGTAGCTCATGTGTTGGAGTTAGGCCTTGGCAGTACACAGATGAAAGCTCTGAGGATCAGACTACATCCATCTTTTTTTTTTTTTTTTTTTTTTCCCCCCACTTTTAGGGTACAGCGCTCCAAACAGCATCTGGGATTGTCAAAACACAGATGAGTTCATAGTGCCTTCACACCTGGCACTCTTTACACTGTCTTGTGGAGTAAAGCCACTGCATGAAGGGGAGAAATATATTCCCTCACTAATTGGATGCTCTGTCCTCTGATACAGGCAAACTCCTGGAAGGTAGCTCCACCTGACTCCCAAGTGGATGTGTTGTGTGTGGTGTATGGAAAGGTCTAATGTAAGGGTGCTGCCAAACCATGGTTAGATAATTAGTTCATGTAATAGCTGCTCTTAGGGTGGGCGATTTAGTGGTGAGGGATATGAAGATTTAACTCTCCTATCCTTCAGGCTGTTGTCCACATTTGAAAAACATGCTCAGCCCTGACCATGCCTCCACATTGAAGGCTGTGTCCAGCTGTGATTTCTGCTAGTACCTCATACAACTTCTCTGGAGCTCTACCTGCCATGAGTGCCACCATGATGTTCTCTCTCTATTGCAGTCCTGTCATAATTGCATAAACAGTCACCCCTGGGGGGTGACATACAAATAAAGGAAAGGCAAGAAAACGAGATATTCTGTGAGAGGAGTCTATAGGACATATGTACAGCATAAGGACACAAGTCAGCACATGTCTGGGATGGGAGCACCTAGCAGATGATACATGGAGTGGGATGAAAAAGAGAAAGGCACCAAGCAAGGCTTTGAATGGAGAAGCAGACTGCATCCAACCTGCCCCATGCATGGCTAACAGGCAGGAAGTTGTACGCAGAGTGTGCTTTCCTCCTCTGTTCAATATTTATGAGCAGTCTCCAAATTCTCATCCCTTTACCCAGCTTTATCCAAGATCTCTTTGCAAGTCCAAGGACGCAGACCACCATTTATTTTTTTTTTCTGTTCTTCTTAAATCTCTTCTCTCCTGCTTCTTCTGTGCAAAAGCATTTGAAGATCTTCACTGTTTCCCCAGGTAGTGGACATCTCCTAATGTCTATCAGTCATCTAAGAAAAAAGCCATCTGTTCCTACATGTTTAGCCACTGTATCATCTCCATATATCTTTCTGGTGCTGCTGCTTGCCTGGACTTAGGTACATGTCAGATGGATTACTTTCTCCCGTGCAAAAACTGAACATGTGATTCAGCACATTTCTGTAAATATTTATTTAGATGTTGATACAGATCTAAATAATCTGTGCTCCAGCTCCTTTGGATCACTCTGAGTGTTCCTTGGCAGAAATATTTACTAATTTTAAGTAAATACTGAAAATTGCCTCAGGCTATGACATCTGAATTGATAAATGTGAGTTCTTGTACCAAAGGGATGCTGCTAAACTTTCTAGCTGGTGTATAGAAAGGTCTAGCAACTCAGCCTAAATTACGGATCTTAACTATTAGCAAGATACAGCTTTTAAACAATTTACTAGGTGTCAATCAAATCATACATGCAATAAAATTGATAATCAAAAGCAAGACAGAACTCTGTGAAAAAATAATGATGTGCAATTTATTCAGTCAGTTCCAGATAACACAAATAACCCATTACTTTTCTTTGAGCTGGGTATATTTTGTACTCATGTAAAATTTTTGTAGAAGACCTTGTAATTAATGAAATAAAACATTTAATGACTCAGTCAAAGGAGTGGAGCTATGACACAATCTGTAACACATATGTTTAGGTAACTCCTTACAAGTGGAAAAATTATTTTTTATAATGAAAATGTCGATTGGAAGAGCAACTGCCAGGGAAATTGATAAACTTATCCACTCTGTCTTTCTGGAAAAAAAAAAAAGAAAAGAGCATGCTGAATCTGATTGTGGTCTCCTTTGCACTCGGCTTAAGTGAGAACATAATTAGGCCCACTCATTTTGCCTTCAAAAATGATTTCTTTCATTAGGACTAAATGCTGATAACAGCATGCTGGATGAGTTAGGGATTTTTTACAGTGTGGGTGAAAAAAAAAAAAAGTTAAATATGTGTAGCAACCATATGTGTCTGGCCAACTAGATCTAACCCTTCTCTTTAGAGGGCAAACTGATCACAGAGACGCAAATGACAACACATGTTTGCAAAGGAATGTTTCAATGTAAAAGCATCATGTAATTTCATCAGTTAGCATGGCTGAATGAAAAATAAGTCCAAAAGGAAGTAGAATAACTCTAATTACATCCCAGACAAGTCAATATGTCCCTGCCCCAACTTTCTGCAAAGGAGACTGCATCACCAGTGAAGGAATCTCCAGTTCCATGTACAGATCCCTCAATAAACTAAAGAATAAAATAAAAGGTTACCTGTTAAAATTTCTAAACTTGGACATCTGTTTTTATTAATTCCTTGTCAAATAACTTTGCTACACTATATGTTTGCTCACCTACAAGGAAAGGCAGGGTATGAACCAAAAAAATTATATAAGCCTTCTAACTTAAAAGTCTGATTGGTCTCATTTTAAAAATCACAATAGTGCAAGAAATAAGGAACTGACAAATTCTGATATCAATTTTATCTATAATTCTTAGAGAGCCTCCAGTCTGCAGTTCTCTCACCTACAAACTTCTTACTTGTAACTGAAAGAAGTTCCAGTTTTTACTGATAGTGAAATAAGACTGATCTGGCATTGGAAAGTAATTGGTTATTTTAATCATTTCTTCACATTACCTGGGAGATGACACATGTTAACTGTTACTGCCACTTCATGTACTGTGATGGATACATTTACCTTGGAGAAATCATGAGAAGTCATGATGCCTCTCACCAATGTGAGTGAACCCAGTTACTGCATTTCACATGTAGCTTTTCCAGCACAGATTATACTAAGTGGAGAAATCAACTTTTCCCACCTAGAGGTATCTTGCATAAAATTCTTGATGGAGAGTAAGCGAGCTCTTAAGCACACTAAGGAAGTAAACCAGCACTTTATTTTCAGTGTGCTTGGCTCTGATGTGAAAAAAAAACACATGGGCTTGTATATGGTGTTAACACTTTTCCCTTCACATTGCTAATATTTCATAAGGAGTTTGAAAAGCAAAGGAGAATTAAAAAATGCTATAAGATCAAAGCAAACTGACTGCATTAGGAACCTAGATAAAAACGTAGATAGTCTACAGACAATATGGGGAAATTTTGGTTTATAATTTCAAGGATTTTTCTCATGGGAAAAGTAACACTTTACTTTAATAAAAGAAAATAGGTAGTTAGAAGCACAACCCATTTGCTGTTTGATGTAACAATGTTATCTGCTCCTTGGGCTTTTTTTGTTTCTGTTCAAGGCATAAAATAATTATTGGAGAGGGCTGTTTCATCTCCATAGAGTACAAAAGTCGTCTTGCTAATTGCCACATCAAATGACTAGAGGACCTCAATGGAAACCTTCAAATGACTGTGAAAAAATTCAGGCCATCACTAAATGCTGGGCACTTTTTTGTGTGTGTGATTTCCCATTGCAGATTAGGTTACTTGGGTGTGGGCTTATCACACAGGAAAGGCCTGGCTGCAGATTAGTTCTGCACCATTGCAGGTCTGTTATGCCAGCTTCATCCTTGACCAAATCGATGGCTAGCACCTTTATTGTATTTTTGTGATACGAAAGAACACTGGACTGTCCAGGCAACAAAAGAAGCAGCAGAAGGCCTACTGTGTTTCTAAAGTGTTACTTCTCTACTTTTTGTCATGCACCAGTGACATGAGTGCCAGGTCCCAGACTTTAACCTCACACAGAGTCAGAAAAAAGCTGTCAGTCTCGGCTTGTTCAAAGACAATTCCTTTGTGAAGATCAGACTAAAGTGGCATGGTCCATATACTCACTAAAGCATGCCAAGGAGTCAGAAAGTCATAATCTGCCTTTGTACTTATTGCCATTCACATTTTCTTCCATAGCTGGTGCCCAATTACCAGTGCTGTAATTTTTTTCTATTGTTGGAGAGCTGTAAGAGTTTAGCTACCACTTATCCAATCCGGGTCATGACCTGATGTATTTAGGCTTTGCAAATATAAGTAACAGTTCCCTTATCAGTGTCACCAGGACTCTTTAACACTTAGCAAGCAGAAAGATAAATATACTTGGCAGATACAATTTGATCCATTGCTAAGCCTTCCATTTTACCAATGACCCATGGTGCTCTGCCATTCAAGGGTATGTTAACTATTATAACCTTATACCCTTCAGTGCCGACTCAGAAATGGCCAACGTATGCTTGCAAGAAAGACTTATATGACAGCCTGTGAGCCTGGTCTATAACACAAACTTTGGGAAGCTAGTGATGGTTCTGAGTTGGCTTACACAAGTCCTGCACTGGCCCAGTTTTAGCTGGTTTCCTCCTAACAACAGGACAAGAGCTGGGCTGTCTCAGGCCAGTTAACTTTTGGGAGGTGGAAGCCAAAATATAGCTGATTTATATGCTGTGATTAGAAGCATCACTTCCTACTTCTTGACTTTCTTTGATTAACTGGCTAACTTATATTTAGTGTCAATGCTACTTTAGAACTCAGATCTATCCTGAAAAGTTCTGATGGCTATCTTTTGCTCTTACAGGTGCTTTCTAAGACCTCTGCCAGCCACAAGAGATACGGAAGTGCTATAAGGGCCTGGCTACAGGAGAGTGCTGCAGGAAGCCGGAGAGTACAGATTGTGTATGCAGTGCTATACATTTCAGTAAAAAGCAAACACATGCTCTTACATATACCTGTACACAACACCTAAAACTGTAAGTATGTGGGTATCATTTTTTTAAAATATTTCAATCATCTCATTTATCCCTACCCTCTAAATGGTGCTCATTGTTAGTGTTAAAATATTTTCAGAAGACAGTGTCTATGTTTCCATGGCTCCAGTCACAATGACAGCTTCAATATTCAAGAGCTGTGATGACAGCACAAATAAATACAAACCAAGTTTCTTTTTTCATTGACATTTCTTAACAGTATGGTTTGAAATAAACTTGAAGAACTGCAGTAAATCAAGAAGTTGAGGGAACATAATGCTTCAAAACT
This sequence comes from Aythya fuligula, assembly GCF_009819795.1. Lineage (NCBI taxonomy): Eukaryota > Metazoa > Chordata > Aves > Anseriformes > Anatidae > Aythya > Aythya fuligula. Next base: position 47,571,870 of record NC_045563.1, read on the forward strand.
TGCATGTCCCTTGTAGTGTATCTACCTTACAGCAGCAGTTCTGAATCTGAAATTTGTGATATACAGTTTAAACCACAGAAATGTCAGCAAAGTCACCCAAATCATCTAGGATCTTAACATCATAACACCATTTTAGAGTAACAGCAGTGTTTAATCCAAAACCAACACACATGGTAAGATTTATGTCACATTACTTGTTTACTTTAAGCCCTTTTAAACTTAAGTCCACCTACCCCTCTGGCAGGTACTGAAATAAGTATTCTTAGCTCGGTTATGTTTAACAGGATCATTTATAGAGAAGGGCTGAAGATGCAGCATCAGATGTAGAAAAGCATGTCTTTTAAGCAGAATAGGGCAAGAATTCAAGTGTGAACCAATAGTGTGAAAATCATGTAATAAAATAATCAAGATAGGCTGGAGCTTTCTGCTTTCTTGAAAATGCATCTTGACTGACTAGAGGTTGGAAAGTTTCAAGAATTAAGTTATTGCTTCTTCAACAGCTACTTGAGAAAGCTATCTCTCATTTATCACAATGAAACTTCTAAATGATATTTTGAAATCTAAACATAAAGGAACTGAAATCAGTTTGTTCTAAAGCAAGTAGGCATTGACTAGCCACTCCAAAGATTGCTTTGCAAATATGTACCCATCTCTTCCTTACTCATTCTCACTGTACAGTTTCTTTGACCCTCACATTCAATTTTTATTAATGTCACCATAACTTCATGGATGATGAACTATAAGAGTAATGAGAAAGGTACTGTTCTGTCAACTCCTTAAGACCATTGTCAAATGTCTCTTAAGATTCCTGTCATGTCAAGACATTCGGCAATGAGGCAATGTTTTGGCCTGTAAGCAATAAGACAACTCTGTTACTACAGGACAACTGGCTAGTTCAGAGGCCACCAGTAAGAATCTCTTCCCACGTAGAAAAAATACCGAAGTTTTTACAGAAGCATGAGGTGAAAAGAGCTTTGGAGCAAGAGGAGCAGAACATGAATTTCATATGCTAACCCATTTTCCACATTGTTGTGTAGTACTGACATCTAATAGGAAGAAATTCAATAGAATCCCACTGTCAACTACATTTGATTAGACAACGCAACACTGGCAAATACCTTAAGGTGCCTTTTTTAAAATTACAGAGACTTCACACTCTGTTTTTAGTTATTTTGATCAAGTGTGCAATTTTTATGACCACTAAAATCATCATCTATTAAAATAGTCTCCATAAGTACGTTATAAGTACTCTGAAGTACTTAGATGCTAGTTAGCTAACAGAATAAAGAAGATAACTTCTTTTAGGAAAACTAGAAGCAACCTAGTTCTTACACCGGAATCTTAACCTATCTGAGAGGATGGCCAAGACTCCTTCCTTATTCTTGTGAAATGGTTTAGTCAGAATTAATGGCTGTGTAACAGCAACAGTTCACTCATGTATGCAGTTGGGTCATGACTGCATCTGCATTTTAGTCATGATTAAAGCACATAGTCAACCTTTCCACTTGAACATATATCTGTGCACATAAAGGTTTGTTTGGCCTTCAGTCCCGTGTCTGGAACTCAGAGGTGAATTTATGCTCTTTAACATGGCAAGCTTCCCTATCCTCTCTCCCACATAAAAGCTTACAATGACTACCTGGTCATTTTTATACTCTGAATAACAAGGAAATGTTGTGTTACAATCTGTGCTTTCAGGACAGACTCTACCACTTTACCACTAATAATGCAGCATCAGAGCTATTAATTCTAAGGCAGAGGTCAGGATAAGTCATATTTCTTTTTTGATTGTTAGGAATTTCCTGGACAAAATGAAGAAGACAGAGGAAAAAATTATTTGTATTTCCATAGCAACATCAGTTCAGGCTGATGAGACTTTCATCATCATTAAGCAGAGTTTTATCTCCCTTCCCAGTTTTAAAAGGACTTGCTAAGCATTCTGTATAATCTTGGACAAAGACACTACACTAATAATATTCCTTTCCTCCTTTGAAAGGCTGTCTGTTGAGTTGTGACATTAGCACCCCTGCTTAAAATCAGCAGGTGAAAGAGCACATCCATATATTACTTGGCTTCTCCCTTTGTCTGCTTCTTTCCTCTTTTTTAAATTATTTATTTATTTATTTTTATTTTCATTTAACACAGTCCATTCTTCAAAATCTCTATGCACTAAGTAAGCATATTTTAAAATAGTGCGTAACCCAAGAGATGGTGATTTAGTGCTGGCCCTAGCCCTTGCAGTATGCAACAGGAGATTTGAAGGGTGAGCAGAATCTCAGAGGGTATGAAAATCTGTGCTTTGATGATTACCGTACAGACTTTGCAAGCATGTACTTTAGCGCTGGCCAGCTGAACTTCTGGATTCAGACTGTTAGCCTAGTCCCAAATTATAATAACATTATCATTCAAGTAAATCTCTAGTTTAATTTTCTTAGAGTTCATATCCTTCGGAAGCATTTTATGGAAGTTTTCTTTTTAAGTGGCGGCTACATGGGACTTAAAGCAGATGATATATTTTAAGCTATCACTCTTATCTGGAGTTGAGATGCTCAGGAGAATTAGGAATTCTTTTTTGTTTTTTAATGATGTGTTAGGGCATGGAGTTTCCTGAACATTTAGCAAAGGGATGTCAGGGTGAAACAGCTGCACATATTAAACTAGCAGGGAAATCCAACTCCTTTTCATCTCCTCAGTTATACAACTCTTTGTGAAATTATTCCACAGGGCAACGTGTGAATAACTGTTAACTAATGTATGATCAATTCCATTCTAAGTTAGTACAAATGGGACTGCCCGCGTAGTGCTGACATAGGTGATGGAGCCAGCACTGAGAAAACAGTGTCATAAATTGATTCAGGTTAAATGGCCTGATTCTTAGCTAATTATTTTATAGTTCATTGACATTCAGCAAATGTGAGAACTGCAAACCTTGTAGCCTCAAGGTGCCATGAGATAGCTGTAAACAGAAAGTCTTTGATGCGACAAATGGTGTGTAGGGGCAGCTCCATACAGGCATCCTAACACAAAGGCTCACTTACAGGGCTACTGCCAAATAAAAAATAAATCACGCCATAATAGTTATTTTGATCCTGCCTGGAAAACTCTTACGTGAAAGAATCTGATGCACTGACCTTACCTTTGCCCATCAGTTCCTCGTCCCTACTCTAGTTACAGTTTAGAAGACGCTTACAGAAAGTATAAAGAGAAATCAGCTCATAATTTATGTCAGTATAAAAAAAAAAAGCACTCGTGGAAACACACATTGGATTCAAATATCACTTTGTAATTAGTAATAAAGATTAGAAATCTATTAGAAATCTTCAAAAGTCCTGTAGAAACAAGAATACAGCTAAAATAATACAACATGTTTACAAATACCCTTCACTCTCCTTTAAAAGTAGGCAGGGTGCCATAATTGATAGTACACTTAAATAGGGTGGAGACAGGGGTACTGATGAAAATGGCTGATTTTAATCAGGTTTAAAATCAACAAGCAAGATGTGCTGATTTACAAGACTGTCTCTGATCTTGTTCAGTATTTGTTTTTCATTGTTTTCCCATTTAAAAAGGTTGTTTCTTCAATGAGTGTCAAAGCCTACTTCTCCTTTTTGTTTACCAGAAAGTTTCCCTGTGTCTCTTCATATTTATTTCAGAGTTTGCTTTGCCTAGTGTGTGTATTACTCATGCATTACTCATATCTATGAAACTGCATTTAGATGAGAATTTGAAACTAAAGTAAACTAAATATACAAAACAAAATTTATGAAAATAAGGTGGCCTAAATACACAGGAGAATGAGACATGGTTTTACCAAGACAAGGCACCGATAAATTTCTTAGAGAAAGGAATATGATTTGTGCATACTAAACTTAATTAATTGCCTACAGACCAGACTTTGAGATTTACTGTGTAATAGCTCTCACATTCAATTCATGGATTGGGAGTGGGAGACCAACTTCCTTGCCTTCTCAGACCCTGAGAAGTGTCTGAAGTTAGAATCAGCTTCTAACTGCACCAAACTAACCAAATGGACATAAATGAAAAAGTTTAACAGTGCTACAAACTCTTTTTAAAGAAGTTCACCCAGAAACCAGTTCAATATTTTGGCATTTGTTAAAAGATCAGAAGAAGTAATCCATTGTTGCCAGAGAAGCTGACAAAATATCATTGTTCTGATCACTGATTAGAGGGTCTGATGATAGAGGTTAAAATAATAATAATAATAATAATAATAATAATAATAATAACAATAATAATAATAATAATAATAATAATAATAAAGAGATTGGGGTCTATTTGTGTACAGTTGTTATTTTTATATATAAAAATGGCAATCCCAAGAATTTTATATCTTTCATTCCTCCTCTAAGCTGGAACAGTTCAATATTGTTTTGTGATGTAGTTTAGGACATCCCTAGGATTAAGCATCTGTACTAAGAAATTCCTCAATTGTAAGCACTTAGAAAACCTTCAAATATTAAGTTATTGATTCACAGTGATTTTAAAATGTCAGCCAGACAACGTTTTTCTATGACCACTGAGGTTCTGAAACCAGGGCTTCTCCCACTCATTGGAGGTGATCCCCCAGAAATATCAGTTTTGGGTTCGTCCATCTAGGTTCATGTTCATGTCAATTTGGCTACCCATGCCTAGAACTCAGAGTAGAAGGGATGACAAAATACATAATGTTAAACTACCAATGATGATTATCATTCATTTATCTTAAGTTCATCCTTGGGAAAAAAAAAAAAAAAATCATTTTGCCACAGTGATTAGGCATGGAAGGGATGTCTAAATGAAATGGGATTTGTTGAGGAACAGATGTGCACTCAATTTCACATTCAAAAATCCATTAGGACCTGCAAATTCAAAATTTTCCTCAATTAGAAGTAGAGGAAGAATGTGTTTTTTTCTTAGAAAATTTGCCTACACATCTTAAAATAGGATGTAATACAATCTGAAACAAGGTTCAAAGTTAAACATAATTTTAAACTTAGTTTTTATTTTCAAACATATGTATATAGGTATAAAAAGTAGATAATATTTTTTACTATTTCTTTTAAAGTTGTTTTAAAGATTTTTTTTTTTCTCTTATTTCTCCTTTTCTTTCCCCTGTACTTTTTTCCAACTGGAAAATGGTGAAGCATTTCCAAGGAAAAGTGCTTACTTTATAGACCAAAAATACGTGAAAAACTGAGTACAACATAAAAAAAAAAAAAAAAAAAAAAAAAAAGTAATAATAAAAAAATGGTGAAAGAAAGTTGGAAAGCATATAAGGAAGTTTCTTTTCCTCTACTCCTCATTTCAGCTTCCTCATCTGAGTGGAAAATCCACTCAAACTGAACAGTGTTTAAAAGTGAAGGTTTATAATGTTTCTATTTTGTTGTTGTCGTTGTTCAACATACATAGTCAAAAATATTTTTATTTAAGTCAGTAAATCACATTTCCCAACTAATAAAATAAAAACCAGCTGCACTAGAAATGTGTTGGCTGATTCCACTTCTAACTTTGCCCATGGATAAATAATTCAAAGGTTCTTCTGTTCAGATGCTTCATTTAAATTAACTTTCTGGGAACCTAGATTGGTAACAGTATCAACATAGAGAGTCAATTAATTCAAATATTATTTATTTTCAGTTTCAAAATGTTCACTATAATGGAAGGTACTCCATGTAATTGTACAGCTCAGTACTGCCAAGAGTGCAACAGCATCATTTGTGTCAATAGGGAATGTCACACTACTCAAGCTATTCAACTTTCCTATGCTAGTATAGAATTTTGCTTTCAATTTTTTGTCTGATCAATTAACCCTACTTTACTTACAAGTCCTACTAATCAGAAACGCATGTATTTGCTTATGACTTCTGTGCAGCATCATTTTACATTCATGATGTTTTGTGGAAAAAAAAAAAAAAAAGTTTATATTCTTATCTATTAAGAAATCACCCTCATCTTTTTGTTTGTTTGTTTGTTTGTTTGTTTGTTTGTTTTGCTTCTTTTTTCACAGAAACAATCCCCTCAGTAGCAATAAACAGATGTCTAGTATGTCTAGTAATCATGGATAAATTTTGTTGGTCACAAAATCTAAGAATAATGTTTGAAGCAGGAAATTAAGCCCTAAACATGGGTAAATTAGCATCTAATACCGACTTGTTAGCTTTCACACAAAATGAATATTTATTCTTAAAGGTCATGAATCACTAGAAAATAGGTTTCAAACTATTATTTTGGAATGGGGTTTAAGTGGGGGTTAAGAAAAGACAATGAAGACCGGGAATTTGGTCTTGCTCTTGATCCCTTCAGTGATGTACGGTTTTCAGAAAATTTGTTTCGTCAGTCTATTGGTAAGTAGTTGGCATAGGAGTCCAGCCATCAATCACTAGATTTTCTTTAGTTCAGACATAAATAGCGTAGGTGAAGGTTTAGGGTTGTTTATAAAGAATCCACAAAATCTTTTTTAAATCTGTTACTGACAGATGGAAATACCACAGCATTTTTTCAGGCAAATTCAGTGCATGTTGCTCGAGACAGCTTAAAGTGCCAGCTAACTGATCAAAACACGGGAAAACAGCACTTTTCATTAAATTCTTCAGTCCTGATATGGGAAGAAGGGTGGTCGGGAGCCTGAAGTGCCATCCTTGAATGCCACGGGCTTGAGCTGGATATCTTCTACCTTAACAGATGGATGCCTCATGGAACTCTTCAAACCATGTAATGCTTCTGTGCCTCACCTTCAAAGCTTTTTCTAAAACTATAAAGCTTTGTCTTTCATTCACCTAATTTCCTTAGTTCTCAGGGAAACTCTTCAGAGCATGTGGCTCTATGACACACATGTATGCAGTGGGTTGACCTTGGCCAACAGCCAGAGGCCCAACCAGCCACCCTCTCACTCCCCTTCCTCATCAGGAGGGGGAGAAAATATGATGAAGAATCTTGAAGGTAGAGATAAAGAGAGGGAGGTTGCTCACTAGTTACTATCACAGGCAATACAGACTTGTCTTGGGGAAAATTAGTTTTATTCCCAATGGAATAATCTTTTTTTTTTTTTTTTTTTTTTTTTTTTTGAGAAACAAAGACAAACATTGAACCATGCCTTTTCCCCACACCCTTTCCCAGGCTTCACTCCTTCATTCCCAATTTCTCTACCAGGGAATGGGGGCTGTGGTGGGTCTATAACTGCTCCTCTCCACCGCTCCTTCCTCCTCATGGCTTTTCCATGGCTCCACCATAGGCCTCTCCATGGGCTGCAGGCCTGTTCTCTGCCATGTAGCCCTTCCTTCTCCTCCTCCTTCTCTGACTTTGTCCTTTGCCCTGTTGTTTATATTTTCTCCCCCTTTCTCTGTCTATTTAGTGTTTTTGCCCTTAAAACATTTTTTCCCAGAGGCACCACCAGCTTGGCTGAAGGGCCTGCACACCCAGGGATGGGCAGGAAACAGGCAGCCATGTTCTCAAACTGTTGCCTACACCCCTCCGATCATTATCCATCAAAAAGGAACTCAGTAAAGGTTCCTCAGTTAAGGATGGTGTCATTAGCATTGTAAGTGATTTCACCACAAGATCATTGCTATTGGTCCATTACTACACACATTTGCTCATCACAGAACTGTAAGGGTTACCCAGTGGCAACACAGTCAGCTTTGGACTTGCCACAAAGCTGCAAAAACTCAGAGGTGATTGGCTTTGGTGCTGATCACAGCAAGGCAAAAAGCCACCCAAGCTTTTGGGGCTTGGGCCCATCTGATGGAATGGCCATCAGTCCCGGGGCTGGGACAAGGCACAGAGACAGACTGAGTTAGCTGCATGGTGGGGCAGGTGGGCATGGGCTGGTAGGCCTGGGCTCATGGGCTGGAAGGCCTGGGCTCCCGGCTTGTGCAGGCCTGTCACTGAAAGCTGGTGCTTATTTTCAGAAATATAGAAAGATAGAAAGCCTTTTTTTTTTTTTTTTTTTTTTTTTTTTTTTTTTTTGTGGCGTTTCATGTTGCACTATGCTGGACTGAATGGAAATAAAAATCCAACTCCTGCCCAGTGTTAATTTATGTTGATTTCATTGACAAAAGCGAGGTACTTAGTATTCCTACTAATACAGATCAGTGTTATATGATCACTGTTTATATGCTTCTTGCTCTCAAGAGGGAGCAGGTTGATACATCATACCAGTATTTCCAGCCTCAGATATGCAGCTAATACATTTCTTCCCCAAATACAGCTTTTCAATGGCAAATGTAGATACCTTTTTTTTTTTTTTTTTTTTTCTTTTGCCTTTTGACCTCTGAGCTTTTGAATCTTTCTCCAAGCTCTTTCTCCAATCACAGGGTCAAGAAGCTCATTTTTCAAAAGTCACAATAGTTGAGTTTCTTAGGAGAGTCTGATCCTCTCCAGGATAGAAAGTTCAATTTATGAAAAACAGTATTGTAACTGTCATGCTGGCTGATGTCTTCTACCTCTAGAACAGAACAAAAGAAAATCAATTACACTGACATACCCCCCTTGCAGGGTGATACTGTGTAAGCTTTCTGAACAGGCATAGCAGATGTTTCTTGAAGAATGATTTGCTAAGCCTAGTTCTTTAGGTGGAGAAATTAGGCGTCTTTTCACAAATATTATGTCTTCCTTTCCTCAGTTACAAATTGCAGTTATTCTGTATTTCCAAGAGTGGTATGCTTTATTGTAAAGATACCTGCTAAATGCTGGACTAAAATCACTACTTTGCATATGGTCCACCAAGCAGTCTGCAGATGGTGACACACACCAAAAACCTCAGCAAAATGACACTGCATTAAGTGAAAAAATGTTTGTCTTTCCACACTATACCATCCTTCTCTGTCTTGAATTTGTACATCTAGATAAAGGTATAATGTTCAGTATCAGGGCTTAATTTTTGTAAAGGGTTTTAGCAGCCCAAATTTTTAGAGAAGTATTCTACCAGGTCAGGGAAGGACTTATTTTCTGAATGCCTAATATATATTTAAAGGCTGATAATAACACGACAGCTCCAAGAACGTTATATAACTTACAGAGTGTCTATTAAAAAAAAAAAAAAAGACTTTGCCATTAAAAAAAAAAAATAATAATTAAAAAAAATGAAGTAGAAGCCTGTGAGATTCCCACCATCTGGATGGAGTCCTTTTTCTTCCCAGATGAATTAGTTGTCAGGGGAGGAATTATTTTAGGCATCAAGTAACCCCTGATTGTGAGTGACAGACTAACACAAGAGCAGATGCAAGGTTACTGCTGCCTATCCATTATGTGGAAAGGAGACCCATGCATGTCCTACTTACTGTGCATACTGACTTGGGTTATTAAAAGAGTAACTAGAGGTGGGTCAGACCCAGAAGATAGCTCATACCACTCACAACAGATGTTCTTTCACAAGAGGGAAAGCAAACACTGGATGCTTTCTGGGGTTACTGTAGAAGGAGGTGTCTTCACTGCTTATAGCAAGTCACTACTTCAGATTCTTAACAGAAGCACAAAACCAACCTTTTCACTCAAAGAACAGTTATTTAGTAAGCTTTGTTAGGGTCTGAATTATGCAGAAAGCATGTCCCAGGATAACTTATTTGTAGGTGTCCAATGCTTACAAAATCGCGACAAATTCAGATAAATAGAATAACTGGAAACATTTTGAATGCATATTAATATAAAAAACAGTTTTTGCTATTTCCTATTTCAGCTACTGGAAGTTTTTCTTTATTTACATAAATATGTTTTTCTGTAATTTCCCCTGTCCTTGCAGGCATTACAAGTCCATTAGAGGAATCTTTAGTAACATCTGCTCAATAACATTATAGGTTTATTTAATATAAGCTATATTCAGATATACAATGGAAGAGGCATTATTACAGTAGAACTGTGTGAAGTGCTGTCCAGAAATTTTTGTGCCACCTACCTTATTCTCTATGAATTCAAAACTCAGATCCTGTCCATCCAAATCCTTACCAAGGTTTCTGAATTTAGAAGAATATCTGGATTAGTCTCACATGTGAACCAAATTTTTAGTTAGTGGACCAAAAGTAAGCCGAATCTGAAAATTCAAAAGTGAAGTGGTGGGCTGTGAAAAATGTTATGGTCTGAAAAAAAATAAAAATAATGTTTTTAAGCAAAGAACACTGCAGGCCACTATCCCACATTTTTCAAATCTAGTATAAAGAAAACAGATGGTCTAAATAAACATGTATATGAAATAAATGTGTGTTAAATACTAATGAGATCTGATCATTTCCTCTTTATAGATAATGTGATGAAACACAAGAGGACTGTGGACAGTACTAGCTGAAAATAAAGAAATAAAAAACAGTGCCATCTTGTGGTAAGTGAAATGCTTTGATGAGAGAAAGTCATTTTTTCACACGTAGTCAAAAGTCTAAGTGTTAGAATAAGGCTTTATAGAAATTGAAGTGGTGCCTTTTCCCTCCTCTGAGTGGGTTTCTTCGATGAGTGTATAAGTGCTGGTGTTAGAAAAACAGAAATATCTAGTTCCACCAACAAGACATGAACAGTAACTACATTGAGTTTAAATGAACATATTCACATCCAGCTCCTGATTCTGTTATCCTATTTTACATCAGTTACTAGTCTATGTATTTGAATAACTGACACTGAAGATGATCAGTGCTTATGCCCAGTATGTCACTGCTGAAATGCTGTAACAGTGCAGCTCAGGATGGCTGTGCAATACTAAGACCATGTCACCTCTTAGGAAGATAACTTTCAAGAAACAAGGCTTATTTTCTGAGAACATGCTCTCTGAAGTTGTGCAGTCTGCCCAGGTGAGTATGTACAGATGGGAATGGCATTGAGAGTATCAGAACAAGAACTTATCACTGCCTTGCTCTAATTACTGATTCTACAGTATGACTAAAAATAAACCTGAAGCTTTATCAGGCAGAGTGACTTTAGCAAAATATTTCTAAGGCCTGACTAAGACTACTGAAATCAGCAAGATCTTTTGTCTTTGACCTAAATGAAACAAGACTTCAACCTAGAGTACACATACTTCTAACATTATCCAACATTTTCTGCTTTACTCCACGTTTTTTTTTTTCTTAAATCACGTGATATGTTTACCAGTGCAGTTGGTGGTAATAACATAATAAAAGCTTGATAATTATTTTAGGAGTCATGGACGGTCTGGTACTGTATCACCCAGTGAGTAATACATACTCTGAAGTTATTCCATTAATTTGTTCTACTTGATTGCTTTAGAGATAAGAAAAGAATTCTATAGTTTTTGTTATTAAAAATTCCTTTCAAGTACCTGTACAGAAAAACTTCTGGATTTCTTGAGATTTGTCAACAGTATTTATTAGGAAAAAAATAAAAATAAAAAAGAAAGAAAGAAATGAAAGGTGTATTTTGTGGAATTTTCTAAAGATTTAATTAAGATTTCATGGAAATTTTCAAAATTAGCCTTGAAGTTAACATAATTAATTCCTGGAACATAGCCAAAGGTATTAGAATTAAAGAATTGCATGTCTTTATCTAAAGTATGTTATTCATCCTAAGCAATAAACATAACTCTTTGCCATAAATGTTAGGCCTACAATACTCTGAATGTTGCCAAGAGGAAAAAGGAAGATCTTTTGCATCAAGAAAAAAAAATACAGGTAACTTCTGGCCAAACTGTGACTAACCTTATTTCCATTTAGATTCAAGTCTTGAATATACAGACTTTGTTTTTATTTTATGACTGAAACAAATACCTTTTCTTTTTGTAACAACACATGTTTAAAAAGAGCCGTCTATCATTTTTATTTGACTAATTTCCCCTCCATTACTACTGAAGAGTCTGACAATGCATTTATTCGTCACCTTTCAAAGTTTTCTCCATAGTGACTTAGATACAGACATCTGAAAAATTAAGTGTCCAAAATGAGGATTTCTGAAAATGAAGATCAAGACATTTATTGTCTTTCATTGTTATTCTACATACAAAAGCAAAGGTATATGTCTATCTGACTTTTTAATTGTAGGTGACGGGAGAATAAAAAGAAGTTCTCAGTGTCACTTAGGAAATATGATACTTAAATATTTTCCTGCAGTAGGCTTTTTTAAAATGTAATTCTTTAATACTTACTAAAGCACATTAAAAGCAACAGATCACTCTTATGTACCTCTACGAATCATTGAACCCTAATGCTTCAGCATGTAGTCTAGGAAAGAACTGTTGTGCCTCACAAGCAACAGTACTGTGTATATTAAGAATAAGGTGATGACTTACTGCATTGCACAAAATGTGTTGAAATCTAGTAGCACTTGTAATGACATCTCACTACTTTTGTTAAGAGTGCTCAGATTATCACAATAATTGTTCAAGCAAGGTAAAGAAGATTAAGTCCCCCTAATGTCATTTTCTGTCTTATCTGATTGAGCAAAATCTAGCTATTTGCTGGAGGAAGTGCAGTGACTATACTCCTAATCAATGTCAGAGAAATCTCCACAAGTCCCCATGTGATCCCAGAGTGTATAAAGTATGTAATGCAGAAGAAGTGAAGAATATGTTGAGCTTTGATAGCACTTACTAGCTATCGATCTTTATTCAACAGGGTTTTCCCAAGTCAATGAATTTTTTTCAGGAGGGTAAAGAGCAAATTGACTGGTTCAGCCTGGATTTCTGGGAAAGGTGTTATTGTACCATATGAAGGATGTAATAACTGGTGTAATAATCTTTTGCATCATAATGTACTTGTGTGCTTTTAAAAGTAGGCCCTACTTCCCAGATGGTGCAATGTTGGTATATAGTACTTCTGGCAAAAATGATTAACATCTTCAGCAATTCCTCCTCTTGGCTCTCTGATGTATGTTGAATATGCCTTATATTATGCAGCCACATCAAGATGTTATAACAAGCTGAGTAAGTACATAGAGTAAGTAACTATGATTATCCCATACTAACACCGTTGCCTTTTTTTTTGTTCACAACAAGATGGTATTTCCCAAAAGGCTAAAACAAGCCATCTTTTTCTCCTAAGTACTTCCCCAATGACTGAAATAAGGAGATGCCATGCTCTTAACTGGTGGGAATAAATCATACATTAAGACACAGAGCTTAGCTAAAAGAGCATCAGGCTGCTGATCTTTTAAAATATCAGAAATGAATCATTATTCTATTATTTACTGACTAAGACATAAATGATCATAACATCACCAATGTGAACATAACTAACATAACTGATGTTAGTTTGTGACCAAAGCAGATATGAATTTATTACCAGTGTACACAGGCCAATGCACAGACTAAAAGCATTTTTAGTGACATTTAGGTCATAATTGTCCAGTAGGTGGTGTTATGAGTCACAGCAACTGGAAATTTCTCAGGAAAACTGAAGTGACCTGAATGTTACACGAATTCTGGGCTTCAGGGAGCAAGGAGGACCAGTTGGATGAACATTACAGTACAGATTTTTTTGATCGACAATTAGGATTTATTTATATAGATATAAGAAGCCTAGCTAATAATGCAGATGGAGTGAGCCACAAATTGACACAAACTTATAGTCTGCTAATTTTTGTTTGTTTGCTTTTAAGGCTGAGAATATGCCACAAATCCATACAAAAGGCACAATCTGTACCTTTGTCATCTCTGGACAATTTAGTCTTATTTTTGTTTCTAAAAATGAAAAATGATCCTGAGTTAAATGTTTAAAGTTAAGATTATTCAAACCTAATAACACATTCTGATGAAGCATCTTGTAAGAAACACCAGGATCTGCAAAATAATACAAAAACAGTATGGCCACATTTAGGCCTCCTTAATATACGAGGATCTAGGAAGAAGTAAAAGATGAATGGGAAGAAAGTAAACAAATAGGCTCCCATTGTAAGTAAAAACAGATTTAGGCTTCTCTAACCTGCTTTCGGAAGCTAACACTCCATGGGGCACCGTCCTGCTGGCTACAGTTGCAAGATCACATCACACTTTGGCCCCAATCCCATTTTATAGCTGTAACAGCCATCCGTGAGGTTGTCAGCTGCCTCACTGAAGATTTGCATTTCACTGCTGTATTAAATATGTGCAAAGAGGCCGAGCTGTGGAAGAACCATTCTCAAAAGCTGTGGAAGAACCATTCTCATCTGGTTCTTTCTAGTGACTTTTTCATACAGAAATAAAGCAATGGCTAAGTAAATGAAAAACCTAGAATAGGGTTCTTTCTTCTGTCTGAGGGATGTCCTAACATCAGTACTTTATCCTGTGTGCTCTCTATTTTCTGTTATTGTTTTATTCTGCAAAAGAGACCTCAACAATTGCTAGGCTAGGGAGAATTTGCATGTTTGCTTTCTCTGCTAAGTAGATGTAGGGAAGGAGAGACCTGAAACCTGTCTCTTCCTTGGCCTATTTTACATTAACCAGGCACTGTGTAAAATACATTGGCTGTTGGTAGAGTGTACACCAAAATCAACTTTTTTTTTTTTTCTTTTTTTTTTCTTTTTTTCAGTCCAGATGAGTCCCTGAATCATTATTTGGCAGCAGGAGATGTGAGTTCTCACCTTGTGAATTTTGAATTCCTTCCTGAATGAAGGCGTGGCTTCACCTTTTGGTATTGGTAGCTGGGGTACCTTACATGGAAGTCAGAAAAGTTGGTTTAATCCCTCCCAAGAGCATACAAAAACTAAAATCAGGCTTCTTTATGTGTCCTAATCCCATGTGTATGATGGTGCATATCTATTTATTCTTTTCCAAAGGCAGAGAAATGCTCTGTTTTTTCCCAAAAGTACCCTTGCAAACCAAAGAACACAAAACACCATATGATATGCAGGAGAAGTTTGTGAGCTTTTAAGTATTTTTGCTGTACATGTCCTATTACAGACATGCAGCACAATATGTAATAGATACATAGCCATGTTTCCAGTCCCTGCACGTTGCAAGGCTGGAAATAAGGTAGAACTACTATAAGAAAAGTAAACAAAAAAGATGACCTTTTATGTAGGTAAGGAGTTCAGAGTTACACAGTTGTTATACCTTAATTGCTTTAGCTGGAACATGAGGTACCTAGTCACTGCGCTTTCTTAGATGTGCCTTTTTTCACCCGTTAAAGAGTATCAGAGTCGTATTGCTAACCTCTTGCTCATTAAACTAGGAATTCCAACAGGTAAGTCAATGCTAGAAAGAAAGGAGATTTGCTATAAATAAAATCATTGATGAAATAACTACTCATCAATTATAAACTTCAAATTGTAGGGTTTATCTCGCATTTGCCTTTCACTGCCAGTTACAGATTCGATGGCTTATCATAATTATCTTGTTTATTACTGATATCCCAGGTGAGTAATATGTGAGAGGGCGTATTCCAGGAGTACAATACAGAGAAACTGTGTGAGCAACCATTTATTGGGATTAAGGAGTGCAGGGACATACTTATAAGGGAATGTTGCTGCGCTGTTGAAAATAGTCATGAAGAGAAGGACACCTGAGATGGTGACATTCGATTAAAAATAAAATATTGATCACTTGTAAATATGCATCCATGGGTTTAGCTAAACTTGACATGCATCTTAAGCCCTTTCTCCCCCCTTATATGTGGCTTACATTTTGTAAAATCATTATCAAACCCAGTGCAAAAGAATTTCCATTTCTGCAGATTTACCTGAAAAGTGGCAATGAATTGGTAGCAAAACACTTCCAAACTCCATATAGTAGCAGTTCAACCAATTCAGGTAGTGAGGCTTCCAAAGAACTTTAGTCTGTTCTGGGCTTGCAGGTGTTTCTCAGGTAAAAATCGTGCTTTGAGGAATACCAGCTAACATGAACAAGGCAGAAATCAGTCATTTTCCTCATACATTTTCCTCATACATCTACCTAGTTAAAGGAAGAAGTTTCAAGTTTCAACTTTGAAAAAGTCTGCTAAAGAAAGACAACATTTTGCTGACAAGTTGAGCCATGAGTGCGTGTGTGCGTGCACATGTGTGAAATGCAGTTCCAACAAGACTTCCAGCTTCCGCTTACACAGATGCATTCACCAGCTCAACAAAATGCTGATTATCTTTAGTGGATTATGGATTGGGTCATTAGCATCTGTAAATGTCTGTGTTAGTTAGATGATGTGACTCTGTGAATTTATGCTGTGGTCAGGGATGGAAGAAAACCATCACAGAATTTTCTTTCCATGTTTGTGTGCAACTTGACTATCCTGGAATCTTTAATAAGCAAATCAGGAGTCCTATACTAAATCATAAAATATCTCCAGTCTTGAATTAGCTGATGACTGTCAGACCAAAGTAACATTTTTTTCAGTAACACTGACCATTATTTAAGAAAAGTAAAGCACCCTAAGCGTGTTTGGCCTGCTATGCGATATTTTTTTATGACGAAAAATTGATTCTTGTCTTCCTCCTCTTTAGATTCTTTGTAGAAGTAGTCATATGCAGCTGCCTGATTACACGTGTACAGTGCTTATAAGTTAAGATCTTAAGTTTAAATTACAAGTTATATTTGATGGGAACTGGGCACTTAATTCCATGAAGGCTTCTTTGAAAATTCTAGGTTTTGTCTGAAAAAAAAAATATGATTTCCAATACTTTTCAAATAGATATACTTAACATATATAAGTTTTCTTTTAAAAAAATAAAATGATATGTGAAAAAAGCCTATGATTTAAAATATTTTTCATGGTATACATGTATGTCGGAACAATTTTTGAAAAGAAAAAAGAAGCTGGTGTTTGTGAAACAGTGTTCATCCATAGTCCAGAATGCTGTTCACTCTGTGTGTGTGGATGATTTGGGAATACCTGTTTCTGTTCTCTACCAGCCAGTCTTTCAGGCTGAGAAGTTCTCAGGCACTTTTGAAGAGATTCAGGGTGGATATACGTGGAAGTGTATTTAGAGTACCTGAGGAACTGATGTCTTGGCGCAACACCAAAATGGAGCAGCAGTATAGCACAGTTTGTGGAGCAGGCTCAAAAATGTTAGCATTTTCTTACTGCAATTGTTTCATTCTCTTTTGCTCTAGGCACCTTCCTTTACAGTCTAAACAAAACTGCCAGGGATTAGGTTGAATCAACTAGCTGCTAATATTTTAATCCTTTTGCAGCTCATTGACCATAGCTGAACTAAGCGCTGGTCAAGTGCCATGTCACTAGTTCAATGGAATTCAGACTTTGGCACTCTGAAAAAAAGCAACAGATGTGCTTTAATGATTATCTAATAACTTGTATTTTCTTTTAGTTTGCTGTGCTGATGAAATCTAATCTCATTGACCCAACAGACAAAACCGTAACAATAAGAACTTTAATGGCAAGACAAAGGACCTGAACAATACCACACTTTGGCTAGAGTCCAGAAATGAAAACCCTACAAAATATACTGGGAGCAACGAGCAGGTTGATTTCCATTCCATGAGCAGCTATAAAAATTAGCAATACATTATGGGAGTTAGCTGCAGGACTATGACTTCAACTTACCTTCAAATGAGCATCCAAAAAAATAGTAATAAACTACTTCTCAGATTCATGGATTGGGAACAAGGGCTGAACTTGTCGATTTCCACCAGGGTTTTAATGAGACTAAAATATCTACATGCTTTAGTCAACCTGGTACAAACTTTTTAAACACCAGAACTCGTCTGGCAGTCTTTGCAGCAGCATACACAGCTGTAAACAGATAATGTTTCAGAATTGTCTGTTAGCTTGTGCTGTCACTGCTATACAGCAAAACTCCTTTTGCTATACAGTGAAATTCCTGCTTATGAGAATCTTCAAGAGACCTTTAAAAGAGAGAATAGAAGCTACTCTCTGTAAGATAACTTTCACTCATTTGCCATATGGCAGGATATTTGTAATATATTCTTTTCTGTCTGAAAATGTTGTCCTTAACTGTTGTAGAGCTGATCTCTTCCCTCAGGAATGCCTGGCTTAGTTCATCAATGATACTGCAGTTATACAATTATATTGCTAAATAAGATGATGAAATATTTTCTTCAGCCTCACATGGCTGAAGTGACTTAATAATTTTGTACTATATGGTGTTAAGCAATAACAACAACCTAAGAATCAAATCTAAGCAGGTATATCTGGGCTTAAAGATTGGAGTCCCTACTTGAATCAAAAAAGTCTTTGAGTCTATTTATCTTCAGGGCTTGTGTTCTGTATCTATACTTGTGTGGAAAGCCATTTTCCTAGTGATTCCTCTTTCCTAGCTGTATTTCCTCTGCTTTATCCAGGCTGAATTTGATCTAGATACCTCTGTCTGGAAACTACTCTAATGTAGGCTTTGTGATATCCTATTTATATTACTGGGGACATTGATGGCAAATGGGACACATTAGGAAGTGTCACAAGTGAGTTGTCAGATGTTGAGGCCATGACTTCCCTATCTTTCCAAATGACAGCAAGTAAATATTTTGAGGTAGGGGACCTAGATAGAAGTCTTTGATCTCTATGTGTGCCCTGCAGAAGCTTCTGGAGCAGACATCAGTCATGCTAATAGACAGCTGTCAGAGGAAACAATGTCACCCATAACTGGCAGTACCCTTCTCTGAGTGCTGAAATCTGGCTAAGAAGGTGAAAATGATCATTCTATCTTCTGCAGGCTTCAAGGGAAAGGGAAAGGGAAAGGGGAATTAAAATTACTGGCATCTCTGAGCATTTTTATTGACAGTGTGGCTGTCAGAGGGGACTGACCGAAAGATCAGAGATGACCTGATTGACCGGATGTAGGTTGTTGTTTTAGTTTTAGCTTCTGTGAATCCTATGTGCTTTTGGAGTCACCAGAGATAAGAGGAGCAAAATGCACAGGAGGGAAATGACCTACCTTGTTGGACCTAACAAGCATTCCAGCAGGAAATTTTGTTGATGTGAAGTTAGAAACCTTTAACCCCATTCAGCAAAGCTTTGGCCCATGGAATTTAATGGACATTCTGTGTTGCTAAGCAAAGAGCTATGAAACGTCAGTGATGACTACTACAAATGATGGTATTAGTTCCTGTTTCCATATTTCCAAGAAACTAATCCAGCTTCCCATGTACTCTGTAATCAATCAGTGAGATTCAGTGATCAACCAGTGAGTTCAGGGAAAGTCTGTGACCCAAAGGCTTGTGGCCACAGCCACAATATTAGAAATCCTCAACAGTTTTGCTGGCCCAAAATGAATTGGGCTATGGGGTTCAGCTCCAGGTTAGGATCAGGGTTACCTCATTCAGGTCTTGGTGTTATTAGTGGTCTGCAGTGGGTGCAAACTTTGCAAATACTTTCACCTCTGAATGTATCCATTCCTCTAGCTGTGAATCTGAAGAGCTCCCCTAATTTGTAAAGTTCCTTGCTGAACTTCATTTAGGCATCTCAGTTGTCCAGAATGTATGTCAAAATCAATACGAGTGGGCATATCTGTCTTTTTTAACTAGTTCCATACTCTCCATTTGAACAGAGCACCCTGGTTTAAGCTTCTTTAATCAGCAGGGCAGGGAGCATTAGAGCTCCAGTCATTAGAGAAGGCACAAGACTTTTAAAATTCCTCTTCATTCTCCAGAGAAAATTTATCTATTATGCCAAAACTATGGTCACACAGCAATAAAACATCCCTTGCTCTAAATTTGATCCTTGAAGGTATCACTGGTTCTTGGAGCATTGGGTTTGTTTTAACAAATTATCTTCATGTTTTTCTGTCAACTTCTATTTTTTCTGTCAAACTCTAGTTTCCCATCTCTCCATCTCTGTGGCTTTGAAGCTTATCCCTGATAAAAGACAGCACTTATGTCAAAATACACTAATGTCATTTTGACACAGAAGTGCACAGCCTGGAAGCCATTTCGCTTGGCAGAATTATCTCCTTTGGCAGACTGACCACAGCTGAGCTGAGCTGCTGGGCACTCATGTGTGTTTGTCCCACTCTTTTTGTCAGAGGTAAACCCTTGGGACTTTCATCAGCTCACACGAAATAAACAGCAGTGCAAATAATGCTGAAAAAACTTGCTAGTCTGAGACTGTTTTCTGGGAAACAGTTTCTTGTTAGTTTTGGGGGGTTAATTCGGCGCACCAGAATAATCCATGGAAGTGAGTTACAATGCTAGACACAGTGCTTGCTCCTTTCTCCCCTTTTCTTCTGCTAAAGCATGTTTTTAGTGAATGAAGGTGATAAACAGTTTGAAATTACTACCAATCATCTCCTTGGAGTTTCTGAGTAACTGTTGTGCTCCCGAGTGCAGCTCATCACTTTACTAATTACTCTAGATTATAGTCTTAAACTAATACAAACATTTTGTCTTGAAGAGGATGATCTTGTGACTTAGGTACTGGACTTTGGGTCTAGATTCTCTCTTTCACATCTGACTGGAGAAGCCAAAAATCTTCCTTTTGCTACTTATATCAACTGTAAATCATAAGCACTGTAATTCAACATAAGCATAAATCAAACAGTGTTTTTGCTAAGAGGCCTTGCCTGTCTCTTCTTACACAATTTTTAGGAAAAATAACAGTCAAGGAGGAGCTCAGCATTTGTATGCACCTACAAAGTGGTAGCATCTCCACTTCAGCTGTTTTTCAAAGCAAGTTTGTCCTTTACCCCCATATCCAGGTCATTTTGATCTTTGTCTGCCATACCTATGTTTCACATAAATTTCCTGAGTGCCCATAGCTAAGTTATGCACAACATGTGCTTTTGAAAAATTACCCATATTTCCCTATGATTTGCTTTAATTCCTGCAAAAATTGAAATAATGCTTTCTTTCTTTTGCCACTGTCTATTTAAACAGTAGCTTTTTGGGCATGATGCCCTTCAGTGAAACAGGATGTTCCCTAACTGGCACTGCCCCAATCTCCGTAGGAAAGAATGGCTAGTTATTTTGATCTGATTTTTGTCATACAGTGATAAAACTTGAATTTCTCATTATTTGGTGCCAGACTTCTGTTACTGAATTCCATGGAAAAACAAAGCACTCACGGAAGTAACTAAAGATAACTGGCATTTCACTTTAAAATGTATGAGCTGCCTGGTACTTATTCTCCAAAAAATCGCATCGTAAAGGTCTCAAGCTGAGTACATAGTCAGTGAATATTATTTGTATTGATCTCTCTGTCTTAGTTATAAGCTATAAAATGATAATACTCCACCTCATTAATTCACAAAGATGTTGCAAATATATGTATATTCATATTTGTGTTGCACATAGCTATCGTCGTGATAAGCACCATAAAAATGCATAGGAGTGTGCATCAGACTTTTAATAATGATGCAGTTAAGTAAAGCCTCAGTGAATACTGCTGGGAAAACACTATACTACTGAGTTCATTTTAAAGTGTACAATATTTTTGCATATCGCATGAACTAAACGTAGGGGAATTTTTTTAAAAGGGATGAAAAATGCTTTTAAATCTTTCAGATCTCAAATGAAAGTCAGAACCATGCAAAGTTCCCAGATACTCCAAATGCAAATATCAATGGCCAATGCTAGAGGTTGTGTGTTTTAGCCTGCTTAATGTCATAGTGACGAATCTCTTATAAAAAATACTGCTTTCTGTTAGGTTTAGACCTAGGATTATATCTGATTTTGGTTTTTGGGCTCAATATGAGTTACAGACTCAGGATGAAGCACGTTGTTGAGTCTGCATCAAGACATGAGAAATACGCAAAAGGGCAAAGCAAATGGAAGTAAGTCCTGGTTGTTAAAGTTAACAGAAAAGCTGCCGTTGGCTCTCCTAGGTTCAGAATTCCCTAGCATGTATTACAAACACAGATTATGTGCCAAGCATGTGCCAAGGTAGCATGTTTTAATATTTGTGCTAAACAATGACAACCAGCACATCAGGTCTTCTTTATGAGAAGGCAGCATGGCTGAGAAAGCCATTAAAATGAAGTCAAGGCTTAAAATTATAACTGAATAGTTTTCCATTGAAAGATAAAAGTACTTTCAGAATCAAGACAAAATTAGTAATAATCAGTAACGTGACAAAGTATCACAGTACTCGGAATGTATTAACCCAGAGCAATTAAGAGAATGAAAATCTCACTGCATCCCACATTTGTGGTGGAGTTGATCATAAAAAGTCTCTTTTCTGTTTGGATTTAAATTAATAGCTTATTTTGTGATTCCTGACATTTCATGCATCATTACAAATATCTCTAGAGGGAAGAAGAAAGATCATTGTCTCAATGAGAGTTGAAAACAAGTGACTGAAATAAGAAAACAGTTGCAATATCTCAATACAGCATTGTTATTACTGCAATTTATTTTAAAACATGACTTAGAGAACCACAAAGGCCTCATCATGTTCTCAAACTGTGCCCTGTGCCTGGCTGTCTGCTTTGCCTTCATCTGCATCAAATAATGTTTGATGTTTTACTAGAAAATCTTTACAGCAATGAATCAACACATCTGTAATACAGAACAGAAACAGAAACTTTCCCACATCTCATGTGAAGTTTTTGCACACTAGAAATCAGTGAAGAAGTATTTTTCTAGCTTTAACTGCTAACACAATTTTGGAAAACAGGACCGTGTGCTGGGTGGTAGATACATATTTATACTTACCATGAACAAATTAAACAGAAACAGGGGATTTAATTTTATTTACACATTGGCAAATAGTAAAGTCTACAAGGTTTTACTCCTCTTTAATGATTTATACTGCAACCCAATCAATGACATGTGCTGATATCCTTCAGAACTCTACTGCCAAGATGACTGTCAAGCATATCAAAGTATTGGAGCTCCTGCAATATCGCTGGAATGTTTTAAAAGAAAGGAGAGAGAAAGAGAGCTTTTACATCTTCCTCAGGTTATCTCTAGTAAATCTGATTGCAAAAAAAAAGAACAGGGAAAAGAGTTTTATCCAGAATTCTGGGGCTGGGCGCACATTTCTTAAACAAACAAACAACAGTGCATACAGACTCCGTCTTTTATTTTCTCCAAAGCATCAAAGGGAAGAAATATTTGCAACTCTTAAAGAAGAGCATAAACTTAGGCAGTCAGTCCAGAGAGGAACAGCAGGCCAAGGAGGGTTACCTTCTTTCTCTTTTGTTGTGAATGTTTTTAGTTCAAACTCAGCAGACCAAAAGACAAGAAAGGTATTTCTGCCTACGGGGAGGCCACCATAAGAAGTGAGATGATATAGCCATGTGCTTCAGGAGTAGCACAAAACTGAGCAGGATCTTGCAGTGGAACTCACATTAAATGCGCCCAGCTCATTAAAACAGAGTGCAGGGAGGTCTGCTTCTTACGCTGCACTGGTTGTTACAACAGCTGGCTAAATTCAGCTGCAATTGTAGTGGACAGCAGCAGTTGGGGGCCTTGCTTCTTGTCTGGCCATGAGGGACCCCTACTATAACCTGTCATCACTCATCTAATGAGCTTGAAACAAGAGCAAAGACTCTTTGGCCGTACTTGGCTATCTTTAGAAGAGGTGGCATGAACCCACAACTGCTGTGTGTGGCAGGCTCCACTGGAGCTGAGCTCTGGGTACCGATGACAGAGCGTTGGGATCAATTCACACGCTTAATCCCAGGCTCAAGGGGAGCGGCAGTGTGGATTCCCAGCATACAGGCACACGTGCACTTCTTCTGGTTTAAGCTTTAAAGTACATGTAACTCTCTGAAGCCCTGATATTCAAACCAGGTTAAAGTATCCAGCATCTTGATTTTTAGGAGCCTGTCCTCTGTGTGGCCATTTTTCTCATTTTATTTATTAATTGCTCGCTTTTATGGTGAGATAAAACCCAAGACTAAACAAAGAATGCTTATAAATACCATTTGTTGACCTCAGTTATGCATGTGATCAGCTGAGAATAAACATGCTGCAGTATCAACAACTGCACACTGATTTAAGAATATCAAGTCCTGGGCAATAAAAAACACTGTACAACACACATATCTGTATCTGTATCAGCTAAATTTTTGTAGCAAGATTTTTTCATCACACAGTAATTGCAGTTTGGTAGTTTTGATCAATGTCTGGCTTGCTGTTTGTCTGTGTGCCATTGTGCCTGGATGATAAGCCAGATTTCAGGGTTACCTGAGGATTTTATAAACAGTCTCCAGAGATTAACAGCTAGCTTGCCAGAGAAATAGCAAACCAAGGGATTTTAAGGAATATTTTGGGAAAGAAAGAGACAACAACTTTATTAAGGAATTATGACATCCTTAAAGCTTCTCTGTTCAGAGGTATTCCCACATGACAAGCAATTAATGTGGCAAGAAATCCAAGCTCTGTATATCCCTGGTTGTTGGAGGATGATAAAAAGCAGAAAAAAATCATTGGAAACCTTTTTACCTCCCTAAGATTTCAGCAGCAAGAGTTCTGCCTGCTCTTTAGGTGGCTTTTGTGCAGAGCCGGTTTCCATGCCAACTAATGAGCCCTCCTCATTAATTGTGGACAGCTGGCTGCAAACTCCAATTAGAACCCCATCCTTGCAACTGTGTGTGTGTGTGACTTTAAACACGTGGATGTCCTTTTCCCATGCTTAGAGGATTAGTTTCCCTTCTGGATGTTACAACACCTTCAGGTGCTGTGCAGGCTCTGATGAGGACCGTCTCTGCTGTGAAGCCCATCCTGGCTGGGAAACAATGAGGTCTGACCTCAGGCATACAGAGATGGGCACAGCAGAGGAAAGAAAAGCACTTTTCTTGCCAGAAGACAATGTTGTGGGCTTCACAAGTGCTATGTTCACTTATGCATTTCAAACAAGCCAAGGGATGTGACAGTAAAAACATCAGGGGGAAAATAACTGTGTATTATTCATATCTAAGTATATTTAGCTTTAGGCTCTCAATGAACCTCAGCATGAGTTATTACCCGCTGAATCAAGCCTTAGGCTAGTTTAATTATAGGAACATCTTATTAAAAGGGAAGGAAATGAGAAAGAAAATTGAGACAATATTTGTGAAGTACCATCTGTGTGAGTATCTGGAGCTCATTACAGGTTTCAGATCTTACAATTAGCTATCCCAAATACATCACCCCTAAGTATCTAAGAATACTCAGAAGATGTTACTTTGGATTTAGTCTCCAGAACCAAGGTCCAAAATCTGTGAGGGCTGGTTTGGTATCTTTAAAGCAAAACTGACTAGCATTTGGGGTTGATTTGTGCATATATTTCTGGACTAGAAATATATGTGCCTGGCTACATAGATTTTTTCAGGATGCAAAGTTTTAAAACAAAGATCCTGCAGATACATCCTGATTCTCTGTGAGCTGAAGCTATTTTAACAAAGGTGCCTGCTCAGGTAGGTCTTCACTTATATTTCTCGCCTCACACTCCTGTGCAAAGTGTCATGCCCTATGTTGTTCTTTCTTCTAATCCAAAGGGTTAGGGGGATTGAGGTGGGGGAAATCTCCTCCCTAAGATACTTCATAACAGTGAATGAAAGATGGCTCAAGTAACAAACACAGACCATCGTTTGTGGTGCCAGAAAACCCCAAAGTTTAGATATGTTCCTGACAAGGGAATAGATTTGTCCCAGTGTTATGCAACTGGCTCAAAAATTTGGATTTAGATTCCTACTTCTTATAGAAAGTTCATCAGTGCTTAAGTCCATAATTTCATTTCAGACCTATCTCATTCTCTCTTGGGAAGCAACATGACTGTGGTGGTATGGTAGCAGAGCATGGGAACACTGTTATATCTAATGTTTCTTTTGCTTTGGTTAAATAGTAGGGATAAGATTTCTAAAAGTTTAACCCATGAATTAAACTACTGAATTTTTAAGCACATAAAATTTTTAAATTCTTCACTGATTACAGGAAAGCTACTGGATATCCATCTCTTTTGAAAAATAAGCCATTAAGTAAATGTGTAACATTATATTGTTCTGAATATATTGGCAGGTTCATTTAAAACTGGGGAAAACTTACACAGAAGAAGACAGCTAAGAATTCAGTCTCGCAGTCCTTGCATATCTGACTATTATTTATGAATGATGCTGTAGTCAGCCTGTGGTGTAGGTATATTAACATGGTCCAGAGTGGCTGGCTTCACCATGACTGTCAGCCCCTGGCCCCAGTTTCCCTGCACAGACCCCACAAGCGGCTGCAGGAGGGCTCTTCCCCCCTGCTATGCTTCCTCTACCCCTGGGCCAGCTGCTCCTGTTCCCAAAATGAGAAGTAGGCCTGTTCCAGCCCCAGGGCGATGACCTCAGCTCTGCCCACTGTGCTCAGTAATCATCCTTGTATGTGCTGTTTAGAGGACAATCTGACCCTTGCATAGTTTTTCCCTGAAACTTTACCTTTTCTCCACAGCAGCATTTTTTTTAATTCATTTCATTCACTAGATGGGATATAACAACACCACAAGAGAGAAATCCTGCTTTTTCTGAATGCATCAGGCCTATCCTTTCACTGTGCTGTCACTGCTTAGCTCTGAGTCACCAAAAAGCTCTCTGATTTCCCAGTGCCATTTTGTAGCTTATGTACATAGTAATGGAGAGCCCAATGCCCTATGGCTTGCTTCTCCTCATCATGTACCAGGCAGCAGAGGACAACACAATCCAATAAAGGGAATTTGGGTACTGCTGCTGGGCTTAAGGTCTATATGCCAAGCCTCTGTATATATGTTTACTCAATCTTTTTGTAGCTTGAAGTCCTGTTGCCTTGGGAAGCTGCAGTTTCCTATAGGGTTGAGGTAGAGGCAGCTTCAGCTGACTGGCATCCAAAAACAAGGGCTGAGGCATCCTGCTGACCCTCTAGGTACCCTGTGCCTAATCTCCCATGGATGCCGGAGGGCTCCTGTCAGCCTCCTCTGCTGAACCAAACAGAAGAAACCATGCAGAAGACAACAGAGAGTGGGATGGGTAACTCAAGCATGTGTCCACATGTGTAGGTGAAGGAGGAGATTCAGAAGCCTTTTTTGCCTCACCAAAGGTATCCTTATGGGTGAGGCATAGGGAAGGGGAGTAAGGATCTGCTCAGTGTGCAGTGCAGTAGTGCTCCTGAAACACACCTCCTTTGAACACAGTTACATATGCACAGTAGTAGATGTCAGTAGATGTCAATTTAAAGCATTGCAGACAGCAGAAATTGATCTGAGGCTGGCCATCTGCATATTGGTTTCAGCTACAAATGACTGCAGAGCTCTGAGATGAAGAAATTCTTAGGAGTGTGTATAGGAAATAAATCACCCTGAAAGGCAAATGTTCATGAAGGCCAACCTTAAATTACATCAGAAAGCTACATTTCACTGAAATATGTCGAGGCTGCCATCTGGCGACAGCAGGAAGAATCTGGGTACCAAGAATATTGCTGATGATAGAGTTCATAGCGACAAGGTTTTCCACAGACAGTAATTTTTGTGCAGGCAATAATGTTTGTACTATATCCATCCTCTGTGACAGAAAACAAGGAAAGTTATGGAAAAGGATTTTAAGAGACACTTACTCAAGATTAAGCAGAAACAGTATTGCAGTCGTTGGAAAGACTGTCACCACAATAACTAATTTTTTAACAAGTTTTCAAAACATTAAAAATTAGACTATTCTTCTAACATATCTTTTCCTATGCTTTTATGAATAGCTTTTAGAGAAAGATATTTTTTGTCTCATTAAAAATGCCTTTATTTCAAAACTGGCTACATTTTTACCTTGAACCAGAAAATTTTCTTGTCAGAATTGTCAAAACAATTTCTCCATTTTTCATCTGTTGTTTTGAACTTCAAAATAAATTTTAATTTCCTAAGCTGAAAAAACCCACACAAACCAAGCCATGTAAAAAGGACACAGGAATGATCTCTCACTTCAAAATATTTATTAATTTGGAATGAAAATATGTTTCTTGTTAGAAATTAACATTTGGCAATTTTTCATGCTTTGTTTTGAAAAAAAAAAAAAAAAGTAGGTAATGCTTTTTTGACAAAAATTCTTCTGAACAAGAAACTTATATTTATTAAAAGTAGAGGAGCTTGCTACAGTTAGAGGAAGCTAAGTTCCCTGTTGGATGTTTATATCTTCCAAATTCTCCTTGGTGGTTTTTTTTTGTTGTTGTTGTTTTGTTTCGTTTTTTCCTTCAAATTCAGGTGCATCTCAGGACTTTACTTCATCCACCAATGACTAGTAAGCATCTGGGGATGGACATGATGGACATGTGCAAAAATACACTGGATTTTCAGGGTACTATAGCAGGAAGGAATGAGAAAACTTAAACATGAACATATCAATGATTTTCTATTTGTGTTGCCATTGGCCTAGATTTTAAATCTTGCATACATTTGTGTATAAACACATTAATATATGTACCCAATTACCGTTATAGGTTAGCAAGCTTGTTTTGAGAACACAAAGGATGTTTTGGAGGTACACCACACAATTTTGCATCCATATTAGAAATAATGAAATACGCATTTGCAGTTCATTGTATCATCTACTATAACACAGTTTCACATTCTAAGTCTAGGGAGGTGTACAATGGCACTTCTGCACAGAGAACAGAAAATCAATGGGATACTGTCATGGTGTGCCAATATGTGCCTTACTAGTAATTACGATCATTACAGTCAGCTACTCTCCAGGCAACAGCTGGTCATGGTTTGACCAACTACAAAATATTTGTGTTTGGGGTTTAGAATATTCTCAGAATACTGTGCCCTACAAAACCATGTTCTGATTCTTGCAATTGAATGTGCAGGAAAACAATCACGTTTCTCATTGTCTGAAACATTTTACAGCTTTCATGGTTAGGTTTAGACTTGGCCTAGAATGAGTAAGAATTGAAAATGTATGAAGTTTTCAGTGGGAATCTGGTATCATGGGTTGATTAAAAGTCAGCAATGATTAGAGTTGATGCTTTGGAACAGTTTCAGCCAAATGCATTTCCATCAAAGTATGTTTTCTTAACTTGAGTCAAATATTTCATATCAGAATAAAAGAATTCTAATGAGATTTCCCAGGGAAAGTTTGGTCAGAAAGTGAGAAAAAGATAGAGAGCATGCGTAGACATATTCTACTTCCCTCCAGTACAGAAGAAAAGGAGGTTTTAAGTCACAAAATGTCCATGAGGTTGCCTTTGTCTACTTGTACTACAAAAGTGAGAAGGGATCAGCAGAGTGGTGTTCTGACAGGGTTTGACAGTGAGGACAAAGAGCATTTTTTGTTTGATACAGCAGACAGATAGAAGTGTTCAAAGAGAGGAGGACCATGGTCAAACTATAAATCTCGAGAGAACTTTTTAGCAATATTCTAGATGGCATGAGAAGGGAAGGATGTCAGAGTAAAAGTGAAAACCATTGAGGCAACTACAGAGTAAAAGTTATCCACACTAAAATATACCCAACAGAACACTCTGTGGTTTTAAAATAAACATCATCAACTAGTACAGCAAAATGTGTGGCAAAATACACATAAAACATTCTCTGTATTCAAACCTGTTACATATGACTGTATTAAGTACAGATATAAAAATCCTTGTTTTTTAATGGAAAGACTTACAACAGTGTAAACAGATAATAGAATATGAAAAACAAAGTATTTTAAGTATTCTTGCATTTTTCTCTCATCACTTTGTATTTACTTTCATGAGCTGTCAAGTCTCATCAAAATATTGTTGAGGCATATATACAAGCTAGATGTCCATTTGTGCAGATGGGAGTAGTGAAGACAAAGATTCTGTACTATTTTGGCTGTGCCTTGAGTGGCATGAGAGTAGTGAGTTTTCCCCAGCCATGTGTCATCTTCTAGTCCATAAGTAATGAGAAGTGGCCCCTGGTCTTGTGGAGGCAGAAGGTCTGCTTCCTTATCAGATGACTTTAGGCCCAGATTCTCCAAATATTTCTGCCTCTATCTCATCCAGATTGTTCTGAGGAAAAATATCTGCTCATGACAAGTTGACAAGACAAAATAAAGCTTAAAATTGTTTGGGTACTAAAGCACTGTTGCTCCCCATTTTTGACTTACAAGGTCTCTTCTGAAATGATCGGTGCCTTAGACTTCTCCAGAAAATAATAAAGGAGAATTTTGCTCTTAGCAAAGACCAATTATGTGATTGGGAATACCAGCATTTCTCAGTGCTCACTCTGAGAAAAAATGACTGGAATACTGTTTCAATGTTATGAAACTGCCAAAATATGCTATGAAAATTTTATTTAATTCATTTCACATTCTGACTATTTAAGGATCTCAGTATTGAGATGAAGAGTTTCAGTTGGCTATTCCCATTTTCCTGATTGAGATTACCTTCATATCTACAGTTGAATAAATGTTTACATATTTCCCAGAATCCTTAAGGCAGTCAGCAGCTGCAATAGCTAAATTCTTTATACATCAGATATTTCCATGACATTAATGAAGGTGGATGAGGTTATACTCAGTAGTGGAAGAAGAAAAGTAAAGGACTGAAGTGTAAAATTGATATATAAAGATATACCATACTGAGTCTTTTTTTTTCTTTTTTTTTTTTTTTTTTTTTACATCAAGTGTTAGCAGCTTTATAAGACCTCAAGCTAAAATACAATGAATTGTTCTTCTATATTTGCATCTAACACCAACTTTTTCAAGTGCTTTTACCTGAAGTCTATTTTCAAGATATCATCTGAATGTTTCCAATTTCTGTTTGTTTAGCTGTTCAGCGCCATTTTTTCTTCAAAAGAGGTTTTAACCTTATATGTGTAAAATATAAACCTGGTGTGAATCAGAGATCTGGGGCAGGAAAAAATGCTTGAAACAGACATTTTATTTTAAGTATTTGTGTTTGCTGTGTGACATGCTGGAAAAAGTTTCCCTATCCCGTGGTCTTTAATAACAAGTCTTACTCCATTAGTTAAATGTAGTGATGTCCAGAATTTGATTCCTGTAGAATAAAATTTTCACTTATTTACTTCATTCCTTCATTGTTTCAAATGTGCTTTCCATAGGTATTTATCGTTTAGTCTGGAGATAAATAAGACTACCAATATTTCATTTCAGTGAATTTTTGTTTTCATCAAATTATTTTAATCTCGTCTGAAACCCCATTAGGGTAGAGATAGTAGTATTCTGCTATGTGTGGTACCTGAATGAGAAAAAGATTCTTTTTCCCCAACAGCTTTCTGTTGTAAAAAATTAAACAAAAGAGGTAATGACAATGACTACACCGTGTAATGTATTTGTCAAAAAACGATGGCAGTGCCATGGAAAGCCTAATCATAGTACAAGTTCCTTTTAAACTGTTTTATGGCCTAGGATGTTACTAGAGGAGAGGATATCTGTGGAAATCTCCACCCAAGAGTAAGGAACAACTGTGTATAAAAGGAAAAAGAAGAAAAAAAGAATGGGACAGCGCTATTCATGACATTAAAGAACATCTTTAAAACCCAGATGTCAGCTAGTCTGAGAAAAGTTGATATGCTCAGTAAGAAGCTCTGATGTCACTTCAAAGATGGAGGTTTTGAGCTAGATTGAATGAGGAGGAAGAGTAAGGGCATTAAAGGAGTCACACGAGCAAGTCTGTATCCAGGCATATATGACTTTGCCAATAGATAAAGGGTGACAGAATAGTATCTGCCAAGAGCAGAGCTTGCAAAAATATATTTAATCGTTACTGAGCTTTTGCTAAAATAAGTGTCTAAAACTAAGGGAAATAGAAAAAAATATATATATATATTTCTTATTATGTTTTCACAGTATTTTCAATTGGTACTTTTACTAGTCTTCCCACTAAGAATGTTATAAAACTAATAAAGTTTGCTTTTTGGGTAACCTTTTTTTACAGTGCTGAAACAGTTTGACAGTTATTTTTACCTTCATTTTGACTATTAACATTTTATTACTAAAAACAAACAAACAAAAAGGTGAGGTCCACTTCAAATCTGAAAATTACAGAAAAATATCAACTTTTCAAATGACTGAATTTCAAAATACACTTGCATGATTCATCTCAGTTCAGGCAGGCGGCTGAATTAGGAACCTGCCCTGGGAAGTTCAGCTACCAAGGACCTGGCTTGCCCCTTGGAAGTAACTTTTTGGCTGGTTAGACTGGGAACTTAAGGTGAACTGTAACTCTCTCCATTAAAGGCTTCTAGTTTCTGAGCTGCATCCAAGCCATCAGTATGGGGCTTTTAGATTCAATGAAAATGTCTAAATCAAAAATGATACTGAGACAGTTGTCCTCAGTGTCAAAAAAGACATTGCTATTATTCGTGTGAAAAAAAATAATAAATAGAGAAGATATTGTGGATGCTTTGGAATGGGATTCCCAAAGTGATCTTGAAAAAAGGGGATACAGCATTTTCACACAAATGTGATAACTTGGAAGTATTTCTACTAACTACACATATATAGATACATGACTATAGAGCAGGAAAAAATGGTTCAAAAGCTGATTTTTGTTAGATTTACTTTGACACTTGCATCAGGAAGGAGAGCACATTTAACGAGGAAGGAGACTAGCCAGGAGAGGGCAGAATCATAAAAGCTAAGGGAGAAGAAAATTGGAGGGTGAAGAGGATGGTCAGTAGTGTAAACCATAGAGAAATAGGGAAGGGATTTAGACGTCCAGCTTTGTGCAGGATGAGATTTGCAAAGTACAGGAACAGAAAGTGACCAAGGCATCACTTAGGAGAGGAGCAGGGAGGAAGTCACAGTTCTCACTGGAGCTTGCATACTCACTCAGCTGACACATGATGCAGATTAATTGGACTCTGACGACCTACTTTCTTAATCTTTGTGAATGTAAGACTTCATCATTGCAGCTTTTTTTTTCTTTTTTTTGAAACAGGATGCAATTTAAGGAAGAATGTTCCGTCGAAAGTAAATAAACACAAAGCGGATGGGATGTTATGTTCTATTAACACTAATCACTGCCTTTTCTGATTGTTGAATTTTGTAACACCAGAGTCCTAGCAGGGCTGTTCCTGCTCTCTCCCTCCATTTTTTTATTTTATTTTATTTTTTTTTTTTTTGGCTGAATGAGATTGAAAATCTATGGTATTTACTGTGCATTATTTGGGAGAAATACACTTTTTCAGACCTTGCATATCTTTAGTATTTTGAAGGTCATTTGAAATACACATGACACGCAAACTTTGCTGTTGTTCTCTTTTATTCAGTTGAATTATTTTATTTTACCATAATACATACAACTTAAGTGGTGTCTATTTTATTGTTACAACTTTAGACTAATGTACTACTAGTTTTATTTATTTTATGTCTTACCTGACACAAAAACTGAAAACTAAAATTAGCCCTTACACTTAAAAATGACTATTGAACTTATTTCCAATCCCTAAATGAGATTTTATGTTTGAGAACAGGAAGAGTGCACATGAAAAGACATACAGAATTTGTGGCTTTAAGACAACAAATGCTGATGGAAAACATATTCCCTTTGCCTGCTTGGTCAAAGGATGAGACCGTGTCTATTTATGCAGGCAACATTTCCTCAGCTGCTACTGTCATGCCCTCCTCCCTCACATTATGGCTGTTGAAGGGATATGTTCTCTCCATATTTAATAGCTTAGGTAAGTATTTGCGGGTATAAGTACTTTTTTGTCCTCCTTTCATAGGACAGAAGAGTGTATTGAATGACTGAATTAAGTACAAACTAGGCAAGTCAAAGCCTTCTGGAAAGTCTAACCTTGTGATGTGAGTACAATAAGAAACAGAGCAGGAGAATCTTTGCTTAGTTTTAGCTGCATGGAAAATGTTATTTATGCATAAATGGAACATCTCATACAGTAAGTGTAAAAGTCTTTTTTTCCTGTGCTCACATATCTCAGCAAAGGACAGCACAAATCAATATAATAGTTTGAAAATACAGCAAACATTTAAATTAGATTAAAATAACTGATTTTTTACAAAGAGAATTAATTTACTTGTTTGTTTTATATTGATGGACCCAAACCTCAGCATACTGAGTTACAAGTTCATTTTAATTGCCAGTAGATGGGGCTTGGCACCTCTTGGCAAGGCACGCACACTTTACTACAGCATGTGAATTCGTACCTGAATCAGAAAAGTAATGGTTTCTTCTCTTCTCTTCTCTTCCTTTTGGCTTATTTTGTTGCTGTTAATAAGTTTTGCAATATCTTGCACTCTGCTACCACCTTCCCATCCAGGTGGCTTTCCCTCCAAGGAGTTTACAAACAGCCTTGAGGGGAGCATCAGCTCTGTGGCTAACTAACTTCTAAGTTCTTTGATATGAAGATAAGCAGCTTGTACCCAACAAATCTCTAGCAAATGGGTCTGTAAACTGTGCTACAGGACAAAATGTGGCTAGTAAAAATAATCAAACACTAGAGAAAAACTCACAATAGTGAACACTTAGAAACTGAAAATGATTGTGAAATTGGTCTCTCTGTAGGACCTGATTTTGAATGTTTTCAGATGAAACCAACATATTAATCTTCAGTAACATGGGGAGGGGACTAATGCCAGATCAAAAATCCTCAGTAAAACATGCATAAGAAATTATGAGAACTAAAGGATATTGTGGGAAGCTGAGAGCTAGAATGGAAGCTGTATTTCATCTTTAACTAGAGAAAATGCCATTGCAATTACAGTAATAGCAACAGAAACAGAGCTGAACTAGGAAGATGACAGATGATCGGCGGTAGGAGGGGGTGTCCACATTCAGCATGAGTCACAGTGAGTTTGCAGATAAAATGCAGTAAAATAGTTTGGCCAGGACAGTGTGAACAGACACTAAGAGAGATAAAGTCAAGTGATTCTTTGAAGGTGGTCTGATCTTTAAATATGCTGCAGATTAGAGAGGTTGTGAGAGGACTGAGGCCTTGCTGAGTAGGGGCTGGATAGTTATTCCCAACCTTTTCTCAGCATGAGGAAATAGAGAAATCATGTTCCTACAGATAATGCAGCAGTGCTGCCCTTGCCCTTCTGCCAAGGCTATGCAGTCTTGCCTGGTGTCAGTCATCTACAGAGATAGCGCAGTGTTACATAGGAACAATTCTGACTTCAAACAATCTGACTGCAGGTGGACACAATTTGTCAAAATGGAAAGATTTATACAATTTTCCTTTTTTTTTTTTTTTTTTTTTTTCAAGTAGATTTATGTAAATAAGAAGAAAACAATATGAAGAAATCCTACCTGCTATTAAATCTCATTCTAGTGATCTTACATAGGGCACACAGCAAACGACATCAGTATGTGTCCTTGATAATAGTTCTCCTCTGTTTCATTTGAAAGCAACTCTGCTCTTTCTCATGCCTCATCCTTCCCATTTGGAAAATTTATTTTGGACTGAGCTATATCCTTTACCACTTTCAGAACTATTCAAATAGTTATTTTCTGCCTTGGTGAGCATACAAGAAGCAATGTTAGTAGTACAGAAAAATATTCAGAAGTACATCTTTTTTGAATAAACCAATAAGAAATGGATGTGACTAATTGCTCATCCAGAGAACTTCAGTGACATTGGATCACAGCCTTGCTCAGAAACTAAATCATTGCACTGTGATCTTTGTCATCCTTCCATGTTTCACCATTCTATTTGCTATGCTCACCTACTCTATGTTGTTATATATCCTTCAACTTGGTGATGGTAGATTGTATGTTCTTTGGTAAGGGGTTATTACTTCTTTTCTAAAGCAGTTAGCACAATTCAGGAGTAATAGTAAATACTGACTACTTTTTTTTTTTTTTTTTTTTTTTGTGACACGGAGGAATGTTACAACATAGTCCATTACCAGTTGATTAGAGGAGCAGAAATAAACCTTGAGCATGAAGCTGTAGTTCCCTGCTCAAATGACACTAAACCTATTTATAGATACAGAGTAGGCAGAAAGTAGATGAGGAACCAAAACATTAAGGAAATAATTTTCTCAGTCACTACCAGGCAATGACAGAATTATCTCACTAATATTTAGCTTTTGATATTACAGAGCAGAAAGTGCATGAAGGGCTCTAGGACAGATGCATCAGGCTCCCTGTTCTCTGGGTGAAAGCTCTCAGTGGCAGGGAGAAGCCACTGTGGAAAGGCTGAGTGGTCTGAGGTGGACAAACGTCTGAACAGAATGTGCAGTGTCTGCATTTCCAGGGAAGTGACTGAAATTAATGACATCCTTTGTGATATTTTTAGACATTCTCTAACCCCTTACTCTTGTGGACCAAATGATTAGTATATTAGAAATGATCATGATGGGAGAGCGCCAACAAGGAAAGCTGGCAGATGCTAAAATTGGAAGCATTGAAATGTTGATGAATGGTGGAAGATTTTAAAGGATTTGAAATTTTTGGATGAGTGTATTGGAAGTCTGACACACTGAAGTGATACCAAATGATTTTATTTACTGGCTCCATTCATATGACTCAGCTGCATAAAATATTATCCTTGAAGAAGACAAGAGGCCCACATTTACTGTAGTCACAGACTTGCAGAATAGAAATAATACAAAAAAAAAAAAAAAAAAAAAAAAAAAAAGATTTGTACCAAAAATGAATTTGGACAAAATGTTTTACACACACAAAAAAAATTACATTTAGGCTTCAGACTGACTGGTATTTGTAGTAAATTGGTTAGAATTAGGTGATCTTTAAAGTCCCTTCCAACCCATATCTTTCCATGTTTCTATGATAAATTGCTATCAAATTTTTTATCAGAAGGAAAAGTCAAGAAGCATATAAAACACTATGGTACTATATCAGTCTTCTGGTAATACTAAAAATGGATTAAAAAGCAGGAAAATATTACATTTGAATACAGACACATATGAAGTCACATGATGTGAACTTCTATTTTTCATGAAATAAAGCATGTGTGCATTATTACATATTGCTCTAGCCTTGCAGTCAGGCAGGACATCCCAACAGGCTACAAAAGCTGCATATAACTACAAGGTCTTTAATAATAAAGAAAAAACTGGCTTGCTGTGCTCTCGCTCCGCACTTGCCATGCTTTTTCACTCCCCAGCTGTTGACTACTGAAAAGGGGAGGAAGAATTCAACCATTCCCTATTGTCTCCCTGTATGACTAGTGATAAACTGTCCAGCTTAAACAAAGGTTTTTCTTTGGAGACTCTCACTACAGGACTGACTGCAGTCCTGCATTGATTTGGTGAACTCTTCACTTCAGCCAGACTGAGGTCAGTGAAGAAGAGAAAAATGAGGCAACCACCTGCAGCTGAGCAGTCATTTCCAAGGTGGCTGCTGTGGACTGAGACTGCCCTCATCGCTGCTGGTAAACATAACAGCTCCATTCTACAATGCTATTTTTTTTCTGGGCCTCCCATAGAGAGTTTAACAATCTTAATGTTTTTTTTCTAGATGTTTAAAGTGTTGTAAGTGTTGTAATAAGAGCTTCAGCAATACTACTCAATAGGTTGGCTTCTTTTCTTCTGATATTATATAAAACTCAGTGTTTGAAACATATAATGTGAGATAGATCATTTAAAAATTTGTTTTTATTTCGGTAAGATTATTCAGGGTTTATTTAGGCTTAGATTACAACAATATGCAGCCTGGCCATAGCATCTGTTTCACATTGCTAAATAGGAGATAGTCTTCCTCAGAAATCCTTTCTCACTGCAAACCAGTAAACACCTTCTAAAACATTAGCCAGAGTCTGTTGGAGGAAAAGGACAAAAGTGAGGAGAGAAAGGGGAAAAATCAGATTATCTATTTCATGACGTCAAATGAATCCATTGAAAGATGGAGATTTAGTTATAGAAGTACTGAAAATGTGTAAATGATGGTAATAAAACTGAACAGGACAGGAAACTTAACTGAGAATGACACGAGCAGAATGAAGGTGGGAAATGAAGTCCAGGGTAGGAATTCACATGCAGAGATTTCACTGAGGTAGTAAACACAGAAGGTCAGCAAAGAAAAAAAAAAAAAAAAAAAGACTTTAATGACTTATGGAGAAGACAAACTTTTTTAAATTGAGAGAGGAGATTTAAGAACTTAGTGGCACAGCAAGAACATTGAAAAGAAATAAATGTAAAAGGCTTGTTGGTCTCAGCATCCTTTCCTGGTCAGCAAAGTGGATGCTTGTTTAACTCCTGTCTCTGACTGCTTGTACTAAACAAAGACATTAAGGGCCAGAGAACGACAGTTGAGTCAGGTAGGAGAAATGCAGCCAAATGAGCTTTCAGTGTAAATGCCCTGAAATTTAGAGAAAAGAACAAGTTACATCAGAGAGGAATTTGAACTGATTTGTCATTTTTCTGAAGTTAGATAGCACTTTCTCCAGAATAAGGAAGAAACATAAAAATGTCAAGAGTCAAAAAAGCATCACAGTCTGGTGAATTGCTTTCAGAGGCCAGGGAAGAGCAAAGGTGGTCAAATGATTCAAATGTCTTATGGATGGAGTGGGGGATATTTGAAAGTTACTGGGCAGTAGAAGGTAGACAGCTGTAATGTCCATGTCTCAGGGGAGAGGAAAAGGTCAGTGAATAGGGAATGGAATTTGCCAGAATAACCCTTGTAAGCCCCTTATACAGGATCACACCAAGAAGCTATTTAGCACCAAGAGCAAGCCATTGAAAAGCATCCCAGCACCTGTCTGCGCCATGAGGGAAGGCAAAGAGTCCAAGAGGTGTAAAGCTGGTGGGGCAGCCAAGAGTGTCATGAAAAGGAGAAAGGGGCTGCTGAACCAGTGAGTCAGGACTAGCTGGGATTTGAAAAGTATCACAAGCGTTGAACTCTGCAGATTCCTAGAGGTGGCAGGCTCAAAAGGGTCATCCAGTGATGGTCACAATAAGTACACACGCATTGTTGAAAAGGAGACTTCAGTAAATGGAAAGAAAAAGATAACTGAGAATCTTTGTTCTGCTTTATTTATTTAATTTTACTTTTTAAGGAAAACACTAGTATGTATGTAGTGGGTCCCCAGGGAAAGGAAAACTTGGAAGGTGTAGAGCTCACCTGCACTACCTGAAAAGACAATAAATATTGTCCCAAAACTACAAGTTCAAGTAACATTTTCAGTTATTTTCAGTCACTTCACAGGAATATTTTGTGTCTACTGCACTAGACAAAAAGAATCTCTAAGGAAATCACTGCTCAATTGTATTTTTTTTTTCCTCCACAGTCTTACAACTCTTATCCCTTCTGCATTCTTGCCTGGATCCCCAGGACCAATTTTTCAGTTTCCATTTTTTTATATATTTCATTTTTTAAAGAAGTTGCTACAACTTTCAGTACTGGTCTCCTTGAGCCATGCCTAAATGTGAAGGCTATGCTCATTTCCAGGTATAAGAGGTGGTTTCCCTCTAACCTCTTCTTTCACTTGTGCTGTTATCCCTCCTACAGTCATTTGTTTTGTACAGATGAAGCTGTAAAAAATGGAAATACCCTAAGAGATGCCAAATTTCACATGACATTTGGTTCTACCCTTGTATTGAATACTCAGGCCTGCAGCTTCATCAGACTGCTCCTTTTATGTATGAAAGTTGTCACTATCAAGACTTAGCAGATAACACTAGAAACACCCTCCTCTCCACTATAGCTTCTTGGTGAAATCTGCCATGTGGAGCTGTCTTTTCCCAGATCTCCTTACTATTTACTTTCTCATCCATCCCTACTGCTATGATAAGAGTCATCATTATTTGATGCTGTTCTCAGTTTCTATTCAGATTCCTCCTTGGATTTCTCAGCCCTAAAAAATCAGTTTTAAATCTCTTTCTCTGCCTCAAAGGACTAATAAATCTACTATTTCATGTATTCTGGCTCTCATTTCTCCTCATGAGTTTTCTTGCTATTTTCGCTCCATTTTATACTTCCCATCAAACCCATTCTCATTTTGTTCTCTCTTTTGTCAACATGCCTTTCTTCCAGATTTCTTTCTTCGTTCTCTGCTCACTTGGAAAAAAATCATCTTCAAAGTACACTTCTTCTGGTAAAGCTTTCAGTGTTAATCCCACCCAAATGCTAATCCCGACCACAAGACCATTTTGAGACTGATCTGTAGTTTATTTGCTTGCTTTGTTTTGAAAAAACATGATTAATACTGAGAAAGATGTTCTATACAGCTCTCTGGCTGGATGCACAACCTGCTTCTCAGGCAAGCATCATGAGAGTAGCTACAGACACTGCTTGCACCTGTGGAAGCAGAGGCTGTTGACAGTAATTAATTCACTGTAGGATGATGAACTTTTTGATCTATAGTACAGATTCTCAAGCAGCCTGAAAAGAATAAGTACTGGTGCCAAATTGTTTTAGGAGTTCACAGTCAATTGCATCCCTTTATACTCCGAATCATTTGTAAATAAATGCATTGGCAAAGAAGCTGCTAAGGCTGTAAGTGGAATATTACAGTCTTCACACTACTCTGTTCCTTGCTGTTTCCAAGACTTGTAAATGACCTTTGGAGTTAGCACTGTGTTTTTGCAAGCATAGAATTCAAGAAGTGACTTTTTAGTCATTGCTATGACAATCATATCACTCAATCAAGTGATAATCAAGTCACTTCTTGACTTCTATTCAGGCTATCATAGCGATGATAAAGCCTTAAGCAAAACCCATTTAAGACTGTGGGAAGACTTCAATGGACTGTCCATTGGGCAGTAAGTATGGTACCCCCCGTGGTTGCCTTGTGATACAGTCTGCAGGATAGGCTTCAAGAAGATTTACTGAATCCAACTTAGCTTGCTTCCTGGAAACTAAATTTTTGATATGTTTAAAGTACACCAGCCATTTCATTCAATGTAGCTGGATGTATTTGTAAATTTAATCTGAAAAGGAATAAATCTTGGATAATCTTCAAACCCCGAGATTGTCTAAATAAGGAAAGGATTGAAAAGAAAGGAAAACACCAGGAAAGTAATGGATTGAGAGCTTCCTGGAGACGAGAAGCAGGTATAGCCAAATGCTGGAGTCAGGGATTATTTAAAATTCCTTTGACCAGTGTACTTCTTTGTGAAATGGATCAAATACTGTTTCTATTAGATGACAGGAGTTCATTTCCTTTCCTTAGATAAACACTTTAAGGTGCCAGACTCCTCTGTGAGATGATAAATGACTTCCTAGACGTCATCATAAAGGAAGTTGTTCCTTATAACTGTTCTAAATCTGTTACATATCAAATTTCCTGTGCATGGCTGCCACTCTGCAATGCTTTCCAAACTGTATTTCACAAATTCTCAGTATGTCTTAAAACATCAAGACACACACTTTCCAGCTCCGTCTTTGGCACTGTTCACAAAACACAGGAGGTCATGGGTTGGATTTGTAAGTTAGTAAAACACATCCTGCCTACCTTGAATTACAAAAAATATACAACTTGGATGAGTGATTTATGAATTTGTAATTACAGATGGGACTGTTCTATTTCAGTTCAGCCTGGTAAAGCTGAGAACAGCTGAAATTTGCTTTTTTCTGTGATAGGAAATTCAAAAAGAGGGTTATTGCCCTGTTTGTTTTGGAAAATTTGGATTGTGGTTTACATGTCATACTGGAAAAAAACAATAGAATCCAAGAAAAAGGAAATTTTCCAGTTGTACTCCTGTAATTTCAGATCACCTCATAGGCTGGTAAATATCATGTCAGGTCTTTTGGTTCTTCACCCATTTCCTTTGCCAATAAATTGTTAAAATGAAGTTCTTTTTTTTTTTTTTTTTTTTTTTAATAGCACTTGACATTTGAGAAGGGTTCATTGTCAGAGCATTTGTTGCAGCTCAATTAGTCTGCATGTTATCAGATTCATGTCTTCATTGTCATAAGAGAAAGTGGAAGAGTCAGAAAGTAGAGAAATTTTTGCAAGATCAC
Organism: Aythya fuligula; assembly: GCF_009819795.1. NCBI lineage: Eukaryota > Metazoa > Chordata > Aves > Anseriformes > Anatidae > Aythya > Aythya fuligula. Next base: position 47,613,415 of record NC_045563.1, read on the forward strand.
TGACTTCCTCTTCATATATTGCATTTACAATAAGCAGAATGCAAAATACCTGATGACTATCTCAGTGTTTTGTTTTGTTTTTTTTTCACCACCAGATGCTCTTTATGTTAAATTTGAGGCATGTGTCTGTGGAAAGTTATTTTTAATTAAATAACTTCTATGCATTCCTATTCTTGAGGTTTAAGAAAGACACTTGCTTCATGGGTATTCCAGCCTGCTTTTTCCTGTCACTAAAGCTGTGTGCTTGGCAATGCTCTCTGGTGTTCCTTGGGCTTGAAGGTGGGCTTCAGTAGTCTTCCATTTCCTTCACCAAAAAGCCCATAAGTGTACACTGGTCAAGCATTTCTATGTGATGTCTTCTCTCATCTAGCAAAATAGTCTCGTTTTCTGCTCTTGGTCTGATTCTGTAATACTGTCATTGAACAGCACACATCTTTAGGATAGCTTTCTGGACTGATGTGTTCACAGGCATTTAGGTGAAACCACTATGAGATAAGCATGTAGTAACCTGTGGCCTGGGACCAGTCTCATCAAAGTTAGAAACTGTAATTACTTGATTTGCATAAATGTTGGGAGAATGTTACAGAGGAACATAGCTGGAATAGAAAGAAATGAGGGGGGGATAGAGGAATGGAAAATAAATAAATAAATAAATAAATAAATAAATATTTTTTTTTGGCATGTGTATTTGTATTATTACTTCTGTTTTAGCTTTGAAGCTCTCTAGGGCATAGTCACTCTACTGCTCTGTCTTTCCGTGACAAATCTGAAGGTCTTAGAAAACAATTGTATAAGTTATTCTGGGCTGATGTTTATTAAGCAACATTTTCAATCACTAGATAAATTAAACCCCAGGCTGGTATGACCAGGAAAAAAATGAGCAAAGTAAAATGTGGATTAGCATCATAAAAAATCTAGCAGTAATGTGATCTGCCCTAGGCTATTATAAAATTATCATTAAAAAGGAGGGCTGAAAACCACCACTGTTTGAATTAAAATAATACAATCAAAACACTTGTTTTTGTACTGTAGAGATCAGAATATTTTAATGTAAGATATATAGTTTTGATATGTGTGGGTATGCAATTTATCTATGCTTATATTCTGCAGCATTTTGAAGTGCACTCAGAAGATGTTCCTCAAATTCTAAAATTATTGGCCTCATTTCCAAATGCAATGAGTGAAGAAGAAGTAATAAGGAAATCCATATTTAAGCCACTTGTACTGCTGTACCTGGCAGCACTAGAAGTCCTGTCTTTCTTTTCTTTCACTTCTTTCACTCATCACTGCACTCCAAAATTTCAAAAGGTAACTACCATGTGACCTTATTCAGAAAAATAAATGAAGCTCTTTTGCCAGTAATATTTTTTTCTGAAGCTGGGTACTGCACTGGGGTTTGGACAGCAGAATGTTTGATCTTAGCAGGAGTTGTGTAGCCACAGCTACTCCTTGTAAGATACATACAGGAACAATGTCAGAGGGGAGTCACAAGCTCCTGCTTTGTCTCCAGCCTGATATAGATGAAAACAGCTTCAGCACTTTCACGTCTTCCAGCTCAAAAAGACACAGTTATTTTCTGCACCAGCTCTGTTCTTGATACCATAGATGTCTTCAACATCAGTTTGTTGTTCTTATTTTTCATATCACTTACAAAGCCTAAAAAATGTCAGGGTGTCTGAGAGCTGGGATCAGGGCACGATGAGTGATACTATTTCCTCCATTTTCATTCTGAATGGTCTATATTTGAGTATGCTCTTGTCTTTTATACTTAGATTATAGGTGTCCAGAGACAGGGGCCAGCTTTCTGGACTGTGTGGCACAACGGGTTGGTGACTCAAGGTAATATCTTCTTAGGTATGTGGTAATAAAAATTATACATAAGAAAGTAAATAATAGCAGTGATCACATCTCCAAGAGTTTTTTCTTAAAAGAGGGGAGGTGTGTGTGCTACTCTACATCCTCAAATGTAGTGGGAGAAGCAAAAAATAAGCACAAAAACAAACACATTTCTTTACAAGGGGGTGATATAAGTGTCTGTGCTGCTGCTTTGTTTCTTTTGAGTAGAAGAGAAACTTCCGACTGCTGTGGGTGCCAGTATGGGGAAGTATGAGGTGAGTTCATGACATCACACCACAATATGGCAAAGGATCCAAATTATTTATTTTTATTTGCATCCTTATAACATCTTTTATCCCGCACCAAAGATTCCTGTAATCAGGAATTATAGCTCAGGGCTCTGAGTACAGAAAATACAAAAAAGGCCATCCTTTTCCCAAGAAGCTATCAAAGAAATCTATCCCTCACGTGACCTCACTTGGGAGACTGGATGTGTTCCAGCACAGGGGAGATCTCTGAATCTAAAATGTATATAAACAGAAGTACACATACCCAGTAGCAATACAGATCTTAAAAAACATCGGGACATTGTCTTTACAAGAACAGTTGAGGAGCAGGGCAGTTTATCATGGCTCCCTACCTAATATGGGAAGCAGTGAGCAGCAGCAGCACTTGCTAGGAGGCAACACGACTTGCTGGAGCCTTGGTCTGTGTGATAGAGCACCACATATGCTGACATCTGTGGGGCTAAGAGACCACCTCTTAACACATCTGATCTGATAGAACATGTTTGTAAATACGTTTAATTTTCAGTGTGGGAGTTATGGTCTCGTATTTATGATAGTAAAATCTCTTCTGGCATTTCGAAACATCACCAACGCGTCTGCCCTGAAAGGCATCGAGATATCTCTCAGTGCCCTGAGAGGGATTAAATACAAACGTCTGTTGACACATCTGCTGCCATGAAAAATTCAGCTGGGCATGTACCTTGAGTTCTTATGTGCCCCAAAAGAAAATCTACCTCAGCCTTAAGCCATATACTTATGCAGTACCCAATGGGATGTAAAAACATAATGCTTAGAACTAAGAATAAACTGCATTTTCAGCTGACTTTATTAATTGACAGATCTATACTGTAAAATGTATCACAGATTTCCCATTTGAAAAATGATGTAGATAATGGGTGAATACTAGCACTAATTGTACCTTGTTATGTTTGGGAAAACTAAAAAATGATTGAAAGAGCAGCCAAGAAAAGCTGAGAAATCACTAACACAATTGATTTAATGATCTGATAAGGCATATATAAAACTCTCTGTAACTAGAAGACACCTATCATGGTTTTGATTTGTTGCCAAAAGGAGTAAAATTTACAATGAAGAAAATACAAAAGCAATGAAGAATGTAATTTATCTTCTTCATGATCACTTTCCTGAATTAAAACAACTTGTGATATACATATGTACAAGTTTCAAAGCAAAAAAAAACTCATACATTGATTTGAATATTACTGTATTGAGAAAAATGAATGGAAATGATTTTCCATATGTGTTAGGGTTATAAATTGCATAATTTAAATGGAAAATAGAAATGGTTACATAACTTAAGCAGCAGGGGCTAAAAAACAAGAATATTAACAGAAATTGATTTATTTATTTCACCATGGCAGAGATGAATGACCCCATGAATTCTACCTCTCATTCTTCTACTTCAGCTTCACGGGTTACAATGTTCACAAAGAGTTTTACAAAACAAACAAACAATCAAAAACAAACAAATAAAACAGGAAAACAAAAACAAAAATATGCCTAAACCCATTGTTTCTCCAGGTGGCATTTTCTATCCCAATTTTGTGGAATGCCCTTTTGATTGGATATTATTTGTATTCTTTATGATCTTTAACTTATTGCCCTGCAAATAGAGAAGAAATGGTAACATTTGGAAATCATTTTGTGAAATTAATTTTGTGCCACCTGAGCAGCCATATTTAATACATTTTTATCTTCTTTTGCTTCTTTTCATATCAAATCGTAGAAGCTCTCTGTAGACCCTGTCACTATGCCAGGGAAAGCATAATTTTTCTGGTTTATTGCTATTAGGATTTTTTCTTTTATTTTATGCTTTGTTTTATGCATTGTTGTAACATGATTTGTGGTTGGGTTATTTACGACTGTTGTTGTAAATATGCAGCTGTGCAGCGGCAGTCCTTTTCACAAATAGGCACAGATCAGATCTGGACTTCCACTTTTTGGTCACAAGCTATGGTTCTACAGCTACAGTTAACTGATGGGCACATCCCCTACTAAAAAACAACATTATATCAGGCTATTTGGATGGTAGACTGGCTGTCACCAGGCTTTTTTGACAATACTAAAATTATTTTCCAGTTCTCCTTTCCACAAATGCAGGACTTAGAAGTGTGGGTAATGGTAAAGCAATTTATCTTTTGCTGCTGAGTTGGTTCAAAATGGTGTTTGAAGCCTCTGAGCAGTGTCCAGAGTAAGGGCTGGAGGAATGGAGGAAAGAGTACTTCAGGTGTGTTTCTATCTCTAAAAAGGAACAGAAGTGTGTCCAAGATCAGGTTTAGTGATGATCGAAAACAGCTGGGCTATCAGGTCACAGTGTGTGTGATAAGTGTGACGGACGCTTGCCAGGGAATGAACCCAGACTGTGAAATCTCCAGGCCAAGAGAATTTTAAGAGCCCAGGGTCCATGTGCTGCTGTCCATACACATGAGCTCAGTGCATGCTCATGGGAGGGAGCTTTAAAGGGCTATTCATGTGTCTTATGTGTTAAAAAAAACTTTGTGTGTTTCCGTGTACACTTCTCAGTACTTTAAAATAAAGTTCAAGGTGTGCTTTTCAGAAACATTCATTAATTGACTCATTCAACTAATGTTGACTTGATCTAACATTTCTATATTAAATACAATTCTAGCAGTTGTACCAAACATTGCATATGTCTGAAAGGATATTAAATAGTAATATTGGGAAAAGGAAGATTGTCTGCTCTTCTTCCTCTTCCAAAGTCTTCGGTTGATTTACTGCTTTTTGTAGTGCTGAATGTAAATAGTGTCACAGCAAATAAGTGTTTAGTGTCTGTGGAGTTTATTCGATTGGTCTATTTAGGTTCTTAAGTCTGAATTATAATGCATATAAATTAGTAGGCAGTGAGTGTTGTTTAATTATCTAGAAGCCTTGTCATTGACAAAGTGACCCAGGCTGACTTTCTTGCCAGGAAGAATTGAAGTTGTTATGCTAAACTCTGGACAATTTGGTGTAAATATTTACCCACCCAATAAAGAGGTGCTAAAACTAATTCAGCCTCAGGATGTTAACTCCTGGAGATCACACAAGTTCCCATAGGAAGACAAGCTCATGTTACACAGGGAAACCTCAGATCTTGCTATAGTAAATGAACAGTTGCTCTAACAAGGTGATGATAAAGAGAAGTTTGGACTTGATCATAAGCATGCCTGAGAAAAATTATATACACACAGAGAGGGATCCACCTCCCATATGGTGCCCGTCACTGTGTGCTGTCTGACAGGGTGGTTTTTTTTCAGTTCTGAGGGTGAAGGTCAATGCAAAGACATAGATCTTGATGCCTACAGTCATCCAGTGCCATCTGAGATGCTCTGAAGTATTCTGCCTGGCCTCCACCCAGCAATCCAGGAGGGTCCCATAAGTCTTCTGGCATGTGGGTACCTTGCTTGGGCCGGGATGTGTCAAACGGAATGAGACAACGGTGTGAAAGAAACTGAATCAAACCCTTATCTTCATTAAGTCAGAATGATAAATGTCTGTGCAAGGCCTGCAGTTTTGGTCACAGTTTCTGTCAAGACTGAGGTAGCATGTAGCTGGTGATTTTTGTATTAGCAGCTTGTTTCCATATCCCTTCTGTGAGGGACAAACTGCCACATTATTTGACAAGACGAGGAATTTGTATCCTCTTTTTCTTCTGGGATGTGAACAAGGTTTGCTGCTCAGGACAGTGTCAGATTCGGTGGCTTCACATTGCTGCCAGAGAACTCAAAGCACTTCCCTCTGGATGTCCATCATCTGTGATCATGGGATGAACCAAACGGTCTCCCCGAATGAGATAGCCACTGTTTGAACAGTACACTTTTGGACTGAAAAAGCTAACTTTACAGCCTGTGGACAGTAGGACGTTTATTTCTGGGCTTCCCGCCCATTTGCTCCTGACCCAGGAGTGACCAGGCATTGCCCTTTGAAGCTGACTCAGGCCAGTTCCCGGGCTCTGCCACACAGCACACAGCAGCCAAGCGCTCACAGGCCCACAGGGCTGCTTCTGGATAAGGCTCTTTGAACTTACACACCAGACACTTGACTCCCAGGGCCACCATCTGCAACGTCCCAGGCAACTCTGCTCCCTTTGAGGCAGAAGCACTACAAAGTCAGGGTCATCTATGTCCCTCAGGGGAGGAGACAGCTGCTGCATTTGGTTTCCATCTGCCTCTTGCCCCTTCTGGTCAGTGAACTCTGCAGAGATGTGGCTGTTATGTGTGGCCTTCCCAAAAATGTTTTCCCACAGACATGGTGTAAAGGACTTCTGCTCACTGCCTGTTATCACCCCCTGCTGCCTCCAAGGGCAGGTCGCACACTGCTGGCTCACACTCCTGAGCATCACATGAAGGATAAGAGGACCACGGGGCTTGCTGTGGCTGGAGTTTCTGTAGAGACATCATCTTTAGTCAGTGAGCAAGGACTGCTGGTAATGTGAAATATTCTGTAGAAAACTAAAAAGGAATGATGACTGTTTTGGCAGCTCTAGGTAGGCAAGCATATTGTTCTCTGTTCTGCCCTCAGTGCCCACAAACAGGATGGTGGGGCTGTAGGATAATTCAGGCCAGAAGGCACCCCAGGAGGTCTCCAGTCCAAGCTCCTGCTCAAAATAGGGTCAAGGTATGAGGTTGAACCTACCTGGTCAGGGCTTTATCCAGCTGGGTCTTGAAAACCCCTCTGGGCAACATGTTCTTCTTCACTTCCACCCATTATCATCTATGCTACACAGATTAAAGCCAGTACGCATACATCTGTCTATGCTGAACTCACACCTTCCTTTAGAAACACAGGCTTGTACTGAAAGTGTTTTTTTTTTTTTTTTTTTTTTTTTTTTTTTTTTTTTTTTCTAAAAAAAAAGAAATTGGGAAACAGAGAAATTTGTTTTCCCTCCAAAAATTTTAAAATTTTCTCTATGCACATTTTCTCTTCTTTTTTTGGGAAGGAATGTTGACAGAATTGAGGTAGATCTGCTGGGCTTAAATTCTTCCCAACTTCTTCCAAGAAATGAAGTTTCAAGATTCCAATTTCATCTTTCCAAAACAGATATATTTGCAGAGAATTAAAGCAAGCCCTTTTCTGGGATTTTTGTTAGAAGCCAGTACTAATCTGAAAAAGAAATTGTCTGACAATGACTATGTATACACATATTTGGAATGCCAGAAACTGTTTTGCATATATTTAAAAACACTTGGATAAGAAGATTAGTAACTCTGTATGCCCCAGCAGTGCCACTTGCTGATCATAAAAAGCAGAAGTGTCTGTTTGATTTTCAGATAAATAAAACAACAAATAATAGCAAAGGAACAGGAATGGATTTTTTTACCTATGTTAGGAAAATATGCTTATGCTTTTCTTGATTTATTTTTTGATTGTCCTAATGTGGAAGTGGAAGTTAAGAATGAGGAATGTACCCAATGGTAATTTGCTTTCAGGGGTTAATTTTACTCCTTCATTCTTCACGACATAAAAATGTACTTTTACAAGACATCAAAATCATAAATTGACATCACTAGAGACAAGTTCATTTATATCTCCAGAGAATCTGGCTCCACATGTCTCAGATTAGAGCTTTCATTCTGTGACTCTCTCCTTTTTGCCTCGCTGTTATCTCCCTTGCTGTCTCTTGTCGGCTGCAGAAGAGAAACCAATGGCTCCGACCACCCACAGTGCATACTTAGCAGCTGGAAAATATAGGTGCCAAGAACCAAAATGCTTTTTCTCCAGCAGTGGTATCTCCCACAACTGGTCCTTTGGTTGGCATTAAGAACCAGGTTTGATGGCAGCCAGGAAATTTCTTTTAAAATGCAGAAGGATAACATCCTTGTAATGTTTCCCTCAGTCTGAGTGCTTCCTCTTGGGAATTTGCTCCTCTGTTGTATGTACGAGAAGAGGTTCTTATCGGGGTGTTTGTAGGGGGATGTTCTCTGTTCAAGGCCCTGAAGACTTGGATTGAATATTCTCAGTACTTTATGGGAAAACAGCCATGGCCCACCTTGGCTTTTATGGGAGAAAAGGAATGTGAATCAAAAATTAAATTCACATAACTTTGTGGGTGGCCTTCTCTGCTATGCAGAATATCTTTGTGTATGCTCATGTCTGCTATGACTTTGAGAAAAGAGCCTTTTACTTGTATAGCAACAAACTGTCATAAGCCAGAGTGTTTATGTTCCTAAGTACTATATCATATTTCCTGACTAAGTTAATGAAACAAATTAGACAAAACTCCATACAGATTCCTGTATTCAAAGAAAACTTTGCAAATTCTTACAGGTCCAAGTTACAGTGGTAGCTAAGCATGCTGAGCTTTATTTTGTATTTTCTAAAAATCATAAGCCAACGTGCTTACTCTTGACTTCTGCATCTCAAGAAATGGAGGATTAGTTTATAATACTATTTACAGCTACATGCCACTTCTTTTAATTGTTCAAATGCTACAGTTTTCACCGTGACCCAGTGGACTGGTCAACTTCATGGGGATCTGACATATTTATGACTTAAGAAAATATATATTACAGGGTACTCTGAACACACATTTTCCTGACTTGAGTCATTAAGCAAATGAAGACTTTAATTCATTCAATGAGAAAGTCATAGATATATAAACTTTTGCCATGCTGGATTGTTAATGTGGTGTTCTCCAAAGACATATCATCAGGTTTTAGAAACACCCAATTTATAGTCAGTGAAACGTGTGAGCTCATTCATAGTAAATCATAGAAGCGTAGAATGGTTAGTTTTGAAAGGGACCTTAAAGATCATCTAATTCCAACCCCCCTGCCATTTGAAGGGGCATCTTGTACTAGACCAGGATGCCCAATGCCCCATCCAAGATGACTTTGAACACTTCCAGGGATGGGGCATCCACAGCTTCTCTGGGCAACCTGTGCCAGTGCATCACTGCCGTCTGAGTGAAGAATTTCTTCCTAATATCTAATCTAAATCTATTCTTTGTTGTTGTTGTTTTTTAAAACCTTTGCTACTTATCATATCACTATACTCCCTGACACAGAGTCCCTCCCCAGCTTTTCTGTAGGCCCCTCTTAGGTGCTAGAAGGCCACTCAGTATAAGGTGTCCCCAGAGCTTTCTCTTCTCCAGGCTGAACAACCCCAGCTCTCCTAGCCTGTCCCCATAGAAGAAGTGCTGCAGTCCCTTGATCCTCTTTGTGGCCCTCCTCTGGACTCATTCTGATAGTTCTATGTCCTAATTGTGCTGGGGACCCCAGAGCTGAACATAGCACTCCAGGTGGGCTGTCACAAGAGCAGAGTAGAGGGGGAGAATCACCTCCCTCGACCTGCTGGCCACGCTTCTTCTGATGCAGCCCAGGATGCAAACAGGCTGCAAAAATTAGTAAATGGGGCTACACTTCTTCATTTACATATTATTTTTCTGATTAGTTTTGAAACACAAGAGAAATGATGGAATACCCATATCTACACCTAAAGAAAAATGCTTTCCTGAAATACAAGTGGATATTGAATTTCAGTCTGGTATTGCATACACAGTTGTAATGAAGATTTAAACTGGTTACATATTTACTTTCTGAGGAAAGTCATTATACTTCTGAGCAAATGTTATTCAGGAGATACTTATGCATTTACCTAACTATGCTCATGCAGTAAATACTTTCTCCAGAAAGGGAGTTCAGGAGGTTTTTCACCCATGCAGTCCCATTGACTCCAGTGGAACAGGTCATATGAGTAATAACCCTAGAGTATAAAGGCAGTTCAGAAACTGTCCTTTTGCTATCTCACTTCTTTGGTTGTTCATTTAAGAGTTTTGCATTCATACACATTTTCTACAGTTAGCTGATTTCAAAACTAAAACTATGTATAAAATTAAGACTATTTGATAAATTATTTATGTAGACTATGAATAATAAGCGATGATATTCTTAAATAAATACTTAAGTAAACCAGGTCTGGGAAAATTTTATATTTTAATATTTAGATATTAAAATAAAGATTTTTTTTTTTTTAACTTTCTGATCAGCACAATGATGGCTTATGCCAGCTTTTTGCTGATGTTTTATTTTTGAATATATTTATAATATAATTTACTTAAAAGAAATTGAAATTTGCCACTTTGCCAGTCTTCCTCTAACCTCTTTAAACTTTTTCTAACAAATAATTACAATAATACTGAAAATGTGTTTAAAATATTTACCAATATATAATGACAGGAACTATCATGTCATTTAAAAATATTCCTCCAGATTCACGCTGTATCTAACAAAAAGAAACAATTGGATTCTAAACTATGCATATTTTTAAGGGTTTACTCTTAGTATCCATTTTTAGAAATACAGAACAATTCCTTCAGCTTTTTAAATAGCTGAGACTTAATGTGCCATAAAAACATACTGTAAATATTTCTGTTGCTGTAATGGTGTCTCAGTTACCACAAAGAGTTGCTAGGATATTATCTGTGTCAGGAAGTTTGTTGTGCCTTCATGAAGGAAAACCAACAGTCATTTTGATACATTATGCAAATATTGTCCTGTTTTCTCAACAGATTCCTTTGGAGCAATCAAAAAACTCCCAGGCTCCAAGCAGCATTCATCTAGATTGGTGTATTCTGCTGTTAGTATCCATGCAAGTAACACTTCCCCTCTTTCTTGTTTTTTAATGCTTGCAGTAGTAAACAAACTTGTACTTGATTGAATTCAGTGTTAGAGATAATAGCACAAATGTACCTGTTAAAAGCATTTTCCATTTCAGAGACAGGGGAAACATTTAAAATGTTATGAAGAAATCACGTTTGTTACCAAAAATATTATTTCGAAAGAACACTTAAACTAAGATCTCTGTTTAACAGATGGTTATCAAGTATGTTATATTTGATGGAAATGAGTATACACAGTAAAGTGCTGAAGTTAATAATTACAAAAGATAAACATGGTTGTAAAACTTTTGCTGACCCCTATGTACATGATATCCTGAATGAGTCCATGATAGGATTTAATGTTTTTGAAGTGCTTATAATAAAAAGAGGAAGTTGAATTTTTCTTTAATACACATAATTTCCTCTTTAGTTGTCTTTGAAGTTCCCAAGTTTTCTTTTATTAGGTCTGCAGCAAATCACTTTAGCCTAGCTTAACTTCAGGCAGGGCAGAACTTTGCTGTGTCATGCTCAAGCATTGGAGAGTGACAACCAGAAAGCGAAGCAGCTATGAACAGAAAATTAAGTTCCCTGAACTGGACTTTGCTGCTTATTTAGGTGTTATTCTAAGCAGTCCCTTTACTTGCTCACTCATTCCTGTTCATTAATTAGTTCTTTGTTTACAACGATTTGAATAAGGACTGAAGGAAAGTTAAGTAGAGGCCTTCAAATTATGATTATTGTCCTCTTTAACTGGAGACAGCCAGGTTAGCCTTCCATTAAAGCTATATGACAAAATGTGGCCCAAACTTTAACCGAATGTACTTATATTTTGTGGAGCTCAGCAAGCCTTTAGGTTCACGTTAATTGTTTGCATGCCTGTGCACAGCTTGGTGTTTGTCAGAAGCAAAGGCTGTAAGTGGCACAAGAACATTTAGTGCAGTGTTTCTGACCCAGCTGTGCGAGGAAATGTCAGTGTGATGGGAAGGTCTCCCGGGATCCGCAGTGTGAATTCCAGGCAAAAGTTATTCAAACAAGTATGAAGTGAATGATGCTAGATCTATTTAAGTTTGTCTTATTACTAATGTGTTTTATGTTGGCAATTTTTGTGTAGATTCAAAGAATGGAAAGGATGAAAGAAAGTATTTTTCTGAGATAATCAAAATGGAAGCTGTGGTAAATCTGTTTTTATTCAGCAATGCATCTAAGTTTGAGCAAGGCCCAATAGACTCTTTATAGTTGTTCTTTATAGAAAGAGAATTATGAAGAAGAATTAGACATCTTCACAGGGCTTTAGTGACGTGCTTAATTGGAATTATGTAGTAGTAAGCTAGGAAAAAAAAATCACAGCCCTATATCCCAAGTACATGTACTAAATGCTTTTCAGTTTAATATCAGGTGTAGAAAATTATTCCCATCTGTTGGTATTACATGACTAATACTGATTGGTCAATCGGAATTAGCCAGGATTTAAAACCTCTGTGTGTGGGGGAAGTATGTTTCAGTAATGAAAGCAGAACATTGTGAAAGGGCTGAGAAGTTCTGCCTGATTGTCAAAAAAAACAAACTCGAGTTTTGATATGGTCAGCAGTAGGTCCTGAGGAAAGCTGTGTGAATCCTGTAGGGCTTCTGAAACTTGTTCAAGTTTGGATGAAGCTTGTGCCAAGTTGGGCTGCAGAAACAGAAATCATGTAGGTACAAAAATGCCCTCTCCTTGTAACACATGCTACTTATCTTAGCCTGTATGCCCTCCTGCAGGTATCCTGAGCTTGGGGTGCTGCTCTCTGGTGCAGCTGTGGCCCCACTATGCCATAGGAGTTCCAGAATGTAGCTGTGCTTGTTGAAGTGATGTAGGTGGTGGTGGTAAAAGGAAGTGAATGAAAGCATCCTTGAGCATGAAATAATCTATTTCATCAAAGGGAAAATACTTTAAAAGAAAATTTAAGGTGAGAACATGTGAGTACCTGGAAGTGCCAGGATTTGGCCTGCTAAAGGCATGAACATTCAGTCATGCATGTGTGTAGGTAGCTGTATGCTGTACTCTATCAGTAAAATGGTCTATTTACTCAATATACTAGTTGAGCCTATGAAAAGTTTTGAGAATGCACAGTTTACTGGCTTTTTTAATATCTTTTAGTTAATCCATGCTACAGGAGCAATTCTGCAGGGTTTTTAATGTATCTACAAAAAACTGAAAATCACAAATACTACTTGAATAGTAATAGTGCCAAGAGACAGCTCAAACTAGAGAATAAGGCTTCCAGAAATCCTGGCAGTTTAGCATAAATAACTAATGCTTAAAAGAATCAGTAGACTTAATTTTTTAAGAATAAACTCTTCATACTAAAATGCATCTGCATAAAGGTAACCCACAATACACCCAAAGGTATACAAATATTTTTATCTATTTACATTGCCTGAAATAGCGGTTACACAGTAGCAGAGTGGGATAAAATGTGTATACTGCTGTTCTTAAACAAAATGGCTTATCAAAGGAAGGGAAATCAAGTATAAAAATTTTTTTGTATAACAGAGAAAAAACTAATACTTGTAAAGGAGTCTAGATACTATATATGACAAGGGTGTACTTCATTATTGTAGCGTAGTTTGCAATACATACTGTTTAATTTAGTTGAGAATGTGTAGGAACTAGCATTTTCTAAGTCTACAAGTCTTTAAGAAAATTATTGCATTTGAGAACTGAATGTATTTTGAATGATTAAAGTGAAGCAGTGGTAACATCACATTTAACATTATTTTTAGGGAGTCTAAATATTTCATCATTATTAATTCCTGCATAATCTCTCATTTAATTTAAATGGTCAATTTTCCGTTGCATAAGAAATGGAAAACAGAAATAACTTGGTTTTCTTCATCTCTCCTCATTTGTGATTCAGACAAATTCCCTCTCTCCATATAAATATATGTAAGGAAAAATAGCTCCAACCCAGTGATGTCTAATGAAGTCTACTTGTACAAGAGTCATGTATTTTATTACCAATGGATAGGAAAAACTGAGATGTGGTATATACCTGGCTTTACAAGTAACCATGTAATTCCCAGAAAGTGAATCCAGCTTCTTCTGGTTCCTATTTCTACTGTCCTATACTTCTCAGCCAGGTACCTGATTATTAGTGACATGCCAGTTTGAACACTCAGCCTTCAGAAAGTCTGTCCAAGAATTACTGGCTTAAAACACTTCCCAGTGACTCAGCAAAGAGAATCCTTCAGATTATTTAATAGACTAGATGAATCTTTTCCAATAAATAAGCTTATCCATATGTATGTTTCTTCCCCAGTTGAAAATCTTTGATAGAGATTTTGTTTGCATGTTTTCTTTGTGTCTGTGCATTAAGTCATCATACGAAGTTTAGAAATAGGTAATATGAAAGAGATTTTTAGGACATTTCATAGTTGGCAATGATTGAACCAAGATCTGTGTTTCACTTTAGTATCAGAGATATCTCATCCTTGCTAAATAAACTACAAAGCAGCCAAGAAACCAATCCTACTCCTGTGTGGTCACGCACCCTTTTATTTTAAGGCACCCCTTCTCCCCCAGTCATCTTCAGTGAACTGAGATTAGCACAAATATAGGTGCATTTCAGCTGTTTACCCCTTATCTGCTCTCAACAATTACAATATGCTAGCTGTGTTTATCCAATATTCCCCTTATATCAAAAAGCCTCAGTGTCTTTATTTTGGTTTGAAATTTATTAAATTTTGATCTTGCTAAAGCAGGCAGTTAATTTCCCCATTACTTTAAAAGGCTGCCACAGGTGTTTCAATTTTTGGTGAGACCAATTCACATTAAAATCAAATGAAACTCAGCTGTCTGCTGGGGGTGGAAAGACCTGACTGAACCTTTCTGTGCTGAAGGTATGTTGATCCTTTCTGAAGGTGATCTGGCTGATTGAAAGAGGGCATGTTTACTTTGTCATACTATAATGTTTTATTTATTCTACTAGAAAGTTTCTTCAATTTTAATAGCAAGTTTTATTTAAGGAAAAAAAAATGCCAATAAGAATTTTAGTTTCCTTTTGGACCTGAAGACACCTGCCCTTCACAAAGTAGAAGGTAGGTAAGAATTCACTGAGCAGAGAGGCTGTTAGGCTGGATTAAGGATGGTTTTCTGAACATGTGGGTTTCTTTTTATTACTGCCTGTAGTTTGGAGCAGTTACTGACTGTGAAGAATGAAAATGATAATGTAGAGCTGTATACATGTGAAATAAGTAAAAACAAACATTTTTCTCTGTCAGCCTGTAGGCACCAAGTGTTGTCTTGTATAGGCTTTGGAAGAGTAGTTACTGGGCACCTCTAGGCAGTAACTGAAATAACTTCTTTCCTTTCTGAGGGTAAGTTTGCCTTAGTGTGTCTATTCCTGGTGTGACTCAGCTGAAAGCTGTAGACTCTTACCTAAGGAGTCTGTAGCCTCTGTTTATGCCTTTGAATGTTTATGCATTAGTCCTCTAAGAGTGCAAATCCACTTGGAGAGCAAAGAGT